>NC_087355.1:81029545-81332575 GCF_030014295.1 Loxodonta africana | reverse complement strand
CTTCTCTGGACTGGCCAACAGGACAGCTCAGACTCAGGTTAGGAGGAGAGTCTGGAAGAGCTGGCCTGGCTTCTGCTCCTGAGAAGGTCCCAGTCTCAGAGTGCACATTGAGACTGTGGATAGCAGAGGGCAGGGGTCCCTGTGCACTGTCACTGCTGAGAGTCTGGGTACCCTGCTGTTCCACTCCGTCACTGGGAATTGGAGATGGGTAAGACTCAGCCCCAGAACAAGGGTACCCCCAGATGCCTAGGGGAGGCAGAGGGGCAAGTGTGCTAAGTGCTCTGTGAGAGGAAGCTGGGTAAGGGACACCTCACCACCTGGGTGGAGGTGACGCTCTCTGATGTCAGCCCTCACGCTCCATCACTGGGCCTAGGTGCAGTGGGGGCCCTACAGTATCTTCACATCTGCTAGACCCAGGCTGGCAAAGAGATCAGGCAGAGTAGCAAGGAAACTCAGGCTGCGGGAGGGGAAGGAAAGACAAGAGGGAAGCTGCCTGGGGTCAAGGCCAAGGCAGTACTTGGCTTAGCAGGAGGCTGAGAGTTGGCCCAGGGTGCCCGTTCTTGTCCTGCTCACAGATTTCTGCAGCTGTTCTAGCTTTACCAGTTACCAGTTGCCATTGAGTTGATGCTGACTCATGGTGACCCCATGTGTTTCAGAGTAGAACTGTGCTCCGTAGGGTTTTCATGGCTGTGACCTTTCCGAAGGAGCCCTGGTGGCTCAGTAGTTAAGTGCTTGGATGCTAACCAAAAGGTCGGCTGTTTGAACCCACCAGCTGCTCTGTGGGAGAAAGATGTGGCAGTCTGCTCCCATTAAAAAAAAAAAAAAAGTTGCTGTTGAGTCAATTCCAACTCATAGCGACCGTATAGGGCAGAGTAGAACGTCCCCATAGGGTTTCCAAGGAGCAGCTGGTGGATTTGAACTGCCAACCTTTTGATTAGCAGCCGAGCTCTTAACCACTGTGCCACCAGGGCTCCCCTATAAAGATTAGACCCTTGAAAACTCTATGGGGCAGTTCTACGCTGTCCTACAGGGTTGCTATGAGTCAGAATCAGCTCGAGGACAGTGAGTTTGGTTTTTGGTTTGGACCTTTTGGAAGCAGATCGCCAGCCAGGCCTTTCTTCCGAGGTGCCTAGGTGCCTCTGGGAGGACTTGAACCTCCAACCTATGGGTTAATAGCCCAGCACCGAACCATTTGCACCACCCTGGGACTCCTGCACTAGCTATGGTGGCCTTTAATTCCCTCTGCCCCGGGTGGCCTGTATCCCAGCCAGAGAGCACCAGGGTGGCCCCGGGGCCCTCTTGAGCATAACGGAATTGACTGCAGTGTCCTCCCATCTCAGGTTGCAGTTTCGCCTGGAGCCCCTCGCTGCCCACTCTGCAGCCCACACTCCCCCTTCAGTCAGGCCCGCTGCTCATCGCTCGTTATTATCATTTCTCTGGTTTCTTATTTGCATGTTGCTGTTTTGCTGTAATGCATGTAATTGTGTGTGTGGAGGGGGGAGCTCCTAGCCCTTGGTGAAACAAAGAGGGTCACACACTCATAGCCAGTGGAACGTCGGCTTGCGCTCTCCATGTAGTCTTCACGCCCACTTTCATTTTTATTCCTCTTACAAGAATCATGCCAGCCATCCCCTCTCCTATCCCCCCATCGGTCCGTGGCCTGGACATTAGTACTTAGGCAGGCGCGCTCCTAGGGAGTCCCCTCCTTCTTCCGCTTCCTCCAGAATCACTGATTCAGCCACAGCGGCGTCACTAAGCTTGGTGTCACACCCCATGAACCTCCTCTCGTACCAGACCATACAGAATCCTTAGTAATGTTGTTTGTACTCATGTTACTCGCAAGTCATAATTACCGTATATTACTCCTTCTTTTCCTTTAATTACTACTTCATTCCCCCAAAAAAGTTAAATTGATACAGGTTCACAAATACTAATTACCGTGATATTTTAGCTAAAACATCAGAAAATTTGACAAAATCCGGGACTATGAAAACACCAACAGCAAGGAAAACAGCAGTGCCACGTGATCTGAAGTGTCATTGTCATGGGGTAGTAATGACAGCTCTGCCTGGGGCACATTCCAAAAACCGATCCAAACCCACTGACGTCAAGTGATTCCAACCCATAGCGATCCTATAGGACAGAGTAGAACTGCTCCACACGGTTTCCAGGGAGTGGCTGGTGGATTCGAACTGCCCATCTTTTGGTTAGCGGCCAAGCTCTTAACCACCACATCACCAGGGCTCCTAGGAGCACTAGAAGGTTGAAAAAGTAAATTGGCATACAGTTTTAGCCTTGTAGGTATATTGATAATATATAACCTGGGCTTATGAAAAATGTTTTTGTTGTTTTACCTAACTATAGGAATATTTTTATTAAAAAAAAATACATTTCTGCTTAAGCACTGCACAAAAATTTTATAGACAGTCATTTTGGTGTCACGCTCCCTGACAGTGTCACCCGGTGTGGTCCGCACCCCCCGCCCACCCTTAGTGATGCCATTGTTCAGCCATATCAAATGTGACAGGGCTTCTGATGCAGAGAAGTTGCTGGAAATAGCAGCTGCATTTGACACGGCTAGGGAGGCTCCGAGTTGAGTCATCCTGCTTTGCATGCTAAATCCAGTGGGTGAGGGGAGGCAGGCATTGCCAGCATCTACAAGGGGAGCCTCCCTGGGCTTCCCCGGCTTCCCTGTGCCCTCACCTGACACTCTTTCTGCCTGCAGAGGAACGTGTACCTTGGGACCAGGAAACCCCTGTGATGGGGGCTGCTCCCTCACCTTTCTGCATTGCTGGATCCTATCTGTAAATGGGGGGGTGACACCTCATACTCTGTGGGGCCAGTATGAAAATTCAATTAAATAATGCAGGTTAAGTTCCCAGCAGGGCATGATGGAGATGCTGCACGATGGAGGCCCCGTTATTATTAGTTATTATTACTTTGTGCAATGGGACCCGAGCCCTGGCAGTCACGGGGATGCTGCTGCAGGCTGCACCCGCCCTGGAAGGCTGAGGCGAGCTCTGGGATGAATAATTCATCGCCAGTCTCCTTTGCTACCGATGCAGCTCCTGGCAAACACTGCAGAAGAATTCATTTGTCATGGGTGGGCGTACGTGCGAGAACAGATGGGATTCCCCAGGCACGTGCTCCTGCAGACGGCGTGACAGGCAGACGCGCCTAGGAAGCCCTGCTTCTTGGAGGAGCCCAGCAGGAACCTCAGCTTCTGAAAATGGGTGCGATGGATCTGCTGCCGGGTGCCGTATGCGGCAAAGGCTTTGTTCTGCTCCTAGAGGGAGAAAAAAAAAGAGGGGGAGAGCGGGTATTTTCCATCCTGCTGTATCCTTGAAGTCACCTGACAATATCTGTTAACCATTGGTGCACACAGGCCCCCTGGGATTAAAAAACAAAAAACCCAGGGATTAGAGGATGGGTTTATTTCCTTCATTCCACAATTATTTGTTTAGTTCCTGCTGTGTCCCAGGCCCTGTGTTGGGTGTGGGGAGTAGAGATGAATGGGGATCCCTACGGAGTGTTAGGGAAACTCCAAGACAGGGATTGCTGCCATCTAGTAGACATTTAATAACTATTTGTTGAATGAACAAATAACTGTTTGACTCAAAGCTGTTTAACCCAGCCTGTGGCAGTCAGGGAAGGCTTCCTGGAGGACGTGATAATTAAACTGACATTTGGAGAGTGAACCAGAGTTATCTAGGTGAAGGAGGATTTGGGAACACAAAAGCATGGTGTTTTGAGAAAATTGTCACCAGGTGAAATAGCCTGAGGGGAAGGCAGGAGCCAAGTTTGCACAGCATCCAGTGGAGCCACTCAAGGGTGTTGGGTATCATTTGATGTTATTTGTATGGTGGTATGGAAATTCTGGACGCGTTTTGGAGAATGGGTTGAAAAAAAGGAAACATGGAGGGGGGAAAATAGTTCATTTGTCCATTCATTCATTCACTCACTAATTCATCCAGTCAATGTTTTTATTGATGCAACAAATATTTTTTGAGTGCCTAGTGTGGGCTGCACCTCGAGGTGTCGATGGGGAGAGGTGGCTACAAATCCGATGCACTGGGAGGTGAACGAAGGGACAGGCCAGGCTGCCTAAGGGCAGATCGGTCCCCGTTTACTTCAAGCTGATGAAGTTTGCAGATCTCAGCTCTTGCTCCCATTGGGACTTGCAGCAGGACCCTGTTTCGCACTTGGGGTCCGTCCACAGCCATTGCACGCAGCTCAGGTGTGCTACTGGACCACGGCAGGGACATGCTGTCCTCCCTGCTGTACCAGAATCCCCGCGGGGGTGTCTTCATCACCTGCCACCTGTTTCCATGGGCTTCCTGAGTTTCCTTTCCTTGGCACTGCTGCTGGGGCTAGAATGGTTGAAGCACAGATGGGCACACCTCTTTAGCTTCAGACGGCTCAAGTGGGCAGTGACCTTCGCCAACGAATTTCTGTGTATTTCCAGAATGCTGAGATCCTGGTTGAACCCTAGTTGGAAATGCTCCTCTGTATTTTGTCAGGCAGAACGTCCATTCTGTTTCCTTCCCTTTGATGCCCTTCCTGAGCATCTTCCCCTCAGCAGGGTGTGCTTGGTGGACTACCTGAATTAGAACCACCTGGAACATGTGTTAAAAGGCAGGTTCTGGGGCTCCACTGCAGATTTACTGAATTAGCATTTCCTGTGGGGAGCCAGAGGGTTTGCATTTTTAATCAACACCCCGTGGCGGTTCTGAGGCTCTTGCACATTTGAGAACCACCATTTTAAAGCACAAGGCGGTTTTCTGAATCAGCAAGGCACTCTTTGCCGAGTGCTTGCCACTTGCCAGGCACAGGGCTGGGTGTCGTGCCGTGGCTCGTTTCATTCCCTGGCAGCCCTGCGTGATGGTGTTGTGAATCTCCCGTCTTGCACAGTTAGTAAGGGGTGAAGCTGGGCTCAGACCCCAGGTGCCTAAATCTCCTAAACGGCTCCATCAGTGCTCAC
Source organism: Loxodonta africana (assembly GCF_030014295.1). NCBI lineage: Eukaryota > Metazoa > Chordata > Mammalia > Proboscidea > Elephantidae > Loxodonta > Loxodonta africana. Next base: position 81,327,594 of record NC_087355.1, on the reverse strand, counting down.
AGTGGGTGGTGTAACGGATTCATTAAGAGGAGAGTGCATGGGGCAAAAGCAGCAGCAACTTCATTCTCCGGTTTTCCATTCCAACCCGCCCCGGGAGCTGGGGCTCTATCCCTGGATGCAACCTCGCCAGCCCGTGAGACCTACACTCGTTTTCAGTCCTGGGAGCATCTCAATTTAGAAGCCATGCAGTGGGTGACCTGGTTCTGGAAAGCAGAGAAAAAGGGGAGGTGGGGAGCAGGAGGCAGCCTCCTGGGTCTGGCCCTGGTGTGTTGTGTGCTGTGCAGTCGATTCTGACTCCTAGCGACCCTACAGGACAGAGCAGAACTGCCCGTAGGGGTTCCTAGGCTGCAATCTTCACAGCAGCAGATTGCCAGGTCTTTCTCCCTTGGAGCGGCTGATGGGTTTGAAACACCAACCTTTCGTTAGCAGCCGGTTGTTTAACCACTGTGCCACCACGGCTCCTTGGCCCTGATGTACCAGCTTGTTTTCCATTGGCCACGGCAGATGTTGAGACACTGCCTCCTCTGGTAGCCCTTCCATGGGCTCCTGAGAGCCTCTCTCAGCAAAACGTCTCCAGCTTCCATCTCTCTCCCTCCTGCAGTGCCTTTCCTGGGCTGTCCCCAGGACCACCTCCAGCCTCTTTCTGCTGAGAGCCTTTCTCCCTCTGGCCAAAGCCCCACAGCGTCTTGGGTCAGACCTTCCTACTCCCCTAGTCCCACCTCTGTGCCCAGGAAGCAAGCCAGGGGAACTGTGGTGTGGGAGCTGGTGGGGGTGGTGGAGGTGGATCCCCAAGGGATGAAGCATGGGGTGGGAGTGGGGAGTTGGAGGCTGGGAGGGTGGAGCCCAGGAGCTGGATGGGGTGGTGGAGCCTGAAGGGATGGGGGGGTAGAGGTGTAGATCCTAGGGGCTGAAGCTGGGAGGTGGTAGAGGCAGGGTGGAGCCCCGGAGGTGGGGTGGAGGGGGGCAGGGTGGAGAAGGCGTTAGGGGTGTTGAGGAGGGGATGGAACCCAGGGGTGGAAGGGGCAGGGTGGAGCTAGGAGCAAAGCCTGCCTCCTTCACACTTTCCTCCCCGCTCTGTGGTCTTAGCTAGCCCCTCTCCAGCGCCCTTTTTCTCCCGTGTCCCCAAGACCTGGAGGACACCTGTACGTTGTCCAGGTGGTCTCTCAAAGCTCTTCTACTAGGTCTGAGTTGAGGATGTACCCCTCCCCACCTCCCCAGGCAACGGTGATTTCACAAGATGTCTAGAAATTTTGGGGGGGTAACACACCACTGACCTTCTGTTGAGGGTGATGGAAAAATCTGGAAACGGATAGTGGTGATGGTTGCAAACCATCATGGGTGTAATTAAAGTCACAGAATCATACATCTAAAAATAATGTTGAAACGCCAAACGCTTCCTTAGAAACTTTCCTCAGTTGTCACTGAGTCAGTTCCGATTGATGGTGACCCCGTGTGTGTCAGAGTAGAACTGTGTTCCATAGGCTTTTTAATCACTGATTTTTTGGAAGTAGATCACCAGGCTTTTCTTTTGAGGTACCTCTGGGTGGACTTGAACCTACAACCTCTGGTTTAGCAGGGGAGCACATAAGCCATTTGCATCACCTAGGGACTCCTATAATACACACTTACCACAATAAAAAAACAAGAACTCGTAACAACAAACAAACCACTCTCTCAGTTTTCACACACCCAGGTGAAATCCTTACACACCTTTACAGTCGGTGGCAAGCTTGTGTCTCAAACCTGGTTTTCAGTCACTACTTCTATGTAGGCTTGTGTCGCTGTCCTGTGGAAGCATCAGCAGCACCTGCAGGTTTATAGAAGCGGAGCTTCTCAGGCCCAGCCCAGACCCAATAAATTGGAAACTTCTGGAACAAGATCTCTAGGTGCCTCACATGCACAGTAATGTCAGAGAAGCACTGATCTGCACCTCGCTTTGAAAAGTGGGGGCAGGTGGCAGCTCTTCTGTTAGGTCCCAGCTGAAACCGAGGCAGGAGGGTCCCATTTCACCATCTGTCAGGCTGTTTGTAAATGAGCTAAGCATTCTCCAAAAATATCTCCACCAAGTTACCATGCGATGACCTTGGCATTTTGGAAGCTCAATGTACCTCAAATTCTTGTTCAGAAAATATGACTCCAATTTCTGCAGAATTGCAGTTAACAGTAATACATACTACCGTGTTTTCGTTGTAAGGATCAACATGAAGAGAGAAGGACGCTACTGCTGCTGCTAACTGGCAGCGACTGGGCAAGACCATGTGACAGGCACTGTGAAAAATGCTCTATCTACATCCAATGTTTTTTCTCATAATCGAGCACCAGACATAGGTGTCTCTCTCCAGGTGGGTGGGTTTGCTTCTTCATATCTGGCAACAACAGCTAGAAAGTCCAATATCTTTTCCTCTTTGTCCTGGTTGTCAAGAAGCTCAGAGCCACATAATTAGAGGTTATTTTATTTTAGACTCCTGGCCTGCTTTCCTCCGCCTTCCAAATAATTTAAACTCTGCCTTTTTGAAAATCTTTCATTTCACTGCTACATTCTCAGTTTATTGTAACTTACCAGTTTAAAAAAAAAAAATGCCATTTTGGTGACCGAGATGTTTGACCCAAGCCTTGGTCTTTTCAGTTGCCTCATGTGCATGTGAAAGCTGGATCATGAAAAAGGAAGACAGAAGAAGAATGGGTGCGTTGGAATTGTGGTGTTGGCCAAGAATAGTGAATATACCTTGGGCTGCTGGGAGAATGAGCCAGTCAGTTTTAGAAGCAGTACTGTGACCTGGCTCCTTTCTGGTTCGAACCCCTGCTGAGAATTTGCATTTCTAACAAGCTCCCAGGCAATGCTAATGCTGCTGGGTAGGGACCAGTTCTGAGAACCAGAAGCAGAGCAGTGGCTCTCAAAACTTATTATGCATAAGAATCACCTGGGAATCTTGTTAAAATGTAGGTTCTGATTTTTTTTTTTTGATTCAGTATATCTGGGGCAGGAGTGCAAATTCTCAGCAATGGTTCGAACTGGAAACAACTGATTCGAAGTGCTGTTTAGAAGAAATATAACCAGCATGCTCCTTAGAAGCAGAGATGGCTGGACTTTGGCTGCCTTACTTTAGATACGTCACCCGAAAAGACCAGTCACAAGGAAAGGGCATCATGTTTGGTTAAGCAGAGGGTCAGTGAAAACTAGGGAAACCCTCAGTGAGATGAATTAACACAGTAGCCACAAGAAGGGACTCAACCATACCAACGATCATGAAGATGGACCGGGCAACATAAGGTCAACACCCTAATCTTGCACTCCTGACTTCTGGAACTGTGAGACAAAAATTTCTGTCCTTATCAGCCACTCAGTTTGTGGTGTTTTGTTACAGTGCCCTAGGAAACCAAGCAAGGGCGATCTTAGAATTTTGCCCATCTCAGGGACCATGTTTAATTCATCCAGATATCCCCAGGCCTGGCACAGGAAATGGGGCCAGATACCAGCCGTACTGAATGTAAGGGAGATGCTTGCTGGACCAGTGAGTGTAGGGCAAAGAGAGGACCCCAGAGGCCCAGAAGTGCACCCCAGGTGATAGAAGCAGGAGACTGAAACTCACTGCACCAGCATGGGGCAAATCAGCTTGAGACATTGTTGGATTCTTGAAAGTAGGGTAATAAGCCAAGGCTTCTCCAGGGAGTGTTTTGAGGAAACCATTTCACACTACACAGTAGTACATTGGAGAAGTGGGCTGGAGAATTTAGCAAAAAATAAATAAAAAGATGTTACCTGGTATTTATGCTCTGCACGATACTTTTTTATAGCCCATTAGTCTGTGTGTTAATTAAGTGGGTGGGTGGGTGGGTGGGCAAGTGAGTGAATGAATTATTATGAAATGAATTTACTCACTTCTATCTTCACCTACCCACCCAGCAACTTGCTTCATCCAGTCATTCAGCGTCCAATCATTCAACAATCATATTTGTTGAAAGTCGGCTCCCTGTCCTGAGCTGGGCCCTGAGACTCTGACTGTATACAAGACACTGTCCCTGCTTTCTTAGTTCAGTACAGAATTACTCAGGGTGAGGCTTCAGGCTGCTTGAGTTGCCTGGGGAGCATGTTAAAAACACAGATTTCTGCACTCAGCTGTATTGCTGTTAGTTGCTGTCAAGTGACCCCATGCACAACGGAAAGAAATGTTGCCTGAGTCTGTACCATCCTCATGATCACTGGTATGCTCGAGTCCATTGTTGTGGCCACTCTCTATTTTGAGTGCCTTCCAACCTAGGGGGCTCATCTTCCAGCACTATGTCAGACAATGTTCTGTTGTGATCCACAGCGTTTTCTTTGGCTAATTTGGGGGCATAGATTGCCAGGTCTTTCTTCCTAGTCTCTTAGTCTGGAAGCTTCACTGAAACCTATCCACCATGGGTGACCTTGCTGGTATTTGAAATAACGATGGCATAGCTTCCAGCATCGCAATAACACCCAAGCCACCACAGTGATGGACAAAATGATAGGCGATGACACTCAGCTATAGACCCGTTGAATTGGACTCTGGGGGTTGTACCCAGGAGTATGTATTTATTACTAGCTTTCCAGTGAATGTTTGAGAGCCACTGGCCTGGTGGAGGAGACAGACAAGCAAATAGGCAGTAGCATTACAGTGTGCCTAGTGGCTGTGGTGTAGGAGGAGGAACAGGAAGTGGGGTGGGTGTTCCAGGGAGAAGGAATGGCAGGGGAGAGAGGAAATGGAGACTTCCAGGTGCTAAAATCACTGTGCTGCCTTGATTCTGGGATTGGAGTGAAGACAGTCTGAGGTGCTCTTCACTTCTCAGGTGCAAGGAATGACAGACCCATTGATTTGTTCTAAATCCACTTTAATCTGGGTCCGACCCCACTTTCCAGGGTAGAGAGAAAATCAACCTGTTGTGTTTTGGTATCCTGTTCTCCCTCTGCCTTAGAAAGAGTGCAGAAGCCTATGTTTTCAGGAAAAGGACACCAATTGCTACCCAAAGGCCGAGGGAATAAGCCCACTTGGTCCACTGGATGTGGGCAGTTCTGCTGAGACTCAAGTTGAGGAGTGGGGCTCTTTACCCTGGCTCCTGTGAATCCTGTCTGCCTCCATGGGAGTCCCTGCCTCCTGTGGAACTCACCACAGCCTTACCCTATTCCATCTCCTCGCTACTCAGCACCTGCCTGTCTGAGTGGGTCTTTCTCCTGGATAAAGGCCTGGGGCACAGACATTCCCTGCTTGCTTGACAACTGGTCTGGGAAGCAAAGACGCCCCGCTCTGGTTTGGTTTGTAAAATAAAGGAAGAAAATTAGCTGCTTATTTTTTCTTTTGCCTTCGTGATATCTCATTACATTATCTTCCCAAACCCCAAAACCAAACCCACTGTCATCAAGTTGATTCCAACTCATAGCAACCCTATAGGACAGAGTAGGACTGCCCCTCAGGGTTTCCAAGGGTGTAAATCTTTATGGAAGCAGACTGCTACATGTTTCTCCCACAGAGCTGCTTGTGGGTTCAAACCACCAACCTTTTGGTTAGCAGCTGAGCACTTAATCACTGTGCCACCAGGGCTCCTCCATATTTTCTCACATACATTAAATTATCTTGTCCCTTTTCTCTCACCATCCATACTTTTTTTTTTTTTTTTTTTTTGCTTTAAAGAAATTTATTGTCTCACAGTTCTGGAGGCTAGCAGTCTGAATTCAGGGTGTCTGCAAGGCTATGCCCTCCCTCTGTTGGCTCTTGGAGAAGGTCTTTTCTTTTTCAGCTTCTGGCAGCCTTAGTTGTTTCTTGGTTTTTCTTGGATTGTAGACAGATCCTCACATGGTGTCTTCCTCCCGTGCATCCAGTGTTTTGTACCCACTGAAGTTGAGAACTATTGACCTAATTTCTGAAACCAAGTTGGCTCCTGAAATTGGTTTGTTTATTTAATCTGGTGTCTATCCTGTTCAGCTCCCTGCCCTGACACATTGTGAAAACTTGATGGTGTCTTGGAACTGTGTGTGTGTGTGTGTAGAGTGGGGCTCAGGAATGGAATTATGAAGGAGATGAGGCCTAAAGAGTAGGCAGGGCCAGGTCCTCATGGCCAATAAAATGTATTAATATTATGTTTTTTAAATTTGTCTTTCTAGCATGGGGAAGACTTTGGGGCTAGGCCACTATTCTATGGACAACCCTCATAGTTAAAACACTGAAATTCTCCTGTATGGGTTTGGGAATAGTTGCTGTCCTAAGCTCCTGAGTCCCCAGCTCCCTTTCTGGCCACCCTAATTCTTCTAACCCAAGCTCTGTTTGACTCAGTGAGGAAAAGATAGCAATTGGCACCTGTGGCACCCCCCTTGCGGCTCCCATCTGTTCTGATTAATCAGTATCCAGGCACTACTTGAGGTGAAATATTTTAAAATAGCACCCTTTCTCCTACTGGAAGGCTTAACCCGTACCACAGTCTCATGAAATTGGAAAGTTTGGCATTATTACTGCCAATTTGTAGATAATGAAACTGTTGCACAGATAATTTAAGTAACTCACACACACCACCCACCTGGGACATTTCTGTCTGGTTGGTTGTTCTCTGCGACTGAATCGTTAGTTCAGTGTTGACTAGAGTTGTGAGAGGAAGCCTCCATCTTTCAGTAGAGATGTTCCCCTCATACCACCTCCTCCACTGTGCCTGTACAGTACCTTTTCTCCATCTTTGTTGCTGTGTCTTCTCCCTGTCGCATGGCAGAAACGTTCCAATGACAAATCCATGAGTGTTTGCTGCATGAAGAAGTGTTGGTTGAACAATTGAAGCTCACCGTAGGATTGATCACACTGTCCTTCAACAGCCAGAGTCGTTTTTGTACTGGTTGGTCTCCAGTTATGAACTTGTGGAAGGCAGGACCCTGTCTGCTCATCTTTACTCCCGGCGTCCTGGCTCCTAGCCCAGCACCTGTACTGAACAGGTACCCTCTCATGAGTCCTTTGACCGAATGGAGTAGTCACCCGTTGACCACATCTTGAAGTTCACTGCTAGGTATTGGAGAAATGAGCCTTAGCAGTCTTCTCACCCTGAAAGCAAATACAAGAAAGGGCCTTCGAGAAGCAATCTGTGTCCTGCAGTGCTGCTGGGTGGCTGGGTGCTGGAGGTCAGAGGGAGACGGGCACCATGTGATTGGGAAATCTCAGAGCTTTCTTCATGGTTGGCAATTCCACGCCGCTGGCAAAGCTCCCCCTGCAGCTGGTCTAAAGGTGCATCAGTGGGGCCTGTCCAGTTCTCACGTTCACGCTTACGTGTTCAGGAGTGCTTAGTGTCTACTTGCTGGCAGCTTCTTGAGATTTCACCCAGTGGCAGTGGGGACAGCCCATTGCAGACTTTCGAAGAATGGAAACTCCATCAAGGACTTGTGTCACCTGTTTCCCTAACATTCCCCTAGACCCAAGCTCCCCGTGACCTCACACGTGGCTGTGACGTGGCAGAAAAACAGGGCTTTGCTTTCACCGAGACATGCATTCAAACCCTCATTCTGTCTCTAACCCCGGGGTTGTTGCTGAGTCAGCTGGGAGCCTTCATTACCGTCATCTGGGAAATCATGACAGCAGGGTTAATGCGCAGATTAAGATGAATGCCTGACCTTTATGTAAAATGTTTGGTCAATACTGAGTCCCTTGCTTGTCTCGCTCTCCAGAGTGTCCCACTGGGGAGCCTCACTCACCACCTAGAGTTTTAATTCGTGAATCACGGAGATTTGATTTAAGAGCAGTCAGTGTTCAGCCAGAGGAACGGAACCAGTAGGAGATATATGTTGTTGTTGTTAGCTGCTGTAGAGTCAGCCCTAACTCGTGGTGACACCACGGGCAATGGAACAAAATGCCACCTGGTCGTGCACCATCCTCATGATCAGTTGCGGACTGGACCATTGTGATCCATATGGCTTTCCTTGGTTGGTTTTCAGAAGTAGGTAGCCAGGCCATTCTTCCCAGTCTTACTCTAAAAGCTCCCCTGAAATCTGTTCGACATCATAGCATCATGCAGGCTGCCACTGACAGATGGGTGGGAGCTGTACACAGAGTGCACTGGCCAGGAACCAAACTTGGGTCTCCCACACGGAAGGTGAGAATTCTCCTACTGAACCCTCACTGCCCCCATAGGAGATAAGTACTGAGACATACTGCAAGGAGTTGGCTTAAGTGATTATGGGGCTCACTCGGCAAGTTTGAATTCTATATGCCAAGCTGTCCCGAAGCTGCAACTCTCCCGATAGGTGTGGGCTGAAGCTGCTGTCCACAGGTGGAATTTCTTCTTGGTCAGGGAAACCTTATCTGTGCTTTAAAGCCTTTTAACCACCAATTGAATCAGGCCCAACAGATTATCTAGAATGATCTGCCTTACTTAAAGTCAACTGATTATGGACTTTAATCACATCTACAAAATACCTTCCCAGCAACACCTAGATTAGTGTTTGATGGAGTAACTGGGGACTATAGCCTGATGACAAAGTGGTTAAGAGCTTAGCTGCTAACCAAAAGGCTGGCAGTTCGAATCCACTAGCAGCTCCTTGGAAACCCTGTAGGGCAGTTCTACTCTGTCCAATAGGGTCACTATTAGATGGAATAGACTTGATGGCAATGGGTTTGTTTTGGGTTTTATAGCCTAGTCAAGTTGACACATGAAAAGACCACCCCATTCTTAGCCCTGGGGAGAAGGGAGTCAGAGGCATTGGGGTAACTTTCTCAAATGACAGAAGCCCTCCTTCACCTGGAGATTTTGATGTGTGACCCTTCTTCCCATAGAACCGTTGGTCTCCAGAGCACACCTTGTCCTGCTTTCTCCTTCCCTGCCTGCTCTGCGTCCTCTCTGTTTGCTCTGAGTCATTATGGAAGAGTAGGGAAATGGGAAATGGGGTAACACAAGCAGTTAAGTGCTTGGCTGCTAAACAAAAGGTTGGCAGGTTGAGTCTATCCAGAGGGGCCTCTGACAAAAGTCCTGGAGATCTACTTCCAAAATGTCAGCCATTGTAAACCCCATGGAGCACAGTTGTACTCTGACACACTTGGGGTTGCCATGATTCATAATCAACTCAACAGCAACTAGCAGGGAAATAAGATGAGTCTGAGACATGCCAGCCAACTCAATGGGCAGGTCTGTGAAGGCGTCCCTGGTGGCATTTGGGCATCAGAAGACCATGGGGGAGACGTGATACAGACACAGCTCTGGAGAGAGGACAGTATCGTACCCAGCCCCCAGCCCTGTGGTGAGGACTTACAGCTGAAACAAGCCAGGCTCCAGGGTGTTTCTCAGGGATGAGTAAAACAAGGCCTCTGCTCTCTGTAGGACCCGCCAGGCTACAGAGAAGACAGATGTGGGAAGAGTTACTCTACAGCAGGGTAAGCCCTGGGGCACTCTGGGAACACAGCAGTAGCACATCAAGGTCCTAGAGTCGTGGGGGTCAGTGGAAGCTTCCTGAGGAGGTGACCCCTGAACTGAGTTTTGAAGGATTCATAGAAGTTGGCCAGTGGAAATGGAATTATAATTTTCTTTTTCCTCTGAGGGTTATGTTATTGTTAGTTGCCATTGAGTCAGTTCCGACTCATAGTGACCCCGTGCACAAGAGAACGAAATAGTGCCCGGTCCTGCACCATCCTCACAATTGTTGTTATGCTTGAGCCCATTATTGCAGCCACTGTGTCAGTCCATCTCACTGAGGGTCTGCCTCTTTTTCGCTGAAGACTACCATGTACACAGTTTCGGGTAGATCAGTGATATCCCTTATCAAGTGGCGGTCTTGAGGCCTGGAAGGAAGGCCGGATTCCCCATGTAGCCGATGCCTGCATGCTGTGGAAAAACCCACTGCTAATAATGAACCCAAAGCCGCTGCTGCTGGAATGTGCCAAACACTGCCTTTGGAACAGCCTGTTCTCGGGAGAGTGGGCATGGGCTGCGAGCTTGTACACAGAAGGTTCTGGCTGCCTCAGGCTCAGCCTCAGAGGCCAGGAGGTGGCCCAGAGTGGACGATGGGTCTGCTCAGGCCTGAGTGCCCTCAGGAGACCAGGGGAGGTCATGGGGTCACGGCTATCTTTGGGACAAGTCCACATTTGAGCATTTTCTCTGCTTTGAATTCATTTTTGAACAGCAGGCAAGGTCTTTAAATGAGGCCAAGAAAGCATTCATAAACAACCTATTAGGTAATTTGAGGCTCTGCCAGAAGACATATAAAAGACCAAACCCATTTGTCTTAGACTGGGTTCTCTGGAGGAGAAAAACCGGTGAAGCATCTATAGGTATACACATTCATATATATATATATATAATATATATATGGTCACTATGAGTGAATCAACTTGATGGCAGCAGGTTTTTTTTTTTTGTGTATGTATATATATACACACACACCCACACAAGTATGTATGTATGTATAGAGAGAGAAAGATATTTCTTTCAAGGAAATAGCTCACACAGTTGTGGAGACTGGCAAGACCCAAATCCATGGGTCAGATGTCAGGCTGGCAGCCTCTCCTGATTCCCATGGTTGCGGGGGCTGACAAACTGAAAATAGGCAGGTCAGATGGCAGGCTGCTGGCCATGAGGCTTCAGAAGCTGGTGAGTCCAAAATCTGCAGGTTAGACGGTGGGCTGCTGGCTCACGTATTAAGAACCGGGGGTCAGAGATGACAAGTCAGGTGCAGGATTCAGAGAGGGTGAGCTTTGCTAGAACATCCATATATATTGGATCACATCATGGATGGTGATTGCATCATACCTACCAAACCACTGAGAATCATAGCCTACCCCAGTTGATCCATGACCTTAACCATCACAGTCCACCCCTTGTCAAGTTGGCATCTGTGCACATCTCCTTAAACTGTACATAATCTCTAAATAAAGACAATTATGAAGTCATACTTGCACCTAACATAATTCAACTAACATGAGTACAACCGAAAATGCACTAGCCCTATGTACCGCTCATATTTTATAATAAATGATGGAATAAGGGGAAACCCCGGTGGCGTAGTGGTTAAGTGCTACGGCTGCGAACCAAAGAGTCAGTGGTTGAAATCCACCAGGCACTCCTTGGAAACTTTATGGGGCAGTTCTACTCTGTCCTATAGGGTCGCTATAAGTCGGAATAGATTTGACGGCACTGGGTTTGGTTTTTTTTTGGTTTAATGGAATAAGGGAAGGAAGAAAGCAAAGATATTTTAAATATACATATATATTTGTATATGTATATATATTTATACACATATATACACACATGCACACTCACATACACATATAACAAAATAAGGAAAAAATGTAAAAAAAAAATACTAAAAGAAATACAAAACAATTACAGCCCTCGTTTCTACAGCTGGTCACATGGTTGTAGCTGGTATTTAGAACTACCTTCTTCCACAACCCATTCCATATTCCCTTTACCCTCAGCAAGCACCTCTGCTGGTTCTGGTTCTTTGCCTCTTGGGGTGACCCAAGCCTTCATTCCTAAAGGGTCTGGGCCATTAGTAATTGTGTTGAAATTGGGTTGCTGTAGTTTTCCATTGACCTTAATCACAGGGCATGGTTGTAAAAAGAGACGCCCTAAGAGATCTCATGTATTCCAGGCATACTCTTCTTTACTTCCATTATGTAATATCAATCCAATTTCCCTTTGGTAATCAGGATCAATCACACCAGCCAATATGGAGACTCTCTTCTTTGCCTGTTGATCCAGAGGCATGAGTTGCCCAGGGTTGCCCAGTGGCATTCTTAACTTCCGGTTCAATGGAATCAGTGTTGTGTCTCCAGGAGGGAGCATTCCTCCCTTTGGAACTAAGACTTCTAAACCCTTAGAGCATAGAGTAGTGGGTACAGGAAGCAAAAATTTTATGAGTGGGTCACTGGGGGTAATAGTGAGTGGTGCCACTCCTATTTCCACCTCTTGATTCCTGGACCCATGGATCCTGGCTATGGGAGAAACAGCACCATATATTGGATGCTGGCTTAGAGTATATACAGCCTCCTGGAGAACATTGCTGCAACCCTTCAAGGTGTTGCCACTTAGCTGGCACTTTAATTGTGTCTTTAGGAGGCCATTCCATTGTTGTATCAAGTCAGCTGCATCAGAATAATGGGGAACATGATAATACCAGTGAATTCCATGAACATGGACCCATTGCCACACTTCATTTGCTGTGAAGTGAGTCCAGTGATCTGAGGCAATGCTGTGTGGGATACCATGATTGTGGTTAAGGCATTCTATAAATCCATGGATGGTAGTTTTGGCAGAAGCACTGTGTGCAGGGAAGGCAAATCTGTATCCAGAGTGTCTATCCCAGTAAGAACAAAACACTGCCCTTTCCATGATGGAAGGGGTCCAGTGTAATGAACCTGCCCTTAGGTTGATGGCTGATAGCCCCTTGAAATGGTGCCATATTAGTTTCTCAGTGTTGGTCTCTGCTGCTGGCAGATTGGGTACTCAGCAGTGGCTGTAACCAAGTCAGCCTTGGTGAGTGGAAGTCTGTGTGGCTGAGGCCATACATAACCTCCATCCCTGACCAGAGTGGCTGGGGAAAGAGGCTGACTGGTATCCATAGAACATGTCATCCTATCTAATTGATTGTTAAAATCCTCCTCTGCCAAGGTCATCCTTTTGTGAACATTAACATGAAACAAAAACATCATCATTTCTTTAGCCTAGTAAGAGGGGTCTGTTCTCATGCATCTTCCCCATACCTCCTTGTCACCAATTTTCTAGTAATGTTCCTTCCAAGTCCCTGATCATCCAGGCAAACCGTTGGCCACAGCCCAGGAATCTATATACAGTCACATATCTGGCCATTTCTTCTTCCAAGCAAAGTGAACAGCCAGGTGCACTGTTCAAAATTCTGCCTATTGGGAGGATTTCCCTTCACCGCTGTTCTTCAGGGAGGTCCCAGAAAGGGGCTGCGGTGCTGCCATGTCCACTTTTGAGTAGCAGCTGCATTTTATGCATAACCATCTGTAAACCAGGCACAAGTTTTCTCTTCCTCGGTCAACTGATTATAAGAAGCTCCCCCATGAGGCCATAGGAGACTAGGAAAGGGAAGGTAATGTGACAGGAGTAGAGACCATGGGCATTTGGACCCTTCTTCATGCAACCTACGTGTGCCTTCAGGTCTTGCTGGAACCCCATCTTGTATATACCACTTCCATTTAATGATGGAGTGCTGCTGTGTACATCTGACTTTATGACTCTGGGTCAGACAACACCCAGTTCATGATGGGCAGGTCAGGCTGCATGGTGACTTGGTGGCCCCATGGTTAAGTATTCAGCCTCTACTAAGGCCCAGTAACAAGCCAAAAGTTATTTCTCAAAAGGAGAATAGTTATCTGCAGGGGATGGTAGGGCTTTGCTCTAAAATCCTAAGGGTCTGCACTGTGGTTCACCATTAGGGGCTTGCCAAAGGCTCCAGACAGCATCTCTATCTGCCACTGACAATTCAAGCACCATTAGATTAGTTGGATCAAGTGGCAGAGCCTCTTGCACAGCAGCCTGAACCTGTTGCAGAGCCTTCTCTTGGTCTGGGCCCCACTCAAAACTAGCAGCTTTTTGAGTCACTTGATAAAAAGGCTGGAGTAGCACACCCAAATAAGGGATATGTTGCCTCCAAAATCCAAAGAGGTCCACCAGGTGTTGTGCCTGCTTTTAAATTGTAGGAGGGGCCAGATGCAACAACTTACCCTTCACTTTAGAAGGAATATTTTGACATGCCTCACACCACTGGACCCATAGAAATTTCACTGAGGTGAAAGGCGCCTGAATTTTTGTCAGGTTAACTTCCAACCCTCTAGCATGCAAATGTCTTACCAATAAGTCTGGAGTCAGTGATACTTTTTCTTTACTAGGCCCAATCAGCATAATGTCATCAAGGTAATGGACCAGTGTGACGTCTTGTGGAAGGAAAAAACAATCGAGGTCCCTGCAGACTAAATTATGATGTAAGGCTTGAGTGTTGATATACTTCTGAGGTAGGACAGTGAAAGTGTATTGCTGGCCTTGCCAGCTGAAGGCAAACTGCTTCTGGTGTTCCCTTTTTTTTTTTAAATGATTTTTATTGTGCTTTAAGTGAAAGTTTACAAATCAAGCTAGTCTCTCACACAAAAACCCATATACACCTTGCTACACACTCCCAATTACTCTCCCCCTAATGAGACAGCCTGCTCTCTCCCTCCACTCTCTCTTTTCATGTCCATTTCGCCAGCTTCTAACCCCCTCCACCCTCTCATCTCCCCTCCAGGTAGGAGATGCCAACATAGTCTCAAGTGTCCACCTGATCCAAGAAGCTCACTCCTCACCAGCATCCCTCTCCAACCCATTGTCCAGTCCAATCCATGTCTGAAGAGTTGGCTTCAGGAATGGTTCCTGTCCTGGGACAACAGAAGGTCTGGGGGCCATGACCACTGGGGTCCTTCTAGTCTCAGTCAGACCATTAAGTCAGGTCTTATGAGAATTTGGGATCTGCATCCCACTGCTCTCCTGCTCCCTCAAGGGTTCTCTCTTGTGTTCCCATCAGGGCAGTCATCGGTTGTAGCTGGGCACCATCTAGTTCTTCTGGTCTCAGGATGATGTAGTCTCTGGTTCATGTGGCCCTTTCTATCTCTTGGGCTCATAATCGCCTTGTGTCCTTGGTGTTCTTCGTTCTCCTTTGATGCAGGTGGGTTGAGACCAATTGATGCATCTTAGATGGCTGCTTGCTAGCGTTTAAGACCCCAGATGCCACTCTTCAAAGTGGGATGCAGAATGTTTTCTTAATAGATTTTATTAGCTTCTCGTGTTCCTTTAAAACCAGAATAGAGAAAAGGATATTGGCCAGATAAATAGATGCATACAGGTACCATGAAATGTATTAATTCACTCAAGCAATGAAACCACATCTGGAACAGCAGCTGCAATTGGAGACACCACCTGGTTAAGTTTACAACAGTGCACTGTTATTCTCCAAGGTCCATTTGTTTTTTCGAAGACCAAATAGGCAAATTGAATGGGGATGTGGAGGGAATTACTACCTCTGCATCCTTCAAATCCTGGATGGTGACAGTAATCTCTGCAATTCCTCCAGGAATGTAGTATTGCTTTTAGCTTACTATTTTCCTAGGTAGAGGCAGTTTTAATGGCTTCCTCTTGGCTTTTCCTACCATAAAAGCCCTTACTCCTCATGTCAGGGATCCAATGTGTGGGTTCTTCCAGTTTCTGAGTATGTCTATTCCAATTATGCATTCTGAAACTGGGGACCTGCAGGTTGTGTTCAGGACCCACTGGACCCACTGTGAGACAGACCTGAGCTACAACTCTGTTAACTGACTACTTACCCTCCTACTCTGACTGTTGCGCCACAGTGATGTTTTGGGCCTCCTAGAATTAGTGTCAGTTCAGAGCCAGTGCCCAGTAATCCCTGAAGAGTCTGATTGTTTGTTTTCCCCAGTCAACAGTCACTTTCATAAAAGGCAGCAAATCCCTTTGGAGAAAGCTGGGAGAAGGATTAACGGTATGAAATTTTGGCAGTGTACAGAGTTCCTTCCTCAGAGGGCCCTGGCCTCTCCTTCATTCATGGAGTTATGAGTCTGTAAACTCGCTCAAGTCTTGAAATTGATTGAGGAGCCATGATTCTCTATTATGGCAATTCAGGTTAGACTGCTGATCACTTGACCTAGAGAATTCTTCTAGTTGTATAGACTAAGTAAATATTTAGTATATTTCCCATCTATTTCATTCAAGGGACACCAGGGCTAAGTAACCAACACCGTACCTATACCTACCTAGTGCATAAGTACATACAAATCAGACTATTCTGATTACTGCTTTGACTACACTGCTCATTATAGCAGCCTTGCCCACCTTGTCTTTGTTGATAAGTGCTGTCACTTGGCCCCCACCACCATGGGATCCAATCAGCCCCGTTGTAGTTAGGTGTCTTAATTCAGTTAGGGCAGTTCCCACTATCAAATGTGACTTACATAAGATAGCAGTCACAGCAGTCTTCCAGGATACTGGGCCTCACTTCACAGATTTGTTCCTCACAGTTGTGGTAAAAGGTGTGTCTTCTGGGTACTGGCTAGGTGGGTCTGTGGGTCCAACCTGACAAATCCACTCTAACATGCCAGTTTCCCTAAGTCTTTGTATACCTTGTTCTGTGGTATACCAAGGCAGGTCTGCCATTTCAACTTGATTTAGTGTAGGTCACTGCTTAATCCATGCTTCAGTGAACCAACCAAATAAACTATTAGATCCTTTTCTAATCCCTTAAGCTAAAATATTGAGTGAAGAATCTGTGCTTAGTGGGCCCATTTCAGTAAACTCAGGCTGATCCAACTTTATGTTACTTTGTATCATTATCCCACACCCTCAATAGCCATTCTCACATATATTCCCAGGTTTCTGTTTGTATGTATTAGAAACATCAAGCAGTTCTTTTGGAGCGTAGCATACGTCCTCCTGGGTCACACTTTGTACTTCACCTTTTGGGGGTTTGCTGGAACTTAAGTCTGGTTATAGGTCTAGAAGCAAAAATGCATGGCAGGGGTGGGTTTTGGGAATATTCCACAATACCTTGTAAGACATTTGCATCAAACCTGTTGCTGTGGAGTCGATTCCAACTCATAGCAACCCTATAGGACAGAGTAGAATTGCCCCATAAAATTTCCAAGGAGCAGCTGGTGGATTAGAACTGCCAACCTTTTGGTTAGCAGCTGAGCTCTTAATCACTAAGCCACCCAAACTTGGGCTCCCAAATCTCTTTGTATATTTATATATAGATAGAGAAAGAGAGAGAGATTTATTTTAAGGAAATGGCTTACACAATGGTGGAAGCTGGCAAGTCCCAAATCCCTGGGTCAGATGTCAGGCTGGAGGCTTCTCCTGACTCACATGGTTGCAGGGTCTGACGAACCCAAAATTGGCAGGTCAGATGGCAGACCCCTGGCATGGGGCTGTAACCAAAAAAAAAAAACAAACCCATTGCTGTTGAGTCGATTCCAACTCATAGCGACCCTATAAACTGGTAAATCCAAAATATGCAGGTTAGATGGCAGGTTGCTGGCTCACATCTTAAGAACCATAGCTCAGAGGGTGATAAGTTGGATGCAGGATCCAGAGAGGGTGAGCTTTGCTGGAATATCTTCATATATTGGAGGCAGGCCACACCCACAAGAAAACTTCCCTTTCAATTGATTGGCTGCTCACAACAGATCACATCATGTATGGTGATTTCATCATGTCTGCTGAACCACCGAGAATCATGGCCTAGCCGAGTTGACACAGAACCTTAACCATCACACCCATAATAACACTATTTGTTGCTCCTCTGAATAAAGTGTGCTAGAAGTTGTTGTACAGCTGGGAGTTTTCTTGTATAAGAAAGAGAATGGACTCAGAGGCAGAGCAAGTTGTTTGATGTGAGACACAGTGCAGTGTGGGTGGGGCCGGCTCTGGTGGCCGATTCTCAAGCTGGGCTCCTTTCACTGAGCCGGGAGGAAAGAGGATCTGCAATAGACAGTAGGTAGAAATAAGAGCAAAGTGGATGGATGATTGTGTCTGGACGATTCACTCAGAGGTTCCCCTCACTCTCCTGGCATACATGCACACTCCCTCTGAACAAGTTCTAGTGGGAGTGACCTGTGGGGTCCCCATTCCAGAACCTGTGGCCTCTGCTTCCTGTGCACACCGCAGATCCACGCCCGCCTCATTCTGAGGCCCACAGGAGGAATCCTGCACACAGTCAGCACTGGAATAGCAAAAAAGGTGGCCTGGTGTTCAGCTTCCGTTCCCTTTGGGGCAGAAGCCAACATCTCCTGGGTTCTGAGAGAGGCCATTCTGTCCATCAGACCCTCGAGGTAGTTTGCCTTCTTCCTTCTCTCCCTTCAGCTCGGGCTCACCTGCCCGGCCTCTGTCTCCCTTTCTCCCCTCTCTCCCCCGCCACCCTCTGTCTCTCTTCTGTACTTTCGGCATCACCCAGGCTCCTCTCGTCTCTTTGTCTCCGGCCACTTACCCTGCACTGAATTTAACCCAAACTATTTATACACCTCTAGCAAAGCTAAAGTTTTTTTTAGTTTTAGCAAAGCTAAAGTAGCATTTTAATAGGAAAGAAGTAACCTTTAATAAAATGTCGGGTTCTTGGGGCACCCCAGATGTGCTTCTGACATTTGAGACTTTTTTTTCTTTTCACCAAGAGACATGAAAGAAAGTAGATAGGTTGTTTAGCCTGAATAATGGGCAAATCATTTTAGAAAATGTTATTTAAAAAAATAAAAGCCATTATAAGTCGGGTTTTTCCTCATTTTGTCACATCTTAACACGTTTTAAAAAACAATGCATCAAATTCAAAAGCAAAAACAAAAAGCTTCAAAATTTGGGGGGCGGGGGGACGATATGGCACCAAAAGAGTGAAAATAAGTAACCAACTCGTCAAAAATGACAGAGACCTGGGATTCATTGCTCCATCTTTTGGTCCAGGCTGAGTATTGTGTTTACTTTTGAAAAAAAAAAGACTTCTGGAAACTTGTCTTTTGTTTTTCATTGATGTGGACTTCAGTGTGACTCTAGAGTTGTGATCCTCAGTGTTTTGTGCTGTGTGGCTTGTGCACCATCTCTCTCCCGTGATGGTGCTGCCTAACCAACCAAATACACGCGTACGCACACACACGCACACAAATAACTTTGTGATGCTTTTGCCCAAGGAACAAATATAAGTTCAGTTTTACAGCAGGTATTTTTTTCTTAAAAAGTAATCCTAGGATTATATAACTGGCGTTTACTTGAATATGAAGGAAAAAAAAAACCTCAAGGTTTGAGCTAGGTGATAATGATCCTGAGGCCCTCATCTTCTCTGTGGCCTTGAACAGGTCACTCCCCTGGGAATTATTATTATTTTTTACCTTTTAAAATTACAGCAAAACCTGTGAAAGCCAGAACCTATGTGAGGTGGAAACCTGTGAGAGAAGGAAAGCTCAAATATTTCCCACAAACAGGAGCGACAGAAAAGGGGTAAGACTGCATCCTGTCAACGGTGGAAAACCCATGAGACCCGGAAAGACAAGGCAGTTCCGTCGAGCTCCGGCTCTCACGGGTTTCTCTGTATTAAGTGAAAAAAAGGGCTTTTCAAGCTACATATTATATGAGTTACAGAGGTTCCCTGGGTCACCAATGTTAACCCCTTATTGAGCACATGCTGCAACAATTTATTGTAAAATTGTTTTAAATTCACAGCTGATGGGCTTAGAAAAACGTGTCCTTGTCCCGTAAAGATCGCTTTCAGAAAACAGGACCTTTCATGAGCATCTGCTCTGTACTGGGTATGCTCCTATATGAGATTTTTACGTGATGCCCGTCCCAACCCTATGCAGTGTGTAGAGTATTACCACCTTATTAAGGAGCCCTGGTGGTATAGTGGCTAAGAGGGTACGGCTGCTAATCAAAAGGTCAGCAGTTTGAATCCACCAGCTGCTCCTTGGAAACCCTATGGGGCAGTTCTACTCTGTCCTAACGTTTCACTATGAGTCGGAATCCACTCAAGGCAACTGGCACGGCTACCTTAGTACAGAAGAGGAAAGTGAGACTCAGGTAGGTTAAACAACTTTCCCAGTTCACCCAGATTAGCGCACACCTAGTTCCTTCCTCCCACTGCAGGTGCCGCTGTGAACCACAGATCCCGGCTCAGTGCTTGTGAAAGGGAGACGCTGAGTGAGGACGGAAAGGGGATAGTGGTCACGTAAGCTAGAGTCCATTTCGAACCTTGCTGCGTAGGGCACAGTGGGTCTGACCAGCCTCCCAGCTGAGGTTTCAAGTAGTGATTTGATAAAATGAGATTTCAGTCCATTTAGGCCATGTCAAACTAGATCAACTTCACTTGGTGTGTGTTTTTGACAGTGGAGTTTTTGTGAAAAGTACTTAATATTAATAAGCCATTTGGGAAGATAAATAGGCTCAACTGCCAGAAGGTAAAATAACCAGGCTCTAGTCGTCTTGAAAGCAGAGGATCTGTGGAATAATAATACTGTTAGAATAAAATAAACCCTAATAGTAATTATTACTAAGTATCCTGTTGTTGTGTGCCCTCTAGTTGATTCTGACTCATAGTGACCCTCTGTGACAAAGCAGAACTGGCTCATAGGGTTTCCTAGGCTGTGATCTTTACAGGAGCAGTTTTCCAGGTCTTTTCTCCCACAGAGCTGCAGGTGGGTTTGAACCACCGACCTTTAGGTTAGCAGCCAAGTACTTAACCACTACACCACCAGGGCTCCTTTTAAGAATGCTAACTGGCATTAATCAAGGGTTTGGCCTGTGCTGGGCCAGGTGAGATGGAGGTGCCATACATATGTCATCTCATCCCTTTTCCTATCCCCCGGGCTGCCAGAATGTCCAACACACAACAGATCCTCAATAGAGGATGCTTGAATCATCTGGTTTATGTCTTTTGAACCCTGATTCTTGTAATTGATCTCGCCTTGGGCATTAGGGAACTCACAGATAAATTTGAAACTCTAGCATCTGTTAGTGCCATCCTTAAGTGCTTGACTATTGGTCGAAAGGTTGGCAGTTCAAACCCACCCAGCGACTCTGTGTGAGAAAGAGCCGATGACCTACTCCCGTAAAGATTACACCTAGAAAACCCCGTGAGGCACTTTCTACTGTGTCACGTAGAGTCGCTATGAGTCAAAAATTGATTTGATGGCACCTAACAACAGCAGCAGCAACGCCATCTGTAAAGAACTTTATTTTCTAATTTTATCTCACTTGGTTTATATTCTTCCCCCAGTGACTCTCCTTTTATCTTTTGCTTTCTATCCCTATTTGCCTACTGCCTTACTCAAGACTCGTCTCTCCTTGAAGATAACATTTATTGAATATTGGACAGGCATTGTGCCAAGGGCTTTCTGTGTATTATCTAATTTAATTATTACAACTATTTAATTTACAAAGAGGAAACTTGAGGAAGTTTGCTGGTTTGTTCACTGCTGTATTCCCAACACCTGGGCCAGGTAAGCAGTAATGGCAAGTTAGACTGTAGTGATGGCAGTAAGGATGGACAGAATGAATGACTGGAACGGTGTTTAAGTGATATCATCCACAGACTTTGTGATAGATTAAGTGTGACAGTGATGGAGGGAAGAATTAAGAATGATTCTCTAGATTCTGACTGTAGCAACAAGGAAGGAGCAAGTTCCCTTTCCTTAGGTGGGAGAAGATTGGGGAGAAAAAGCTTCGGAAGGAAAATGGTTCCATTTTGGACATGTTAAAGGTGGGTAGCCGCTGGAACATCCAGGTGCAGATGCCAAGTTGGCAGCTGGATCTGTGAGCCTAGCTTAAGGTCAACTGATTAGGGACCTTAATTACATCGCAAAACCCCTTACCAGCAGCAAATGGATTGGTGTTTAATTAACTAACTGGGAGAAGGTGTGGATACAACAGGGGCTGGAATCTTGCGGGTCTTAGAATTCTGCCAACTAGAACTGTCTACTTTCTTTGGTATTTTCCCAAGGTTTTTGGTATCTAGGTTTTTGTATTTGCAAGAGGGAGGACTGGACAAATCTGAGGCCAAATTTAGTAAGTAAAAGGGAGAAACTTCTCCCTGTTGATTATGATACATTGAAGTCACTGCTTTGTTAGCCTTCCATTTGACCATCTATGGGGCCTCAAGGAGATCAGATTTTGTTCTTTACAGCGTTAAGTGGGATACTTTCCTTCTATATAAATTCAGGTTCTTCAAGTATCTGTTCTAGATTGCAGAATCTTACTACTCAGTGTAGGTAGTGGCCAGAGAATTGATTTCCATGAAAAGAACCTGGACACCCAGATGTTTGTTTTCCTAATCTGTAAAAGTGAGTTGTTTTGAAGATTAAATGAGGCAACATACATAAAGCGTGAAGCAGACTGTCAGAAATAGCAGTTGTAACAGCAACAGTGTGCCGAGGGCCCCTTGTGTTCACTCTCGTTTAATCCTCACCACCACTCTGGTAGCAGATACGGGAATTAGATCCACTTAGCAGATAAGAAAATAGAAATTGGAGAAATTAGGTAACATGCTCACTCACATCTACTAGACCATTACTGCAGAGCTGGGATTTGAACTCAGGGCTGTTTATGGCCATAGCCTGGGCCTAGCATCTATAAAACAAGAGTGCTGACTTATATTATCACCAAATGCCTCTCTACCTGTTATTTCTCCCCATGAGTATTATCTGTCCCTGGCCTTGGGTGAGATGTATCCATCGCATTGACTACTTTGTGAGGCTTGAGTAAGCCCCTTAAGCTTCACTGAGCTTCAGCATTTGCCTTTGTAAGATCGCACCCAGTGACTACCTGGAGGGTTACTGAGAGGATTAAATAAGGGAACATCTGTGACAGCCTCTGACACGTGTGTGGTTAGCTGCTGTTAAGTCAGCCTAACTCATGGTGACCTTGTGTACAACAGAATGAAGTGTTGCCCGGTCCAGTCCTGTGCCATCCTCACAGTTTCCAGCATGTTTGAGTTCATCGTTGCAGCTGCTGCGCCAGTCCGTCTCACCAAGGGTCTCCTATCCCCTCATTGGCCCCCTGCTCCACCAAACATGATGTCCTCCTCTAGCAATTGGTCTCTCCTGATGATGTGTCCAAAGCAGGAGAGTTGGACCGTGTTCTGTTGTGATCCATAAGATTTCCTTTGGCTAATTTTTGGAAGTAGATTGTCAGGCCTTTCTTCCTAGTCTGTCTTAGTCTGGAAGCTCTGCTAAAACCTGTCCACTCTAGGATTACCTTGTTGGTATTTGAAATAACAGTGGCATAGCCTCCAGCATCACAGCAACACACAAGTTACCGCACTATGACAAACTGGTCCGCTGGTGGTAAAAGCAGTTGCCGTGGAGCCGTTTTCAACTCATGGCGACCCCACGTGTGTCGGAGTAGAACTTCGCTCCATGGGACTTTTAATCACTGATTTTTCAGAAGTAGGTCACCAGGCCTTTCTTCTTAGTCTGTCTTAGTCTGGAGGCTCTACTGAAACCTGTCCACCATGGGTGACCCTGCTGGTATTTGAAATACCAGTGACATAGCTTTCAGCATCACTGTAATATGCAAGTTACCACAGTAGACAAACTGGCAGACCGGTGGTGAAGGCTGTCCCACCTGAGAACCAAAACCAAACCAGCTGCTGTCAGGTCGACTCTAACTCGTGGTAACCCCTGTGGGTCAGAGTAGAGCTGTGCTCTCTAGGGTTTCAGTGGCTAATTTTTTGGAATTAGATCACCAGGCCTTTCTTCCAAGGTGCCTCTGAGTGGATTCAAACCTCCAGCCTTGTGGTTGGCAGCTGAGTGTGTTAACCGTTTGCACCACACACAGTAGAAGCTTCTAAATGCTTGGTGGATCAGAAACCTCCTTAGGTCAAGATGCTGGATAAACACAAGGTGTTATTACTCTGTGATTAAAAGCTCCTTCTCTTTCCCGGGTTTGCTTTTATGTCTCAATATTGCCCGGGCTTCAACGCTTGGGTGAGGTTAAAAAAAAAAAAAAGGGCTATCAGTGGTAGAAAAAAGCAACAACTCATTGAAAGGAGTAGGTACCATTTTCATTCCTGCTGCATCATGTGAAACCAGCCCCTGAGCCATCTCCTCACTATTGACATGGATCCCTGGTGTTTCTGTTAGGGCATGGTGTGGACAGAGTTCCTGTAAACACAGCAGGGACTGGAAGGGAAGCTTAATGAGGCACCTATTAGCTCTGCACGCCCGTCTGTGCGCTCCGAATGAGCAGCACGTGAGATGACTACTGGGTTAGGGTTGCCAGAGAACCAGGCCCCATTTTCAGCAGGCTCCAGCTTTGTCTCCACATCCAGTGCAGTTGGGGTTGATCATTGGCTTGATTTAAGTTGCATTGTGGGGCAGAAGTGTGGTCTGTCTTCCTAGGATGTCTGGACAGCTCTGGGCAAGGGGCATTTCTCTGCCTCTTAGCAGATGGCTCTCTGGTTGGCAGACAGTTAAATGCTGGACTATTAACCGAAAGCTTGACAATTAGAACCCACTTAGAGCCACCTCAAGAGTCCTGGTGATCTGCTTCTGGAAGGTCACAGCCTTGAAAATCCTTTGGACAGGGACAGATGAACCCAATAAGCAAGATACCCAGACCCAGTGCCGTACACATGGGCTTAATTGTGTTTACTTACTAATCTGTTTAACACAGTTTCACCTGGTTTTCACCATGTCAAAGATATGGTTAAACCCATGTGAAATTGTGCACTACAGATTAGTAAGTAAACACAATTAACCTGGTGCATACAGTGCTTACTGGTTAACAACAACAATAGCAGCAGATGGAATCCCTCCTTGGTTCTTGTTAAATATACAAGTGGTCCAGGGTGGAGATCATTCTGGTTTGGGGCTATTTAATAAACTGGAGTCTCATGGTCTGGCCAGTCCCCAGCTTCTCAGTCTATTCCCACACTTTTCACCCAGTTGAGTCCCCTCCATCCTTCCAGGGCACGACCAAAATAATGAGGAAGGGTGATGCTTACGGCCACATTATAAGTACTCTGGATTAAACAGTGGGCCAATAACTTTACATATATTTGCCCATTTAGTCTTCAGAGAATATTGGCTATACCATGGACTGCTAGCATAATGAACAAGCCTGTCTTGGAAGAAGTACAGCCAGACTGCTCCTTGGAAGCGAGGATGGCGAGACTTTGTCTCACGTACTTTGGGTGTTATCAGGAGGGACCAGTACTGGAGAAGGACATCATGCTTGGTAAAGTAGAGGGTCAGCGAAAGAGAAGAAGACCCTCAATGAGAGGGATTGACGCAGTGCTGCAAAAATGGGGTCAAACATAGCAATGGTTGTGACGATGGCTCAGGGCTGGGTGTTTCATTCTGTTGTAAATGGGGTCAATATGAGTCAGAACTGACTTGAAGACACCTAACAACAACAGTCTTCCAAAATGTAGGGTTTTTTTGGCGGGGTGGCCGCCGGGTATATGTGTGCTATTTTTATCACTGTTTCCTGAGACATGGGAAAACTTAGTCATGTCCCCAAGGTCTCCGTAGATGTTAGGTGGTAGGAATGGAAATTGATCCTGGGTCTGACTCCCCATACCCATGGCCTTAACCATGAAGCCTTCCCTGAACTCCAAGTCCAAATCCACCTTCCCTCCTTAGAGCTCCCATGTCTCTGTCTAGAATTTCTAATGACTCCCATCACTTCCTACCTGGCCAGGCAGGGGAAATATGTTATATAGTGCCTGGCACGTAGAAGCGCTTCGAAGTAGTTGTACTTCTTGCCTTTCCTCCTGAAGGCTGGCCTGGAGTCAGAATCATGTTTCTAATGCCCACAGCCTAGTGCCTGGCACAAGGCCCATGTTTACTGCATGCTGATTTTGCAGCTCCTTTGTGTTAAATGCTGTAGAGCTTGAGTCTGACTAAGGTGTGTATCACACGGAGCAGAGTATGGGTACCTGAGATGGTACTTGGCACACCCTGGCTGGCCAAATGAGGGAAAGAACATACAAATGACAGGTGATGCATAATTGCAGTTATCATCTTTAGTATGACTTCGTATTTTCATGTAATGTGCAGTAATAATGGAACACACACGTCTGCTGGTGGGGTGCTCAGGAGCCTAGAAGACCTGAATTCCCATCCCCACTTTGCCACTTCCTGGTGGCAGCCTCAGGAAAAACCACAGATCCTCTCAGCGTCTGTCCTTTCACATGTAAATCGGGGACAACAGTGTTTAGGTTAGAAGGTTCTATGGATAAAATGAAATGGTTGAAAGAAAGCTCGATTATGATGCCTGCCATAAAAAAATAGGCACTTGACAAGTTATTCCGTTCATTCATTCAGCAAATATTTATTGAACACCTACTATGTAGGAGACCTGGTGGTGCAGTGGTTAAGAGCTTGGCTGCTAGCCAAAAGGTCGGCAGTTTGAATCCACCAGCCACTCCTTGGAAACCCTATGGGGCAGTTCTACTCTGTGCTATAGGGTTGCTATGAGTCAGAATTGACTCTACAGCAGTGGGTTTTATGGGTGCTACTATTTTTTTTTTTTACTATGTAGGATGAGGAAACTTCATCTCATATAATTTGGACATGTTATCAGGAAGGATCAGTCCCTGGAGAAGGACATCATACTTGGTAAAGGAGAGGGTCAGCGAAAAAGAGAAAGACCCTTGACAAAATGGATTGACACAGTGGCTGCAACGATGGGCTCAAGCATAGCAGCGACTGTGGGGATGGTGCAGGACCAGGCAGTGCTTTGTTCTGTTATGCATGGGATTGACTTGACCGCACTTAACAACAACAGCCATGTACCAGACATTGCTCTAGGTCAAGGGTTAGCAAACTATGGCCCATGGACGAAATCTGGCCCACCACCTATTTTTGTAAATAAAGTTTTATTAGAATACAACCAAGGTCATTCTTTTACATACTGTATATGGCAGCTTTCATGCCACAATTACAGAGTTGAATAGTTGACACAAAGACTTTATGCAAAGCCTAAGCTGTGCACTCTCCGGCCCTTTGCATTAACAGTTTGCCGATTGGGGTACAGCGATGAATACCAATAAAGGCAAAACGCCGCCCTTCTTGCATTGTACAATGTCAGGTAATGACAGGTGCTAACCAGTTGCCCTGAAGTCAGTTCTGACTCATAGCTACCCTACGTGTGTCAGAGTAGGACTGCGTCCCATAGGGCTTTCAATGGCTGCTTTTCTGGAAGTAGGTCGCCAGGACTTTCTTCTGAGGTACCTCTGGGTGGATTTGAACCTCCAACCTTTCAATTAGCAGCCAAGCACATTAATTGTTCGTACCACCCAGGGACTCCTTAGTGATAAATACTAGGAAGAAAATAAAATGATGTTGGGGGTGGGGGGAGGTAGAGTGGACCACTATTTTGATAGGGTGGCGTCTCCCTGGAGATGACGTTTGAGCAGAGATCTGTCTCTGAAGCCATTCAGTTCTTCACCTACAGAAGGTTTCAGTGGGGCAAGGATGGGATAGCAACAATTCAGGAAGTATTTATTAAGTTCCTACTTTGTGCCTTCAGCTGGGGACGGAAATGTGAACAAGGCTGGAAAATTCCTACTATCCTGGAATTTACACCCTAGAGCGTGTGGAGTCACTGACAGTAAAGAACTACAAAAAATGATTTTTAAACATAAATTAGATGTTAAATTATAAGATGAAAATGCTATGGAATTAAAGTAAGCAGGCGAAGGGGGAAGGTAAGGTAGTATGGGGAAGAACGTTGCAGTTTAAAAGGAGGGATCAGTGTAGGCACTATTGAGAAGGTGACAATTGAACAAATAGTTGAGGGAGATGAGGGGATGAGCCTTGCAAGCATGTGGGTTAATAACCTTGAGGCCAAGGAAAGAGCCAGCACAAAGGCCCTAAGGTAGGAATGTGCCTGGTGGTTTTTGAGGAATAGCAGGGAAGCTGTGGTGGCTGGGAAGGAGTTGGGAAGAGGGTGAGTGGTAGCAGTTAAGATCAGATAGATTATGAGACTATGAGACAGGAGTAGGGGTGCGCCTCTATTTTGAAGGCCAGTAACAGACTTCCCTCTGGAAAGTTTTAACCCAAGGCAGGAACAGAGGATGAATTCCAGTCGGTTCTACTGGAGAAAAGTCAATAAAATTGACCCAAGAGCTAAAGAGCCACTGTTCTTCTTGAAGAGAAGGTAGTTCAATATAG
Source organism: Loxodonta africana (assembly GCF_030014295.1). NCBI lineage: Eukaryota > Metazoa > Chordata > Mammalia > Proboscidea > Elephantidae > Loxodonta > Loxodonta africana. The sequence continues at coordinate 81,299,956 of NC_087355.1, read as the reverse complement.
GTCAGAGGAATTACACTGTAACCAGATATGTTTCTTCGGAAGGGGACACCGAATGCTGAAAGCATTGTCAATGAGCAAAAAAATTCACACTCTGTTTGAAATTAAAGCAAAGAGGTTTATTACGGCAGAAAACAATTCATGAATTGGGAAACACAGGTTCAAGAGGCTGTCAACACAGTGCTCCAGTGTCCTGGAGCTGAGGAGAGAGTTTTATAGTTGAAAAACAGGACTTTCTCAGCAAGATTATGATTGGTTGACCCTCCCTGGACTTGCCCAGACTTGCCCGGATTTGCTGAGGCATAGCCACATTCTGGTAAACATTGTTTTTCTGGACCCACTCTGGGCATGCTTGGACTTTTCTAAGGATAGCCTGGACTTGCCTGGACTTGTCTAAGCAAAGCCACATTGTTCAGCAAGCTGTTGAAATTAACACAAGGGTTATAGCTTTAAAGTAGAAGGAGGAATGCAAAACAAAATGGAGTTAAGTCTACTCCTAGGCCAGCTACCCTAGGTATGTCAGGCATCTCTGTATCTGAAGCTCTTACTCATTCCCTCCTTTTTATCAAGAATTTTCAAGAAATTCTTTGATCACATTATCAGCCACATTTTGGGGAGAGTGCTTTCTTCTGCATGGGCTTGGATTTATATTTCCTAGTAGGACAGCATTATCAGAATATGTTGGAAGAAAGAGAACTTTATTTTATTGCTATCTCTCAGAAGTTCTTAGAGATGGCTGCTTAATATAGTAAGCCTTTAAAAGCTGAGAGGCTATTTACAAATAGCCAGACGCCATCTAAAATCTTCATCATGCCATAACTGGAACCTCTACTTCTGTGATGTTAGCCTTGGAATAACATATAGAATGGGCCACATTAAGAAATAACCTGGCTTTAAAGGGGGTGGTTTAAGGAGTGAGCTCGAGTTCGTCTGAAATTTGAGTACTCTTAATGTATGTAATTCTTTTCATAGACATTAAATTTGGTTCTTTGGGTAATAACATTGGAAGTAATTTTAAGACGACACTTGATAGTTCCAATAATAATTACAATAGCAATTAGTATAGCAACTCCTGTAAGTAGAACAGATCGGATCCACGAACCAATACCTTTGGGAAACCAGCTAAATGTATCCAACCAGGAGTCAGAAGTAGAGTTGAATATGTGAAACCAAGAGTCCTTTTGGTGAATCTTTTCAATGTCTTGTAATAGATCTTTCAAGCTTGGGAATGCTGTACTTGGGTAAGAGTGTTCAGAGGAATATCCCTCCTATCCCAGGTTTATCAGCTATTGGATTATCTTGTGACATAGTATTTAACAGAACTGATAAACAAATTTGTGGTCAGGAAGGATTTTCATATAGCATTGTCTTCAAGAACAATTAAAATAATTACTGATTTGCTCTAAACATAGCTCCCAGTCTAATCTTTGGAGTTTGATTCTTGAAAGAGACTAAATTCTTCAAAAGGGCACAATGCCTAAAGCAAAATGGTCTTATTAGCTTATCCGGACCATTGTTTGATTCCAAAGTGGTTTCAGGAACTCAAGGTTCAAAAGGACACCCAAGGGCAATGGCCTGTGTGAGTTACCCCAACTTATGTGAAAGCCAGAAATCTAGATTCTAGGAGAATTACAACTCTTTCATCATTCCCTCCTTTTGATTATGGTCCTGCTATAGAATCTTTGATCAAAAATGTCCAATGATGGTAGCCAAGCACCATCTGGTTTTTAAGATCACAGGCACCACACAGTGAACTAGGAAGTAGATTGGGCCAATTGTCTGAAATAACCTATGAAACCATGACCCTAAGGTCTTTGAACCAAAGAAACAAACCTCGTGAGGTGCTTATTTATACATAAGTCCTTATTTATACATTGCAAAAAAAAAAAAAAAAAATTTTTTTTCTTTTTTTGATGTGACTCAGCAGCAACCACATTCTGCAAAACCTCAGGTTAAGTATTAATAAACATAACAAAGTTAATCTGTTAAAGCATAAACTCCTCTTTTGGGACTGTCATGGATAGAATTGTGTCCCCCCAAAATATGTCTCAACTTGTCTAGGCCGTGATTCCCAGTATTATGTGGTTGTCCTTCATTTTGTGATCTGATATAATTGTCCTATGTGTTGTAAATCCTAATTTCTCACTGTGGTTAATGAGCCAGGATTAGGTTATGTTTGTTAAGTTAATGAGGCAGGATTAGGGTGAGATGCAATACCTTACTGATGTCATAGCCCTGATCCAATGTAAGGAGAGTTTCCCTGGGGTGTGGCTTGCATCACCTTTTATCCTACAAGAGATAAAAGGGGAGAGATGTGAGCAGAGAGACAGGGACCTGACTACCACAAAGAAAGAAGAGCTGGGAGTGGAGAGCGTCTTTTGGACCCAGGGTCCCTCCACTGAGAACCTCCTAGGCCCAGGGGAAGTTTGATGCCAAGACACATTGTAGATCTCCAAGGAGCACCAGGCCCACACATGTTGAAAAGAGACAAAAGACCTTCCACCAGAGCAGACAGAGAGAGAAAGCCTTTCCCTGGAGCTGGCACCCTGAATTCAGACTTCTAGCCTCCTATACTGTGAGAGAATAAATTTCTGTTTGTTAAAGTCATCCACTTGTGGCATTTCTGTTATAGCAGCTCTGGATAACTAAGACAGAGACTAACAGGAAATCTAATGCTATTCCATTTTGTAGTTATAGCTCAAACTTCAGATATTTCCCTAATAACAATCTCTATAAATTTGCTAAGTTTATCAACAGAAGCTTATAATTGGGGAGTTACATTATCTAAACCTATTTAAAGTCTGATTACTTTCTTTAATACGAGAACCAGCTACTTCAGTAACTAACAGCACTATGCTGACTATAAAATATTCTATGGTATCTTAAAAGCATTAATGAAAAGAATTAGAAGATGAGGAAATCCTTAACCCAAAACCCCTAGCACTAGCACTGGGTTTTGGGTTAAGGATTTCCTCATCTTCTAATTCTTTCCATTAATGCTTTTTAAGATTTCTTTTCTGGTATCAATTTTATGTTCCTCTCATATCTCAAAACAAACCCATTAGCCTGATAATTTAGGAGAAAAGAGGAAAATATTTTCTTATATCCAGAAAACAACATTAAAATAACAGCAGTATTCTGCCATAAAACCCACAGGAATTCTTTAGTCCACTCAGTCCTATGTAATTTCTTTTGTACGCAATTCTGGATCAGCTGCAGTCTGTGAACCCATCAGTCTCTACACAAGAGTCCTGGAAATCTTGATTCAGTCTAGAAGCACTCATGATTAAAATATCATAGTCCTTTCCATTAGTCCAATATAGTCCATCCTTTTTGTTGAAATATTTTGGTCAAGCGTTTTCAGCAAGTCAGCAAGGTAAAAGCTTATCTGCAGATGACAAAACTTAATATGGGTATGATTAACTTATAAATAATACTTCTTAAAAGTGAAAGACTTGATGGGGATTACAAAAGTAATGGAAAGCCAAATAAAGTCAATTATAAATATCTCTAAATATAATGATTAACCTTAGTTTCAAAAGAGTTTCAGATATAATACATAATAATCTTGAGACATAATATCATATAAAAAAATAGTATATAACAAGAATATATCAAGATTCTCAAGTCTGTAAACATCTGAGTAGTAATAATTAAAAAAAAACTCTGTGGGTAAATGATGTGAATTCCTCAGTTCAACCATTGACTTTGATGATGCTAGAGTCAAAAAAAATAAGAGTGCAACCAAGTTAGCAATTAAACATAATGAAATTATGACATAATATTTTATGTTTGTTGTCCACCATCAGGCAACATCACTGACACATACATTTTAACCAAAAGAAAATTTAGCACTTCTACTGATGTGACAACACATTTTATAAAACTCATAATACATTAAGTAAACCTCTTTCTTTTAACACCTGTCATGGACTGAATTATATCCCCCCAAAAATGTATACATCAACTGGGTTAGGCCATGTTTCCCAGTATTGTGTGATTGTCCTCCATTTTGTGATTGTAATTTTATGCTGAGAGGATTACAGTGAGATTGTAACACCACCCTCACTCAAGTCACCTCCCTGATCCAATGTAAAGGGAGTTTCCCTGTGTGGTGGCCTGCACCACCTTTTATCCCTCAAGAGATAAAAGGAAAGGGAAGCAAGGAGAGAGTTGGGGACCTCATACCACCAAGAAAGCAGCACCAGGAACAGAGCATGTCCTTTGGACACAGGGTCCTTGTGCCTGAGAAGCTCCTCAACCAGGGGAAGGTTAAGGACAAGGACCTTCCTCCAGAGCTGACAGAAAGAGAAAGCCTTCTCCTGGAGCTGACACCCTGATTTGGACTTGTAACCTTCTAGACTGTGAGAGAATAAATTTCTCTTTGTTAAAGCCATCAACCTGTGGTATTTCTGTTATAGCAGTACTAGATGACTAAGACAACACCTTTTCCTTTATAAAGCAGGAAAAATCTTCTGTTACTTTCCAAGAAGTTTCAAAATTGTCAGGAGTTTATCATAGGTCACCAAGAAATAATAAGTTTTTTTAGCCAAAAATCTTAAAGGTAAAAACCTTAGTGTTTTTTTTTAAGCCATGCAACTTGGTTTCTGACTGGGGAATTTAATGGGAGTCTGAACACAAAGAATAGATTAACTTTTCAATCCAGTTATCGAAGAAAATTTTGTTATTTTAACAGTGAGAAACCTAATTGTTTTATATGATATTTAACATTAAATCTGCTTAAAAAAAATCATTAATTAACCCATTAAACTTCAGCCAGACAGATAAAACTTTGAACATATCAAATAAATTCTTTTTTAATAAGCCTTTTAAACATTTGTCTTTGTTGCGTATCTCTTATACTGTAGCCCTTTAAGTGGCAAAAATGAACCCACTTATTAGCAGACCCAATATATATATCCTTTGTGACATAAAAAGCAGAGGTATAAATTATGACAAATATCTATTAGCTCAACTTAATACCCTAAAGATCTTAGAAATTATTTTAAGCCTATATACCGTAAAACATAATTACTATTGAAATAAGGTTTATTTTCATTCAAATTTTTACCAATTTCCATATTTTCCCCAATCTGACTTTAGTTCTTTAAGATTTTATCAACTGGCTTTGGAAATCATAGTCTCTGCTCAACGGACCAATTAATTGATATGGAGATAACCTTACATCTCTGCCTAGGGGTGGAAACATTCCCCCAAGCCCTTTCACGTGTGTCTCATTGTGATTACCCCTTGGCTTCTTAGAATTCTTCTACAATAGAGAGAACTTGTTTACATTTCTCTTATAATGGGGATCCATCTAATTTCTGATAACTTTTTTTTTTTTTAATAGTAAGACAGCATTTTTTATTTTCTTTTGTCTTAAAACGTCTTCACTTAGTTGGAAGGGGTCCTTTAAAAGCTTCCCTGGAGCTACTTGGTCTCAGAGGCTGGGACCCAGGGAGGCCTGATCTTGCCCCACCCTCCCTCTTTTTGACTTATGGTCGAAGACAAGAATAGACCATCCCAATTCATTTAGATCTATTTAAGTTAGTCCAGATATTTTGAAAGAAAAAAAAATAATTATTTTTTTCCCTTTTACTAGTCTCTTGGTAAGCAGTTTTTCCTTCTGCTTTTCAAAACCTTTTGTCTATGAAAGCTCCTTAACAGTCTGTTTTGTAAATCAATCCATAAATTCCTGGCTGGCCTTTTTTTTCTTCTTCTTCTTTAGGTTTGTGCTATGCCTCCTTTTTCCTATTCTGGAACTGCTAGCTTTACTTTAAGACAAAAAATTACCTTTTTTCCTTAAATAAAACACATTTCATGGAATATCTAGCTTAAGTTACTTAGAAAGGTTTTGCTTTTAAGATTTTGTCTTTGAGGTTGACATTGACATTGTATAAAATATAAGCTTTGTCATGGATTGAATTGTGTTCCCCAAATAAATCTGTCAAATTGGCTAGGTCATGATTCCTAGTATTGTATGATTGTCTACCATTTTGTCATCTGATGTGATTTCCCTATGTGTTGTAAATATATCACTATGATGTAAAACGATGGATTAGCGGCAGTTGTATTGATGAGATCTACAAGATTAGATAGTGTCTTAAGCCAATCTCTTTTGAGATACAAAAGAGAGAAGCGAGCAGAGAGACGTGGGCCTCATACCACCAAGAAAGCAGTGCTGGGAGCAGACCGTGTCCTTTGGACCTGAGGTTCCTGCGTGGAGTACCTCCTAGGCCAAGAGAAGATTGATGACAGGGACCTTCCTCCAGAGTTGACAGAGAAAGCCTTCCCCTGGAGCCGATGCCCTGAATTTGGATTTCTAGCCTACTAGGCTGTGACAGAATAAATTTCCCTTTGTTAAAGCCATCCACTGTTATAGCAGCACTAGATGACTAAGACAACCTTTGTCAGAACAAATTCACTTCCATTAATTCCTGGAAATTTTGGGGCTATTTTATTTATATCTACAGTTATTTATTATACCAATCAGAGTAAATTCTTTGAGGAAATATACTCTTATTTTAATAATACTATCTGGGTTTAGGAATTATTACCTTTTCATAATTTTTTCCTTTTGCATGCTTTATAGAATCCTGTGAAGAAGCAACTTTTAATAATTTAAAGGCCTTGTTATACCAATTCAGTATACAATTTATCTTTTTCAGTGTACTTTTCAAATGAACCAATTTGTATTAAAATTTCTTAGAGTAGCTACTGAAAGCCTAATTCATAAGACAGGCAGAAGCAGGTTTTTTTTGGAACTGAGGCTTAGAGCATCTCATGACAGAGCACAGAGGGGAAAAAAAGGAAACTCAAACTGAAAGCTGTCTCTAGATCAAAACTGAATTGCTCAAGACACAATCTCATCCACCTTTCTAGGTGACCCACTGCAGATTTTGCCCAAGTGCGTACCATCTTGGGTGAGATTACACACTCACTGGATCTCTGGACCCAGCTCAACCAATAGGCTTATAGGGTCCCTGCCTGTGTTTTTCCTTATGCTTTTCCATTTTATGAGGATCAACAACAGCATAACACTCTTAAACCAGCACAACGCAAAACAAGGCAACTCACACACACACAAAAGTAGCTACGCAATTCCAAGCTGCTTCAGTCAGGTCAACATATATTAAAGTTACCATAGATCTCCCTCAGATCCAGTCTGAGAACCTTTGCCCTGAAACATGGGATGGGTAAACACTGAAATTTTTGTAGTCTTAGTATTCTGTGGCAGGGGCTTTCATAAGGTTCTCCATTAATATTTTGATAGTTTCTCTCTGTAAATTTAGTGCCATCAAGGGAGAGGAAATACTCCTATTAGTCAGTGGTGCGATTGTGTGTCCTTCTTTAATTCCCACTTTTTCATGGTGGGCCAAAGAATTTGGGCCACTCATGAAATCATTCTGGGGGCTGACCATTTGATAACTGAATCAGTTGAGTTATTGCCTTTGATTTCCTCTGTTTGGGAGGTCTCTTTAGGTTAATGGGCCTGGATTTTAATAACAGCAATTGCATCTCTAGATTGATGAATCCGGATTTTAATAACAGCAATTATGGACAGCAGCAGTAAATTCTCCAGGAGGTCAGTCATTGGAGGACTGTTTTGTTTAATTTGGATCCTGGATGAGGTATGAAACCTTTGATGTTTTTATAGTATCACAAAAGCATACCTGGAATCCAAAAAATATTTATTGATGATCCTGAATCTAGTCTGCAGGTCCTGGCGAGTGCAACCAGTTCAGCTCATTGGGCTGAAGTAACTTCAGGGAGAGTGCTGCTCTTGAAAATTGTGGTACGAGTAGTCACAGTGAGTCCTCCCTGGTAATGTGAACTAGTAGGAGAAGGTTTAAATAAGAGCTGTCAACCAAAGTGTTAATCTGGAGTAGCAAAGGGAGTTTCTCGTAGGTCAGATCTTGGTGAAAAAAGCTGATCATTCAAATCTAAACAGTCATGTTGAGGGGTATCATCCCCATCTAGTAAAGGCAGCAAAGTGGTAGGGTTCAAGTCAGAAACCCTAAGCCCTAAAGCTAGTAGTGTTTTTTTTTTGTTTGTTTTTTTTGTGTTGCAGTGCAATGAATTACTTAATATAGCTTCTCTAGCCATAGTCTTTGTGACTCCCACACAATAATTGGTGGAACCATGCAAATGAACTGTATGAAACCTGTGATGGTTGGGATTATGTGTCAACTTGGCTAGGCCATGACTCCCAGTATTGTGTGATTGTCCTCTGTTTTGTGATTGATGTAATTATCCTCCATTTTGTCGTATGTTGTAAATCCTGACCTCTCTGTGTTCATGAGGCAGGATTAGGTTATGCTAATGAGGATTAGGTTATGTTTGTTATGTTAATGAGGCAGGATTAAGGCAGGATGTACCACACTTACTCAAGTCACCGCTCTTGCTCGAGTCACACCTTTTATTTTATAAGAGTTAAAAGGAAAAAAAAGTAAGCAGAGGGATAGGGGCTTTGACTACCACCAAGAAAGAAGAGCTGTGAGCAGAACACGTCTTTTGAACCAGGGATCCCTGTGCTGAGAAATTCCTAGACCCAGGAGACAGAGAGAGAGCTGTAACACTGGAGACAGTAAGTAGCACTGGCAGAGAAACAGCAGCAGGAGAGGCAGCAGAACCAAGAGACCAGCAGAAGACAGTGTGTTGGGCTTCCTGGCCCACAGATTGAGAAAGCTGAATGCCTTCAGGCAGGAGGCTTCCTGCTGAAGCGGGATGCCTCAGACCATTTGGTTGAGCCAGGCTCATCCACCCTCAGAGGGAGAGAGGGTTGAGTGCCTTCAGGCAGAGGCTTACTAATGGAGTGGCAGAGCTAAAAGAGCTTTGTAACAGTTACCTGAGCAGGGCAAAGGCAAGGCTGAGAGGCCAGAGAGAGGCCTGTCTGTGAGCATGACTGAGAATAGGTTGTCTTGACCAAAGAACTGTTTCCTGATTCGTTCCAGATCCTAAAGTGTAACCTGCTACTTCCCTAATAAACCCCATTATCATGAGTATTGTGTGAGTTCTGTGTGGCTTTTGCAACAAATTATTGAACCCAGCAGAGAAGTAGAGTGCTGTGGTAGGGGTGACTCATGTCAGAATTGGTAAAAAGGTTGGAGAGAGTAGGCATGTCTGACTTCTACCTCATAGGGACTAACCTTTGGCTGGTGCTGCTGATAATGATTCTCTCTACCCCTTGTGAAGTTATAGGAGGTCAGATGTCTCCACCTCTCCATTTTTACAAATTAAATCCTGCCATGGATTGAATTGTGTCCCCCAAAAATATGTGTTATCAATTTGGCTAGGCCATAATTCCCAGTATTGTGTGATTGTCCACCATTTTGTCATTTGACGTGATTTTCCTATTGTTGTAGATCCTGTGTCTATGATGTTGATGAGATGGGATTAGCAGCAGTTATGTTAACGAGGCAGGACTTAATCTACAAGACTGGATTGTGTCTTGAGCCAATTTCTTTTAAGATATAAAAGAAAGAAGTGAGCAGAGGGTAGGGGGACCTCATACCACCAAGAAGGCAGCACGGGGAGCAGAGCGTGTCCTTTGGACCTAGGGTCCCTGTGCCTGAGAAGCTTCTTGGCCTGGGGAAGATTGATGACAAGGACTTTCCTCCAGAGCTGACAGACAGATAAAGCCTTACCCTGGAGCTGATGCCCTGAATTTGGACTTCTAGTCTACTAGACTGTAAGAGAATAAGTTGCTCTTTGTTAAAGCCATCTGCTCCTGGTGTTGTGGTAGCACTAGATGACCAAGGCAAATCCCAAACCAGCATCCTGTCGGGGGGAAATTCAGGCTTATTTATCAAGGATGTTTAAAAAGCCTTCTAAAGTTAAATTTAGGTATATCTTAGAGGGATTCTCTAAGGTCTCTTCAAGACCATTCAGAATAAGCTTGTCTTGAAGGGCTTTTTATTTTGTTTCTCTTGCTTTGTTTTGAGTGTTCTTATTTTTTGAAACTCAGAAAGCTGTTATGTGGGAGTCTTATTTTTTTCTATTCTTATGAGTCTCCTGTTTCTTTATGGCTCAAATCAGTTATTTTACTTTCAGATTAGAGGGACTCCTCTTTGCCTCATTATTATGTGGACTGTTGTTGTTAGGTGCCATCGAGTTGGTTCCGACTCATAGCAACCCTATGTACAACTGAATGAAACACTGCCTGGTCCTGCACCATCCTTACAATCATTGTTATGCTTGAGCCCATTGTTGCAGCCACTGTGTCAGTCCACCTCATTAGGGGTCTTCCTCTTTTCCACTGACCCTGTACTTTATCAAGCATGATGTCCTTCTCCAGGGACTGATCTCTCCTGACAACATATCCAAAGTAGGTAAGACACAGTCTCACCATCCTTGCTTCTAAGGAGCATTCTGGTTGTACTTCTTCCAAGACAGATTTTTTCATTCTTTTGGCAGTCCATGGTATATTCTTTGCCAACACCACAATTCAGAGGTGTCAATTCTTCTTTGGTCTTCCTTATTCATTGTCCAGCTTTCACATGCATATGATACGATTGAAAATACCATGGCTTGGGTCAGCGCACCTTAGTCTTCAAGGTGACATCTTTGCTTTTCAACACTTTAAAAGAGGTCCTTTGCAGCAGATTTGCCCAATGCAATGCATCTTTTGATTTCTTGACTGCTGCTTCCATGGGTGTTGATTGTGGATCCAAGTAAAATGAAATCCTTGACACCTGCAATCTTTTCTCCATTTATTGTGATGTTACTTATTGGTCCAGTTGTGAGGATTTTTGTTTTCTTTATGTTGAAGTGTCATCCATACTGAAGGTTGTGGTCTTTGATCTTCATTAGTAAGTGCTTCAAGTCCTCTTCACTTTTAGCAAGCAAAGTTGTGTCATCTGCATAATTCAGGTTGTTAATGACTCTCCCTCCAATCCTGATGCCCTGTCCTTCTTCATATAGCCCAGCTTCTCAGATTATTTGCTCAGCATACAGATTGAATAGGTAAGGTGACAGGATACAAACCTGACACACACCTTTCCTGACTTTAAACCACTCAGTGTCCCCTTGTTCTGTCCAAATGACTGCCTTTTGAATAATAATAATAATTAATTATGTGGACTAGTTTGTATAAATCAAGGAGGTCAGGTTGCTAAGCTCTAATAAGAATTCCAAATTCTTAGTAAATTCTTTAGAGAGAAAAAAATGAAGTTATAAAAAGGTAAGTTCAGACAGAGTAAGCTGCCACTGAAGGGGCAGAAAGTGAAAAGCCAGGTGCCTGAGATTGTAATTCTCTACGTAGCTTAGTAAATCTTAAGATTGTATTGTACAGGGAGGAAATTTTACTGTCCTGCAGCCTTTTGAATACCTCTTGGTGCCAATAAAAAAACTGATCCCATTTTTTTCTTGCAGCCGAAGTGCCTGCTGCCACTAGGCACTTCCCAATTGCACTAGGGTAGCAAACACGGTCTTTCTCGTACACAGCAAACACTATCTTTCTCTCACAAAGATAGGAAATATGCACACACGTAATTTACTGTGATTTACTTTGAAACCTGCTCCAGAGGCTTCTACCTTAAAACCTAAAACCTGCTACAGAGACTTGAGGTACACAAAAGGTGTTACCTAGGGAAATGAAAGCAACCCACAGCTAGACCAAATAGCCACAGCAGCTGGATTGAACAGCTGCACTTCAAGGTGTTCAGATAGTGAACCAAAAGTAAAAGGAGATAGAAGGAAGCCAATAATAAACCTTGAAGGACTGCAGCACAAAGAGAGCAGAGTTTCAATTCAAGAGTGCTTACTTAGAGACTACCTCTAAGAGCCATGGAGACAGATGGAACTCAAAGGCCCTCTGATCCTCTTGGTCCACGGTTCTCTGGAATTGTTGGAGGCAAGACCTTTGAATCCCACTGTAGCTGCCACCAAAATGTCAATGGGCAGGAAAACTCACACTCTGTTTGAAACTAAAGAGAAGAGCTTTATTAAGACAGAAAACAATTTGCAAATTGGGAATACAGAGTGGAGAGGCTCTCAACACAGTGCTCCGGTTTGCTGAAGCTGAGGAGAGATATTTAGAGTCAAAAAGCAGGAACTTCTCAGCAAGATTCTGATTAGTTGATCCTCCCTGGACTTGCCTGGGTTTGGCTAGGTGTTGCCACATTCTGGTAAAAATTGTTTTATTGGACCCTTCTTAAGCATGCCTGGACTTGACTAAGAGTACCCTGGACTTGCCTAAGCATAGCCACATTATCTGTTTAGGAAACTGTTGAAATTAGTACCAGGGTTATAGCTTTAAAGTAGAAGCAGGAGTGCAGAACAAAATGGAGTCAGGCCTACTCCTAGGCCAGCTACCCTAGATATGCTAGGTACCTCTGTATCTGAAGCTCTTATTCAGCATTTAAAGGATTAGGCTTGGTACTGCTGGGTAATTAAAGCCCACAATGGTTCACGAGAGCAGATAAGCACACACAAAAAGGAACCCACTTTCCTAGCATAGTGGTATGTGGGCACATACACCTTGCTGTTCATAGGTCAATGTCAGAGTATTTATTTGGTGGGGACTTTAGGATGGATTCTTTTTTCCTTTTTCTGGTTCAAGAAAACATACTGTGTCCACACCCACCCTCTCCTAGTGCAGGAGGCAGTTTCCAAGACAGCAGATACTCAGGCACCGCGAGCATCTGTATCGGAAGCAGTTAAAATCATCTGTGAGACTCATGGCTACAGGATGCTGCTCCCCACTTAGAATATGGTGCGAGTGGCTGCTCAGCATTTGGATGAGAATAAGTCTCGAGGGGGTTAGAAAGCAGAGAAATGGGCTAGCTGTTTTGGAGTCTTCTGCTGTGGGGGGATGTTTTATCTCATCTGATTGCTGCAGACCAGTGGGAAAGAATTTTCCTGAATCTATTTTCCTTTGGTAAGCACTGTGTGCCCAAGCACAGCCTCACAAAATAGTTTGGTGGCATTTGTTTTAGCTCTGCAGGCTCCTAAAAAATCCAGATTGGCCTGCAGAATTTGCTTTATCATTGTACTTACCCAGCCACCTGCTGGGCGTGGGGGCGGACAGTGTTTTTTTTAGCTAAGCACATGTTGTGTGTTTGAGATTTTGTATTCTTTATCCCAGTGAATGCTCACCAAAACGTCTAGGGTAAATGAGAGCTGCCTTTGTCATCATCTCAGTTTATCAACATGGACACTGAGGATTGAAGAGTGTTATGGACTGAACTGCACCCCCTCCCCTCAAAATATGTGTTGAATCCTAACCCATGTGCTTATAAATATGACCCTATTTGGAAATACCAAGCCAAAAAAAGAAAAAAAACAAACTGGTTGCCATCAAGTTGATTCCAACTCATAGAGATCCTATAGAACAGAATAGATCTGCCCCATAGGGTTTCCAAGGAGCAGCTGGTGGAGTCCAACTCCTGACTTTTTCGTTAGCAGCCAAGCTCTTAGCCACTGTGCCACCAGAGGGGTTTTTACTGTGTTCTGTTAATGAGGTCAGTATGGAGTGAATCCTAAACCTAATCACTGCTCAGTTATAGCCAACCAACCAGTTTCCCTCATTTCCAACTATTGATGACCCCATGTGTTTCAGAGTAGAAGTGAGCCCCATAGGGTTTCAAAAGAGCAGAATAGACACAGAGACACACACACAGTGGGGAGACAGATGTCATATGAGGATTGTCTACAGGCCAAGGAACCAATGGAACCTGCAGGGCTATCAACAAGGAAGGAACTGACATGGCTGAGACTCTGATTTGGACTTTTAACCTCCACGACTGTGAGAAAATAAATTTCTGTTCTCTAAAGCCACTGGTGTGTGGTATTTTGTTACAGCAGCACTAGAGAACTAGGAGAAAGAGGTTTGTGTCTCACCCAAGTCACCCAGCCAGTGAAGAATGAAGTGATATTTTTAAGATCTGGCCTCTCGATGCAATGGTCTTCTGCGCTACAGAACAAATAGTCTCAGCCCAGACAAGCATTAGCGCCATCACTGCTTACAAGAGATGCTCTAGCCACTGTCGGCAGAATCAAGAACTGGGCTTTGTCTCCTGGAAAGTCACAGACTTACAAAACTAGCGGATCTATCTTAAGTGGTGGTGGTGTTTGCCGCTCTCATGTCATCTGGACTCCTGACTAACCCCACGCACAACGGAACGAAACGCTGCTGAGTCCTGCGCTGTCCACGAGATCAGTTGCAGATCATATTGTTGTGATCCATAAGGTTTTCATTGGCTAATATTCGGAAGTAGATTGCCAGGTCTGTCTTTTGAGACATGTCTGGGTGGACTTGAACCTCCAACCTTGTGGTTAGTAGCCAAGCATATTAACTATTTGTACCATCCAGGGACTCCTGTTGAATCGTATTGTTATGTTGTTAGGTGCAGTCAAGTCAGTTCTGACTTACAGCGACCCTATAGGATAGAGTAGAACTGCCTTTTAGGGTTTCCGAGGAGAGGGCTGGTGGATTTGAACTGCTGAACATTTGATTAAGCAGCCGAGCTGTTAACCACTATGCCACCAGGGCTCCACTGAACCATGTAGAGGCTTTATTTTGTGTCTAGCTTTTTCACTTAGTCCTCTGCGTGTGAGATAGGCCCACATTATTGCAGGTAGCTCTAGCTCATTCATTTCATTGCTGGATAGAATTCCATTCTGTGACTACGTCATCAGTCACTGTTGGTGGACGTTTCATTTATTACACAAATGCTCTTAGGAGCTTTCTTGTATACGCTTTTTGGTGTGCACATGCACATTTTTGTATGATCTATACCTAGGAACACAGTTACTGGATTAAAAGTATGCATGCCTTCAAATAAATTGCATAATTAATGCCTAAATGTCTTCCAGTTTATGAGGTCATACCAACTGATACACCTAGCAACAATAGTACACCTAGCAAAAATAGTACATGAGAGTTCTCCCTACACTGCATCTCAGCAGAGATAGTCAGGCTTTGTAATTTTGGCTATTCTGAGGAGTGTGGGGTAGTGTCTCATTATAGCTTTAATTTGCATTTCCCTGATGACTAATGAGGTTTCTCACTTTTCATTTGGTTATAATCCATTGGGATGTTCAGTGGGTACTGAGTCTCTAGATCACTTTTCTATTAGGTTGTCTGTCTTTTTCCTTATATGTTCCAGATGACAGCCCTTTATTAGTTAATCTGTAGCAAATACCCTTCCTCACTTTTCTTCCTCTTAATATTTTTGTGGTTATTGTTTCATTTTATGAAAAAAGGTTTTTAATTTTCATTTAGTTAAATTGCTTGGTCATTTGATTTATGGAAAAAATATGAAGATTTTTCCAGTATTTTCTTCTCCATGTATTGTCTTATCTTTCACACTGAAGTCTGCCATTCACCTGGAATTGATTTTTGGGTACGGCTTGAGGATAGAAGTCAAGTTTCATTTTATTTATCTATTTTTCCAATTGATGCCAAATTTCCCTGGGAAGCTTTTTGAAAAATCTGTTTTTTCAGCATATACATTGATATTTTTTTTGAACCCCTATTTTTCTAAATTTAAACTTAACTTTTATTTCTTTGTATCGCCTTGTCTTCCTCTCCGTATGGAAGATCTATGACTACATTTCTTAGTCCCTCTTTATTGTTTTGATGTTGTCTTCTTCTACATAATAACATCACTGTTACCCTGTTTTGAGCATTTTTTTTAAATCTTGATTCACTTTTTCGATTTCCCTGTCTGGGTTGACTTCTGATTGCTCTGCCCAGTGTTCTAGTCTTGGGTTCATACCTGATATTATCGATTTTCTAGCCAAAAACCCCCCTTTAGTATTTCTTATAAATGAATTCCCTAAACTTCTGTTTATCTAGAAATGTCCTAATTTTACCTTCATATTTGAGAGACAGTTTTGCCGGATATAGGATTCTTGGCTGGCAATTTTTTTCCTTCAATTTTTTATACAAGTCATCCATTGCCCTCTTGCCTGCATGGTTTCTGCTGAGTAGTCTGAGTTTATTCTTATTGACTCTCCTTTGTAGGTGACTTTTCGTTTATCCCTAGCTGCTCTTAAAATTCTCTCTTTATCTTTGGTTTTGGCAAGTTTGATTATAATATGTCTTGGTGACTTTCTTTTAACATCTATGTTATGTGAGTTCGATGAGCATCTTGGATAGATATCTTCTCATCTTTCATGATATCAGGGAAGTTTTCTGCCAACAAATCTTCAACAATTCTCTCTGTATTTTCTGTTATCCCTCCCTGTTCTGGTACTCCAATCACTCGTAGGTTATTTCTCTTGATAGAGTCCCACATGATTCTTAAGGTTTCTTCATTTTTCAAAATTCTTTTATCTGATATTTCTTCAAATATATTAGTGCCAAGTGCTTTATCTTCAAGTTCAGAAATTCTACCTTCCACTTGCTCAAATCTGCTTCTCTGACATTCTACTGAGTTGTCTAATTCTGTAATTTTATTGTTAATCTTCTGAATTTCTGATTGCTGTCTGTCTATGGATTTTTCCAGCTTATTAAATTTTTCATTATGTTCCTGAGTAATCTTTCTAATTTCTTCAGTTGCTTTGTCTGTGTGTTCCTTGGCTTGTTCTGCGTATTGCCTCATTTCCTTCCTGATGTCTTGAAGGGTTCTGTATATTAATCTTTTGTATTCTGCCTCTGGTAATTCCAGGAAGGCACTTTCATCTAGAAGATCCCTGAATTCTTTGTTTTGAGAGCTTGTTGAGGTGACCATGGTCTGTTTCTTTATGTGACTTGATATTGACTGTTGTCTCCAAGCCATCTATAAGTTATTGTATTAGTTTATTTTATGTTTGCTTATTGTGTTGTAGCTTCTTGCTTTGTTTTGTTTTGATATGTCCAAATGGGTTGCTTGAGTGAGCTAGCTCTCCTTTGGAGCTCTGATGTCCTGTCCCCAGATGGCTAGGGCTGTTATCAGTTATATCAGTCTAGGAGTCCATTCAGTTTTCTTGTGTGAATTCAGCTCAGGTTTCCAGGTAGCTGATCATCAATTGTGTGGTACAGGCTCTGTCCTGCAGTTTTAGAGGGGCAGGGGTGATTGGTGTAGGTACCGGTATCTGGTTGCGGCAGGGGGTCACACTCTGAACAAGGCGAACAAGGGAGGGAGCTGAGAATCATCCCCCACATGTCTCTGAGGAAAGTGTGTCCCTGTTCCCTAGAGTGTACAGGTGGGTGGGTTCTGCAAATGGACCATGGGCACCCAGTGCTTTTGGTTCTGAGGACTGGGAGGTACCAGTTATCCTTGGACCCCTGTCCTGGGTGGCTGGGTGACCTGAGTGGAGCTACCAGTCCTTAGGCCCCTGATGTGGGTAGGTGAGGACCCTGTTTAATAGGCAAAGCAATGTCAAACATCAAATACCCATCTCTCCACTGCACAGCTGAAACAGTTGCAGTCTGCCAACAAGGGCCTATTCTCCTGAAATGGGCCCACACAGGTCCATGCAGAGGAGAAAGGAACTCAAAGTCCAGGGACCGTTTATACCTGGACAGGAGCCGCTTCTGTCCCGAGCTCTCCTGGTTAGTGGAGCTGGCAAATTATTTTTTTTCCCAATTGCAAATTTATTCCTTCTCCAAGTTCGGGAGGATGGTTCTAGGTGCTCAACAGGGCCTATATCAGGCCCAGGGAGGTCAGCCACTGAAGCCGGCTTGGGGGCGGGGGGACGGGGCTCGGTAAAATATATGCAAGTACTTAGCTTTTGCTGAGAGTGCTGTTCTTCTCTGGTTCTGGAGGTGTGAGTAGACTGTGTGGCTGGCTGCTTCTCCCTGAGGAAACTGCAGCCGAACGCTAGTACCAGTCTGCCCCTGCCACTCTGGGAATGGTGCCTGAGGGCTCCCCGCATTTCAGGTCTGGTAACCCCTCTCTGCTTCTGAACCATCTCTTCCTCCCCCTGCTTGCCTTTGATGCTCAGGGCTCCTAGCTTGTCATAACTATACTCCTTTCACTTGTTTTTGGGGGCCTTTGTTGTAAGCAGGGCTTGCCGGCAGAGTCTGTCTATTCCACCATCTTGGTTCCGCCTCCCTCTACATTGATATTTTTTAAAGATTCCCAGAAAATTCCAATTTATAGCCTGGTATGATAACAGTAGGCTTAAAGTCATGTTTAATATGAGGCGTTTGGGAAAATTGTATAAAATCTCAACATGAAAATCACTATTAATCCTACCATCCAGAAATAACCACACTAGTTTATTTCATGAAGACAGGGATCTTGCCTGATTCATTTGCCACTGTATACCCAATGTCTAGAACTGGGCCTACTGCATTTTGTTATTGTTGTTAGGTGCCACCGAGTCAGTTCCAACTCATAGCGACCCTACGTACAACAGAATGAAACATTACCCAGTCCTGGACCAACCTCATAATCTTTGTTGTGCTTGAGCCCACTGTTGCAGCCACTGTGTCAGTCCCTCTTGTCAAGGGTCTTCCTCTTTTTTGCCGACCGTCTACTTTACCAAGCATGATGTCCTTCTCCAGGGACTTGTCCTTCCTGATAACGTGTCCAAGTATGTGAGATGAAGTCTCGCCATCCTTCTAAGGAGCATTCTGGCTGTACTTCTTCCAAGACAGATTTGTTTGTTCTTCTAGCAGTCCATGGTATATTCAGTATCCTTTGCCAACACCATAATTCAAAGGCATCAATTCTTTTTTTTGGCTTCCTTATTCATTGTCCAGCTTTCGCATGTATATGAGGTGATTGAAAACACCATGGCTTGAGTCAGGCACACCTTAGTCCTCAGAGTGACATCTTTGCCTTTTAACACTTTAATAGTTTTTTTTTTTTTTTACAGCAGATTTGCCCAATGCAATGTGTCTTTTGATTTCTTGACTGCTGCTTCCATGAGCATTTTTTGTGGATCCAAGTAAAATGAAATCCTTGACAACTTTACTCTTTTGTCTGTTTATTGTGATGTTGTTTATTGGTCCAGTTGTGAAAATTTTTGTTTTCTTTATGTTGAGACATAATCCATATTGAAGGCTGTAGTCTTTGATCTTCATCAGTAAGTGCTTCAAGTCCTCTTCACTTTCAGCAAGCAACATCGTGTCACCTGCGTATTGCAGGTTGTTAATGAGTCTTCCTCCAATCCTGATGTCCTGTTCTTCTTCATATAGTCCAGCTTCTCTGATTATTTGCTCAACATACAGATTGAGTAAGTATGGTGAAAGGATACAACCTGACACACACCTTTCTTGACTTAAAAACACGCAGTATCCTCTTGTGCTCAAAGGACTGCCTCTTGGTCTATGCATGCCTGCTACATAGCCCAAACCCAGTGGCTTAATCAATATATTTTTTTAAAGAAATAAAGGAGAGTGGGAAGGAGGGAGGGAAGAAGAGAAGGAAGGGCAGGAAGGAAGAAGGGAAGTAAGGAAGGAAAGAAGGATGGAAAGAAAGTTTTTTTCCTCTTCTTCTATTGTTCATTTCCTTTGTGTATCTATAACTGAGGTCCCGCTGTATATGTTGCTACCAAACCAAAAAAAACCACTGCCGTTGAGTCGATGCCGACTCCTAGTGACCCTATAGGATAGAGCAGAACTGCCCCATAGAGTTTCCAAGGAGCACCTGGCAGATTTGAACTGCTGACCTCTTGGTTAGCAGCGGTAGCACTTAACCACTACACCACCAGAGTTTCCCATATGTTGTTAGTAACATGATTTATTCACCTAACAATAACTCTTGCCTATTTTCCAGTGTCATTAAATATTTTTTTTTCTAATTAATGGTTATCTGGTGTTTCAGCTTATATATAATGTTTTTAACCAGTGCCCTGTTGCACTTGCACATTATTCCCAATTTTTTATTAGTATAGATAACATCCTGAAGTTTCTGTATGTTCTTCAGTTCTTCCCTCAGGTTGCATTCATAGAAGCAGAGTCAGTAGATCAAGGTATGAGTATTTATAAGTATTTTTAAACTTATTACCATATTGCTTTTTGAAAATTTTGCATCAGTTTGAATTTCTATAGGCAGATGATGACATTGCCATTTTCCCAGAATCTTTGAAAACATTTGGCACCATCATTTTTATTTTTAATTAGGCTGATTCCATGGGTAAAAAGTCATATCACATTTTTATTTTAATTTTCAATTGTTTTTAATTTCAAGTGAATTTGAAAATGTCATCTGTTTAATGGCCGTTTGTGTTTCTTCTAAGCTTCTAAGCTCTTCTAAGAGTCCTTTATTTATGAAAGATGAATATTTTGATTTTGAGGTATATAAAATGTTTCCTAAATTGTTACTTTTTGTTAAAGTTTTTTTTCTTCCAAAGTTTTACATTTTTATGTACAAAATGAACTCTATCAGTCTTGTCTTTTGTGGTTTTATCTTTAAGTTTCTGCTGTAAAGCCTTCTCTGTACTGTCTTGGTAGGAATGTCTCTAGTTTTTTCTCTATGGTTCAAGTAGTTCTGACCTTATTAAGGAATTAGTTTTCTATACAACTAATTTAAAAATAATTGAGAACAGATATCAGACTTGATTAATTACAAGTTGGTCATCTATCAAGGTGATTAGTTTTTTTTCCTTTGACTTATGACTCACATTAGTAAATTGTCTAACGTTGGCCCGTTTTTCATGTTACTGCCATAAGCCCTATTTTTGGGCTTGCTTGAACATGATGTCCTTTTTGGACATTATAAATTTTATTCTTTTAATATACTGCTGGATTCTCCTGACAGTCTTGTATTCAGGATTTTTACCTCTGTAAAGTATTTAAGAAAATGCCCTTTCTGTTTTTTTTTCTCATTTTTGTCAGTTTCTGAACATGATGGTTATGCGTTCCAAAATGATTAAGGGAGAATTTCCATTGTTCCTGAGAGGCATAGAAATGGTCGATTCCTTAATGTTAAAAAAAAAAAAAAAAAAACACAAACATTGAAATTGTTCTGGTATTTCTCTGCTTGAGTTCTTTCTAGTTGAACTGATTTTGATAATTCATATTTTCCTTTAAAATTACATATTTCATCAACTCTTTAGGAGATAATAGCATAGAACTAACTATACATATTTTTATGATTTAAAAAAAATACACCTGTATCTGTGATTATATCTTCCTAATAAGATTCTTTAAGTTTTTATAAGTCTATGTTTAACCAGTTTTTGGATTTATTTTGCAGTTTTATTTTAGTTTTTGCTTTTCTATTCTTAATTTCATCAAGCTTTTTTGTATGTTTTTTAAAATTATTCAGTGGATGGCTTATTTTATTTATTTTAATCTAGTCTTATTTAATATTGACAGCATTTAAGGCTATACATTTTCCTCTGAGAACAGCTTTGGGTCCCACCCATAAATTCTGGTATGTGATGTGCTCATTATCATTTTCCTTTAAATCAGGAGAGTCTGCTCTACTAGGAAGGTATATAAAAATCACCTAAAGCATTTTTTCAAACCACATATGTAATCCCTGAATCTTAATATCTTTCTAGCTCTCTTCTCTCACCCTAGATTGCTTTACTTTATTTTTACTTTTTGAATCCACCAGGTGCTCCTTGGAAACCGTATGGGGCAGTTCTACTCTGTCCTATAGGGTGGCTATGAGTCAGAATCAACTTCACGGCAATGAGTTTGGTTTGTGGGTTTTTTTTTTTTTTTGGTTGCTTTGTTTTAGGTGTGTTTCTAATAGATAGAAAATAGTTAGATTTGCTACCCCCACAGACTGTTTTAAGGAGAGTTTAACCTATTTGCATTTTTATATATTTAATCACTTGTAATCATTGCCATCTTGTTCTATTTTATGCTTTCTATTTATCATATTTCCTTGATATTGTATTTCTTTGCTGTGGGCCCATTCTCACAGCTCTTAACTACATAAATAGGTCTGGCATGATGTTATATGGGATCCCATGCTGTTCAACCAAATGCTTTGTAAGCACTTGGATAATGGTGCTGTCTGAGGCCCTGAAGACAGGAAAAGGGTACCCACACTTGGAATGTTTGTCTGTTTCTATGTAAGTGAATGATTGCCCATTCCAGGGTAGAAGAGGTGTACACTGCATTCACTTTGCCTATAAGTGGTTGGTTGCTCTCCTTGCTGGCAGGCTGGGTTCCCCAGAAAGCAAACTCTGAGATGGATATTGATGTTCAGGATATTTATTAAGGAATGCCCTTGATATCAAGAAGCAGCATTGAGCAGAGGGAGAAGTTGCGCTGCATTGCTGGCCCAACAAAGGTCTCAGCTGACCTCCTTCAGGGAGCTCTGAAGCTGGGATGGACTTTCAAAACTATCCCAAGTGGGGCAAAGGGCTGGGCCACCCCCTTTGTTGGTCAGTTGTTGGCTATTGACCACGCTGGAAAGAGGCATGATCTTAGCCAAGGCAGTCTTCTAAGGACTGGCCGCCGAGGTCATCTGGTAGCACTCCAGCAGCTGGAGGGGGAAGTCTTTGCTCCTGAAGGGTGCTATGGGTGGCCCATCACGACCAGTCACAGGGCCAGTACTATATATGCATTATCCTGCTCAACACTAACAGAAGTAAGAACTATGAGCCAGGCACTATCAGTGTTCCCATTTACAAATGGGAAAGTGAGGTGCCAAGAGATTGAATAACTTGCCCCTAGTCATAGAGTGGGGCCCCCGTGGTGCAGTGATTAAGAGCTCAGTCTGCTAACCAAAAGGTCAGCAGTTGGAATCCACCAGCTGCTCCTTGGAAACTCTATGGGGCAGTTCTACTCTATCCTATAGGGTTGCTATAAGTGGGAATTGACTCAACTGGTGCAAACAACATTGATTTGGAAAGGAGCCCTAGTGGCACAATAGTTAAGCACTTGGCTGCTAACTGAAAGGTTGACATTTTGAACCCATCCAGTGGCTCTGCGGGAGAAAAGACCTGGAAATCTGCTCCCATAAAGATCACAGCCTAGGAAACCCTACGGGGCAGTTCTATCCTCATAAGGCTACTATGAGTCGGAATAGACTTGAAGGCACACAACAACGAACAACAACATTGATTTGGAAGATACAAATCCTGCTCTAAATCCTCCTAGCAGTTACTTTTAAGTATTAAAAGAAGTCCTAGAACTAGTACTTCTCAAATGACTATCTGGTTATGTCTACGTGTTGCTGTTACACATGAATGACCAGCCGACAGGTATAGAATTCTTGGGTTGCAGCCTTTTCCCATTAAGCCTCTGTGTGGATGTTGTTCGGCTGCCTTCTGAGGTTTAATGCACTGTGCTGGAAAGAGGGCTCTGGGCCCCCTTGTTCTTTCATCTTCCATTCACATACCTCTTTGTTTCTGCTGTGTGCTTGTAGGAGTCTGCTTCATCTTGGAAATTTAAACATGCTACCACATACAGCTGCTAACCAAAAGGTTGGCAGTTTGAATCCTCCAGGCCCTCCTTGGAAACTCTATGGGGCGGTTCTACTCTGTCTTATAGGGTCACTGTGAGTCGGAATCGACTCAATGGCAGTGGGTTACCACATTATTTCAAGGTGCTACTTTCTGTCTGCTCCCCTCATCCTTTCACTTGTTCATCTTTTGCCATGTGTTGGTGTTGAGTCCCTGCCGGGCACAGTGCTAAGTGATGGGTGTGCAGAGATAAACCAGCCATAAGAGCAAGGTGACGGACAAGAAATAAAGTGCAATGTCAAGGGGAGCAAGAGTTGCCGGTCTGGGGAGCAGGCCTCAGGGAGGAGAAGCCTTCCTGTAGAAGGTCAGCCCTGATTTGTATTTGAAGGCTGCATAGGAAGTTGTCAGCTGACAAACTGAAGCGGTTGCCCTGACTCCAGTCTCCCTGGTTAGGCTTTTGCTTTCAGCAGGAGTCCTGACACAGAGTATCACAGCTAATCACAGCTAGTGCTTCACTCAGAAACTTCCAGATGTTTATCCTGTGTTCACTCATTTAATCCCCTTTTACAGATGAGAAACCGAGGCACAGAGTGGTTTCATGGCTTACCCAAGGTCACACAGCCAGGAAGTGGCAGTGGCATGGTTTGATTTCCTGCCCACTGTGGTCAGAGGAAGAGGCAGAGCCAAAGTACCAGAGGTCACCTGGCCCCGTTGGGAAATAGGGAAGAACTGAGTATAGGTTCTTCTTCCATCAGGAAGCCCTTTCTTTGCCCCTCTCCCCTCCACCATGGCCACTGCTTTAGATACTGGGAGCTATAATCCACTGCCATTGAGTCGATTCCAACTCACAGCAGACTTTATAGGACAGAGTAGAAATGCCCCACAGGGTTTCCAAGGCTGTAAATCTTTAGGGAAGCAGACTGCCATATCTTTCTCCCATGGAATAGCTGGCGGGTTTGAACTGCTGACCTTTTGGTTAACAGCCAAGTGCTTTAACCACTGCACCACCGGGGCTCCCTGCTGCAGGCTATAAAGGTTAACAAAGTGTGGTGTCTTCCCTAGAGTCCCTTACAGCTAGTTGATGTTATGTGATGCACAAGGTCAGATTACCCAATAAACAAGGCATGCAGGGGTCCAGTTGTGCCTTTCTACCAATCTGCAGTGCAGCTTACCTGTCTCCCAGCATGTCAAAGATGTGGTACAGCCCTTGTGAAATTGCTCACTGCAGATTACCAAGTAAGTGGCAGTTACACCCGCGCTAACCTTGGAAATGCAAGCTGGTGCGTACCGTGCTTGCTGGTTAGTCCACCCTGGAGACACCGTGTTCACCCAAGGCTTACTGAATAAATGAATGCAGGGACTCCGCACCATCTCAGCACCCAGTGAGTGGGTGAGACTGTAGTCGCCGCTCCTCCTCTCCTCCTCATTGTCTTCTTGCAGCCTGAGGCTCTTCCTGCTCTCTGCTGCCCCCTCAGTGCCCCTACCTCCCTCCAGCCAGGGCCCTGTCGCCATGACGATCCTGACTCCGCAAATATAATGCACTGCACAGTCATTTCTTATTAGTAAGTGGATGTGATTTCCCATCGCTGCGTGCGTGGTGCCCCCGCAGCAGCTGGAGGCGATCCCATGATTTGTCAGCCCCTGCATCCCCAGGGGTGGGACAAACGCTCGTTCTTCAGAGGAAACTTGCCGGATTCGTAGGGAAAGAGTGCAGGGATCGGTTTGAAAGTGTTGGGTGATTTGTTCTATTTTGAACGAGAACGTTTGGAAGAAATGGAGGCTTTTAAGGGGGATGCTCTGGGCCTGGAGCCAGGCTTGGCTTTTTAGAGACTCCATCTTGTTGAATCCTCCCAACAGCCCTCATTGCCCTAGGCCCATTTTACAGATGGGAACACCGAGGTTCAGAGAAGAGTAGTAATTGACCCATACGAATGATGCAGAGAAGCGGCAGAGCGTGGGTGCAGGCAGACCTGACTCCTTGGCCCCAGCACTTCCATAATGTCAGCCTCCCAGAGATGGCATTATTCCACCAGCCTCCTCCTTCCCCTTCTTCAGTTCACGAGCAACTCAGATCTTAAGTGTGAGCTTTCTTTCTGGAGGGTCAAAGCGTCTGTTTCCCCTGGAGCCTTGCCTTCTGTCTCCCTTAAAAAAAAAAAAATGCTGTAGAGCCGGTTCTCACTCATGGTGGCCCTACGTGCTGCATCAGAGTACAACTGTGCTCTCTGGGGTTTTCAGTGGCTGAGTTTTTGGAAGTAGATTGCCAGGACTTTCTTCCAAGGCACCTCTGGGTGGACTCCAACTTCTAATCTTGCAGTTAGCAGCCAAGCACGATAACTGTTTGTACCAACCAGGGACTTGACATACAGTAGGTATTCAATAAACACTCTTTATTCTGCTTCCCCCTTTGTCAAGGGAAACATACGGCTATACGTCTATAAACCCAGTGCCTATACATTGTCTTAATTACTGTTATTATCACCGGTAATAATACATCTCCAGGATTTGTTGGCCTTTATATAATCATAGATAGGCGAAGCCAAAAGCATACAACTTTAAAGATGCCAAGATTTCCTCAGGAGCTCCTAGAAAGGAAGTCAGGGGAATGCAATGTAGCCCCAGCGGTAACAGCAACTAGCAAATACTTAATTTGGTGCGGTATGTTCCGTGTCTTTGTCTCTTGGACAATTAACTGGATGAATAAATAGCTGTCTCCCCTCAGAAAGGGAGCATAATATGCAATTAAAATTAAGGGCTTTCTATTTGAGGAGACCTGTTACATGAAATTATAGGAGGAAGCAATCGGGGAATATTATTGTTTCACATATTTAGGAATCAGGGTAATTAGACAATGCCAAAAAGGGGGGCCAGCTGGAAAGGGCACAGGGAGGGGAGGAGGGGGAAGGCCCCCACCTTGCTGGTCCTGGGTCATCGGAGGGGGGACGTTGCATTTCATACAGAAAATAGGATACTTTGCAACCATTGTGAACGATGGTGTGAATTTATGGGGACTGTGATTGTGGAGAAGAAACGGAGACTCTCAAGGCAGAACAACCTGAGTTCATGTTGTAGCCCCTTCACTTCACTTCTGAAAAATAGGGCTAATTATTTCAACCACATACATTTGTTGTGAGGATTAAACATTAAATGGTGCATGTATTTGCAAGTAGGAAGTTTTTAATAGACATTGATAATTACTATTCTGTTCATTAATAGGCAGAGATATCTATATATGGTAGAAGGTGGAAAGCAAACACCAACCAGTTCCTGTCATTTAGAATGCTTTTGGCTGCAAGTAATGGTCGACCCAACCAAAGGGGACTTGTTCACTAAGGGCATTTATATCCCACAGAACAGGAAGTCCTGACTTAGTTATGTCAATTATTCAATGACTTTATGGCTTCCATTGGCTTCTTGGTGATTCTCTTGAAGTCAGCCATGAGAGCAACTCATGGTTGAAAGATGGCTGCTACTGTCCTGAACATCATATCCTTGTGCAGTTATGTCCAGAAACAGGACAAAATAGTTTATATCTTTCCACAGGTCTTTTGAAAACTTAGAAAACCTTTCTCAGCCCCCAGCCTCCAATCCTGTCTTATTGGGCAGAATTGTGCCATATGCCCATTCTTCCACTTACAGACCAATCATTGGCAGTAAGAATGGAATGATCATGACTTGCCTTGAAATAGTGAAGATTCACTTTTGGGGGCAAGGAGGGGGTTCCTCTGAAGCATGTGCTCCTTGATTCTGAAAAACAAAGCAAAGAAGCTGGAGGAGGATGATTTGGGAGTGAGCAGACAACAGCATCTGCCTTGGTGTAGAGTATAATCTCAATCATAAAGATAATCCATGGAAAATTGTCCCTGGAAAGAACTATACCAAAATGATCATTGCTACAGGATTGGAATATTACTTATATTTACTTTCTTTTTTGGTATTGTCTAACTTTTTAAACACATATTTGTATTTTTTTATTGTACTTTAGATGAAGATTTACAGAGCAAACTAGTTTCTCATTAACAATACATATATTGTTTGGTGACATTGGTTTCCAACCCCAAGAAATGTCAACACTCTTCCCTTGTCGACCTTGAGTTTTCCATTATCAGCTTTCTTGTCCCCTCCTGCCTTCTTGTCCTTGCCCCTCGGCTAGGGTGCCCATTTAGTCTTGTTTTATTTTATGGTCCTGTCTGATGTTTGGCTGAAGGATAAACCTCAACAGTAACTTCATTACTGAGCTATAAGGGTGTCCAGAGGCCATACTCTTGGGGTTTCTCCAGTCTCTGTCAGACCAGTAAGTCTGGTGTTTTCCTTTTTTTTGTAAGTTAGAATTTTGTTTTACAGTTTTCTCCAGCTCTGTCCAGGACCCTCTACTGTGATCACTGTCAGAATATTTATATTACTTTTATAATCAGCTTCTTCCATTTTCTGGGAAAAAAAAAAGTGTCACCTTTCAATATAAAATTGCCTATTAATATGGAATCTTCTAACTAGTTTGCCTAACGTGCTTGATGATCCTATCCACCGGTATTAGCCTTCTTTGCAGGGAAGGCTTTGGAGAACCACGGGCCAGAGTCTAACAGTGGCCAATGTTTGCCAAGTTCCAGGCACTTTTGACTGAATGATTTCATTTAACCTTTGACACAATCCTGAAAGAAAGACATTGTCATCCCCATTTTATATATGAGGAAACTGAGCTCAGAGGGAATTCAGTTATTGGCCAAGGCTCTCCCTCCAAGGTCCACTGTAAATGATCATTCAATCAACATTTATTTTCATGTCACTGTGCTCAGCTCTGGGGATCAATTAGAATCAGGGACAAGACAGAGAAAATCTCCACCTCCATAGGTGTCGTACTCTTGGCCAGAGGTAGAAACAAGCAAACCAGCCATTTCAAAGGAGTGAGCCAGTCCCGTAATGGGTGTGAGGGTGACCTGCTGATGACCTGACCAGCCTCTCCACTCCTTCCCCTTCCTTACCCCTCTTCATCCTTTGTTTCTTCTGCTCTTTTGTCTTCACTTCCCTTCTCTTCTTTCCTCTCTGCCTCACTCGTTTTTAATAGCCCTGTCTTTTTCCTTCTCTCCTTTTTATTTCTTTTCTTTTTTTTTAAATTGTACTTTAGATGAAGTCTTACAGAACAAACTAGTTTCTCATTAAACAGTACACATATTGTTTTATGACATTGGTTAACAACCCCACAATGTCAACACTCTCTTTTCTCAGCCTTGGGTTCCCTATTACCAGCTTTCCTGTTTCCTCCTGCCTTTTAGTCCTTGCCCCTGAGCTGGTGTGACCCTTTAGTCTCGTTTTGTTTTATGGGTCTGTCCAGTCTTTGGCTGAAGGGTGAACCTCAGGAGTGACTTCATTACTGAGCTGAAAGTGTGTCCTTCCAGTTATTGTGGGATTGATAGCAGCTGTGTGGTAGAGGGCATGAGCAAGGTACTGGAGCTCTGAGATTTGGGGTTCTGGTCCCTGTTCTGATTTTTTTTTAGGTGAAACTCACAAAACATAAAATTAACTATTTAAAAGTGAACAATTCAGTGGCATTTAGACATTCACAATGTACTAAACCGCCACCTCTATCTAGTTCTAAACCACCTCTAATTCTGAATATTTTCATCAACCCAGAAGGACACCCCATACTCGCTAAGTGGTCACTCTTCACTCCCCCCAGTTCCTGGCAACTACCAATCCTTTTCTGATTTAAGCCAGCTGTTCTTTAGCTCTCTGGGCCCCATATTCCTCTTCCATGAAATGAGGAATTGAATCTGCATTCTGACTACCAGCTAGGATTGCTGGGAAGATCAAATACCCTGTTGTTTTTGTTGTTAGTGGCCATCAAGCCAGCTCTGACTCACAGTGACCTTATATATAACAGAATGAAATGTTGTCCAGTCCTGTGCCGCCTTTATGATCATTGCTATGTTTGAGTCGATTGTTTTGGCCACTGTGTTGATCTGTCTTACTGAGGACCTTCACCTGAACCAGAAACCAAACTCATTGCTGCCCAGACGATTCTGACTCACGGCGACCCCCATGTGTTACAGAGTAGAACTGAGCTCCATGGGGTTTTCTTTGCTGAAATCTTCAGGGAAGCAAATCGTCAGGCCCTTCTTCCTAGGTGCTGCAGAGTGGGTTGTTCAAATGGCAAGAAATATGCAAATGTGAGTTACCGTTAGCAGGTTTCAAAAACAAAGGGGTTGGGACTAAACCTTTTAGGTGTCTAGACAGTCACATCTAAAAAACCACTGTTAGCTCTAGAGCAAGTGACTTGAGGCTGAATACCAAAAACAAATAAATCCATTCCTGTCGAGTCAATTCCAACTCATAGTGATCCTGTAGGGCACAGTAGAACTGCCCCATAAAGCTTCCAAGGAGCAGCTGGTAGATTCAAACTGTTGACCTTTTGGCAGCCATAGCTCTTAATCACTGTACCAGCAGGGTTCCTGAGGCTGAATGGTACCTTCTTTCTTTCTTTCTCAGTTCTTAGCACTTAGGTGTCATTGCCTGAAATGCCTCCCTTCTTTTCTCCCTGCCCCTCAAACTCCTAGCTAGTGAGACTGTTGTGCCTTGTGCCCAGGCCTGGGAAGTTATTGGGAGAACAGCATAAGGAGTGGATGTTGCATTCAATTAAATGCACAATGGTGAATCACCAGCGTCATATATGGGAGAGGGCAATTGTGTCCATTATAATGTAAAATGCTCCTGGAGAAGAGAAATATCAGAAACATTACACGTAGACATCAACTTAAAACATTCTCAGTTCAGAAGTGTAATCATGTGGGGAGAAAGAAGCCTGTCCCTTGGAAGGAGAATTTGCGTGGATGGAGCCGAGTGGGGAGGAAATAAATTTGGCAGGCTAGGCAAATTCAAGGAGATTAAAGCACATTGGTTGACATGGATGTTCCACAGGGATCTAACCCGTAATGGGTCCTGGGCTGGGTGCTGGTCACAGGGAAGAGTAAGACACGTGTCTGCCCTCAAGGAGCTCTCAGTCAGTCCCTGAGACTGATTCACACAGGGAATAGCCCACTTCTGCATGGTGAGCGCTAGGATGAGCTGGTGGGAGAGTGCCAGGTAAGCACAGGTGAGCACTTACCTAGCCTGGGGGATCAGAGGAGGCTTCCTAAAGGAGGTGACACTTGGGATGAGTCTCCAGGGGTGAGGAGACACCAGGGGAAGGAAGAGGCTGACAGGGGTATTACAGGGAGAAGGAGTAGCTCAGGCAGACACATAGGTGGGAGATGTGGCCTGGGAAAGCCTAGGAGAGGGTGGCGTGCTCCAGGCCATTAGAGGGCCTGGAGTGCCCCAAAAGGGAGCTTGGCCTCACCTGAGGGCAGTGGGATCCTGCAAAGGTTTTAGTGCTGTAGGGAACAGATCTGAACCCATCAGCTGGAACTGGCTCAGCGGGCCAGGCCAGCAAGTGAGTTGGGTCTGCGAGGGGAAACAAGGGGTCCTCAGCTCTGGCGGCGTGTAGGGCTGCTGCTGGAGCTGGCAGCCATGGGGAGTCCTGGGGTTAAATGCTGCAGGAAGATGGGTAGCGGCTGCTGTAATCCCCCCAGGGCATAGCTCTCTAAACTGGACCCAAAGGCCAGCGCTGAAGGTGGGTGGTTGCCGAAGGGCGGGGCACGATGTGTTTGCAATGTGGCCAGGGAGCCTGGAGGAGCTCAGCCTCCTCCACTGATATTTACTCTGGAATTAGACTGTTCACCTTGGAGCCACTCTTTGTGTGTCCTGAGTGTTAAAGGAATAGAGCTTTATTTTTTTCCCAGGAAAGGAGAGGGTGTTGGCTTTACCTGGTTGTCTGAGCTTGGCACAAAGACAAGGGCCTCATTCTATGCCTCTGGAAATGCCTCTTCCTGCTTTAACAGAACTTACTCTAGAGAGGACCTGTTCTGCTCTGGGCACCAGTGTGCTGAAGGTAGCAGTAAATGATCCTATTTACCCACCAGCCATTTCCATCTCATCCTTAAGCACTCTGCTTAGTCATCTGCTACTTTGGAAAGCCTTCCCTGATTGCCCAAGTCAAACATGGTACCTCACTCCTGTATTCCACTGCAGCCTGCAAGCCTGCATCCTTGCCCTCACCACACTTTATAGAAGCTGTTGGTTTTCAAGCTGGCCTCCTCCACTGGGTTGCAGACTCCTCAAACCCTGGACTCAGTGCTTAATAAAATCTTTGTGATATGAACTGGACAGTTCTACAAGTAGAGTATTAGCCCCATTTAAAGTGATGATAAAGTTCTTGAAAGAATAAGTCACTTACCCAAATTATTAAGTGCCTGCTTTGGGATTCACTCTCATTTCCAGTAGATCACGTTGTCCTTGCACACGGGCTAAGGACTCCAGAGAAACAAATAGGCTCAGGAAATGCCAGAGCCCACTGCAGCCATCAATCAACAGCTGGACATTCAGTGCCTACTAAGGGCCGGCTTCACACACAGACCAGGAAACCCTCAAGGAGAGACAGATGGGAATGGGACTGGCGGGTGGATAAGGCCAGGCTGTGAGCTGACCTTGGCACAGATCTCCCTGTAGCTGAAAGCCAGTGATGGGCAAGGGCCTCTGGGAAATGAGGGGCCTGGAGGAAGATTCGCAGAAATGGGGAGGACAGGGAAAACTTGTTAGGCTCTCCTGAGTGGATTTCAACTCATAGCAACCCCATGTGACAGAGAAGAACTGCCCCATAGGGTTTCGTAGGCTATAACTATAGGGTCGCTATGAGTCGGACTTGATGGCAACGGGTTTTTTGTTTTGGTTTAGTCTTTACAGGAACAGATTGCCAGGCCTTTCTCCCACAAAGCCACTGGGTGGGTTGGAATGCCCAACCTCTCGGTTAGCACTCAAGTGCTTAACCACTGCACTACCAGATCTCCTTAGAGAAGACTAGAGTAGTTAAAGCTCTGTTCCGTGATTACCATCTTGCTGGCTCTGTGATCTTGGCATTTTTGATCTGATTCATTCACTCTGCCTCAGTTTCCTGATCTAGAAAGTGGAGATGGGTGTGCGTGACCCGATCAGGGCGTGGTGAGGAAGATGTACGATAAGCAGGAAAGGCACTTTGCACGGTGCCCAGCACATT
This sequence comes from Loxodonta africana, assembly GCF_030014295.1. Lineage (NCBI taxonomy): Eukaryota > Metazoa > Chordata > Mammalia > Proboscidea > Elephantidae > Loxodonta > Loxodonta africana. Next base: position 81,267,633 of record NC_087355.1, on the reverse strand, counting down.
GTAAAGTGCTAGAGAAGTAGCGCCCCCTCTTGTTGTAAATGTGATTATTATTTCCAGTAGGACCAGTAAGAAGGGCATTCCTGGCAGTGGACTCTGCTCCTTAGCGCTGGTTGAGCTCGGAGTGGAGTGGTTGGCTCCCAACCGTGCCAGCCCTGTAACCGGATCCGTGACCGCTCTGAACCTGCAGGCTGAGGTTGGTGGGGCACCCTTGCTCTCATCCTCTCGATTGATTGGGGCTTTTTGAGGCCACGGAGAGAGTACAGGGCTCTAATGGCACAAATGGAGAACCTGCCAGAGGGAGGGGGCTAATGGCTTACAGACATGGCTGCACTTCCCAGCTCCCAGCCAGCTGGGGCACTGGGCACTCGCTACCTTAGGCAGGCATCAGGAGAGTGCCACATGAGCATTGTACCATCCTTTGTGGTGCCTATTCTTCCTATGGGATCAGGTTTCTGCAAGAAGTTTCATTTATTCATTCATCCATTCATTCAGCAAACATGCATTAAGTGCCTGCTAGCCCTGGTGGTGCAGTGGTTAAGAGCTCAGCTGCTAACCAAAAGGTCAGCAGTTTGAATCCACCAGCTGTTCCTTGGAAACTCTATGGGGCAGTTCTACTCAGTCCTATAGGGTCGTTATGAGCTGGAATTGGCTCAATGGCAACAGGTTTTTTTTTTTTTTTTTTTTTGCTTTTTAACGCCTGAAACATTGTACTGTGGTGGCTTGCGTGTTGCTATGATGCTAGAAACTATGCCACTGGTATTTCAAATACCAGTAGGTTCACCCATAGTGGACAGGTTTCAGTGGAGCTTCCAGGCTAAGAAAGTCTAAGAAGAAAGGCCTGCTGATCTATTCTGAAAATTAGCCATCGAAAGCACTATGGATCGCAACAGAATATTGTCCAGTATAGTGCTGGACGATGAGCCTTCTAGGCTGGAAAGCACTCAGAATACGCAGTGGCTGCAACAATGGACTCCAGCATCCCAATGATTATGAAGATGGCGCAGGACTGGGCAACGTTTTGTTCTGTTGTACACAGGGTCACCATGAGTCAGAGCCAGCTCAATGGCAATTAAAACAACACCATGGCTCAAACATTGTGCTGGACACCTGGGAAACACAAAGACAAATCCATCCATCCATCTGTCCGTCCGTCCGTCCATCCGTCCATCCATCATAGTGCAGTGGATGTTTATTAAGTATTTACTGTGTGTGGCTCATTGTTCCTACCATCTCGGAGTGTACTAAATGAGGGTTATGAGCCATTGGAGATCATGGATAGGTCTCCAGTGCTAACGAGGTGCCAGATGAAGTGTGGAGAGAGTTGAAATGACAAAGTCATTCTGGCTGGGAGTCAGCACAGGCTTCATGGAGGAGGTGGCATTCAAGAAGAGTATTGAAAGATGAGGCATTCAAGTGGAGTCCTGAGAGATGAATAGGATTCGGGCATGGCAGAGAAGGGAACAGAGCAGCAGGGGAACAGCACATAGTCGGGAAAGTGCTGGTAAGGAGCCACACTGTGGGTGGGGGAGAGGGTAACAGTGATGATCACAACAGCAGACATTTTTTGAGAGCCTGTCATACCCGGTGCCTTCCTAAACGCTGTGTACACATTACCACGAGAAGCTTAGAGGCCCATGTGTGTAGCATAGTGGTCACGAGAACTTGTCTCTGGGGTCAGACCATCTTGGTTTAAATCCTGGCTCTACCTCCATTCGCTGTGTGACCCTGGACAAGTTCACTGAGCCACTGGACCACAGTTTCCTCATCTTTAAAAACGGGTGTACAGTCATTTGTTTATGTCAGTATGGACTTGTGGAGATATATTTTATCCTTTGGGTTATAATTCCGTACTATGTTATTTGTTTTATTGCTCAGATTGTTCCAGCTTTGGCCACTGGAAGCTCATTCAGTTGGCTGTGTTCCTTTGATGTACTACTATTGTGTGTGTGTGTGTGCGTGCTTTGTTTTGAGCACTTGCTTGTTTTCTGGTGCTACAGGACTCTCCAGATTCGTCTAGAATCAGCCATTTGTCCGAGGATCCCTGGTTCCTTTCATTGAAGACTAGTATTAGAAACCTAGATCTGGTTGGTGGCCCAAACATGAGCCTGCCAGTAATTTTTTAATTAGCACATGTTTATATTTCTTGGGGTTCTGGTTCTCAGATATGTCTGGGAGGTGGAGCCCCTAGGAGCCATGTTCCCGGTAGAGCACAGTGACATATGAACTTTTTATTCTGACATGTTATCTGAGGGAAAGTATTAGCAAGAAATACAGATGACCCCAGCACTGCATCTACCATAACAGGTTGTAAAACTCAGCAAGGCTACTGCTTCCAGCTTTCCCCAGTAATGATGCTTATTCTTTGATTTTTTTTCTTTGAGTTCTGTCTGGCAGGCACTAGAGGTTTAAGAAAAATCTGTGGGGAAAACTTTTTTTAAATTGAAAAACAAATCCATCCAGTAGCTTAATTTTTCATGCAGATGAAATTATGTAAAGGACTAGACCACCGTTTTTTTATTCTAGACTCTAAGTTCCTGAAGGAGCCTTGGTAGCGTCCAGCTGCTAACCGAAAGGCAGTTCAAACCTACCAGCAGCTCCACGGAGAAAGATGTGGCAGTCTGCTTCCGTAAAGATTACAGCCTTGGAAACCCTATGGGGCAGTTCTACTCTGTCCTATAGGATCTCCATGAGTCAGAATCAACTGGACGGCAGTTGTTTGATTTGGTTTAAGTTCCAGCTCTATCTTATTTTTCTGAGTCTTACCAACAGGCTCAATACAAGTGGGACAAATGAGCAAATTAATAAATGTGTGAATGACTTAATTTATGAGTGGAGTGCCTTGATCCTCTCCATAGATCTTCATACACCAACCAGTGTGCTGCTGGAGTTTAATCCAAGAACTTCTCTGGGGTAAACAGAGGGCCTCATAATCTTGCTGAAAGTGAACATAGGGAATAATCATGTATCAATATACTGGAGAAATCCATCCTATTCAGCCAGCTTGGAAGAGGCGTTGGGAGTTGAGAGGGGTGAGGGCATCAGGCTTTATGTGACCTGGCCCCAGACTCAGAGTTCTTCACATTAACATTTGTGCCCTCACTATAATGCCTCTTCCTTTTATCTGCCCAACCTGGCTGATTCCTACTGCCTAATCCCTCCTTATTCTTTAGATGCATAACTCAGATAGAAAAACAAAGAAAGGGTCCAAATTCTTTTCATAGAGCAACCATAACAGCGATGCCAAAACTCAGTGAAGACTGCACCAAGAAAAGAAGAGAAAACTACAGTCCAGTCTCACTTAGGAATATCAAGGCAAACATCCTAAATAAAATATTAGCAAACAGAGCCCAGCAGTACATTAAAGAATATTCCATAATCTGTTGTTCTGGGATTCCCATTAGGAGATCTATAACATTTTTCATCTTATTGATTGATGTAAGGAGAACAAGCATAGGCTCATCTTGATCAAGACTGAAAAGGCACTTGACAGAATTCGACATATGTTTCTTGAAAAAATTTTCAGGCAAATTAGAATTGATGTAGACTTTTTTTTTTTTTTAACTTTTATTGAGCTTCAAGTGAATGTTTACAAATCAAGTCAGTCTGTCACATATAAGTTTATATACATCTTACTCCGTACTCCCACTTGCTCTCCCCCTAATGAGTCAGCCCTTCCAGTCTCTCCTTTCATGACAATTTTGCCAGCTTCCAACTCTCTCTATCCTCCCATCCCCCTCCAGACAGGAGATGCCAACACAGTCTCAAGTGTCCACCTGATACAAGTAGCTCACTCTTCATCAGCATCTCTCTCCTACCCACTGTCCAGTCCCTTTCATGTCTGATGAGTTGTCTTCAGGGATGGTTCCTGTCCTGTGCCAACAGAAGGTTTGGGGACCATGACCGCCGGGATTCCTCTAGTGTCAGTCAGACCATTAAGTATGGTCTTTTTATGAGAATTTGGGGTCTGTATCCCACTGATCTCCTGCTCCCTCAGGGGTTCTCTGTTGTGCTCCCTGTCAGGGCAGTCATCGATTGTGGCCGGGCACCAACTAGTTCTTCTGGTCCCAGGATGATGTAGGTCTCTGGTTCATGTGGCCCTTTCTGTCTCTTGGGCTCTTCTCCTGCTCCCTCAGGGGTTCTCTGTTGTGCTCCCTGTCGGGGCAGTCATCGATTGTGGCCGGGCACCAACTAGTTCTTCTGGTCTCAGGATGATGTAGGTCTCTGGTTCATGTGGCCCTTTCTGTCTCTTGGGCTCTTAGTTGTCATGTGACCTTGGTGTTCTTCATTCTCCTTTGCTCCAGGTGGGTTGAGACCAATTGATGCATCTTAGATGGCCGCTTGTTAGCATTTAAGACCCCAGACGCCACATTTCAAAGTGGGCTGCAGAATGTTTTCATAATAGAATTATTTTGCCAATTGACTTAGAAGTCTCCTTAAACCATGGTTCCCAAACCCCTGCCCTTGCTCCGCTGACCTTTGAAGCATTCATTTTATCCCGGAAACTTCTTTGCTTTTGGTCCAGTCCAATTGGGCTGACCTTCCATGTATTTAGTGTTGTCCTTCCCTTCACCTAAAGCAGTTCTTATCTACTAATTAATCAGTAAAAAACCCTCTCCGTCCCTCCCTTCCTCCCCCCCTCGTAACCACAAAAGTATGTGTTCGATGTAGACTTTTTTACTTGATAAAATATATTCACCTTAATTCAAAGGCCAGCATCATGCTAACTGAGAAAACACTGGAAGTGAGACAGAGCCCCACAGTGCTGTGTTCTTTACCTGGCTTCCTCTCCTACCATGTTGTATTGCAAAATCCTTCCCTTTGCTGGGCTCCCCCTACCTCCGCTTTGCATTTGAATCCTGCTTTTTTTGCTTGGAGGTTATAGGTAATCCCCATTGTGCTTGTGTACTATGATTAAGAGTGTTGCTGACATCACTTGTATGAACTCCCTACTTGTAAGCCCCTTTATAAGTAACTTGCCTGCCCACCCTTGGGGAGCAGTGTTGGCAGCAGGAGCTCTGACTGACTCCATTTCGTTGTACAGCGAAATAAAGGTGGCTTTCCTGTTCTCTCAACTCGATCTCTTGTTCATTGGCCAATGAGTCATGCCCAGTAGGAACCTGTGGTTTCCGCTCCATAACAGAAGCATTCAGAGAATGAAGGGAGAAAGGCAAGAGTTAACATTGTACTATTTAACATTGTACATTGTACTAGAGATACTAGCCAACATGATTATACAAGAGAAAGGAACTGGAGGTATGAAAATTAGAAAAGGTAAGGTAAAGTTATTGCTATTTTCAAAGAACATGATTAATACCTGGAAAATCTAGAAGAATCAAGACAATGTACTACTAAGAGATTCGGTAAGGTGACAGGGTAAAAAACAATTAATATAGAGAAATAAACATACAAATTGTAATGAAAGAACCAACCTAGTTACCATGGTAACATGTAAGACAATGCCTCAGGATAAACTTAACAAGAAATGTGCAAGAGTTATACGAAGAGAACTTTAAAATACTCGGAAAATAGACAGTAAAATCCCTAAACAAATGGGAGGGTATGCTATGCTCTTGAATAAAGAAACTTCGATATCATAAAAAACCAAAACCAAACCCATTGCCGTCAAGTCAGTTCCGACTCATAGCGACCCTGTAGGACTGAGTAGAACTGCCTCATAGGGTTTCCAAGGAGCGGTTGGTAGATTTGAACTGCCGCCCTCTTGGTTAGCAGCAGAGCTCTTAATCACTGCACCACCCAGACTTTATTCATCTACAAAATTTATTCCCAGTGTAAACATATTGGAACTTTTTAACTGGACGAGTGGATTCATACAGATGTCATTTACATCCTTTACCAGAATTATTTAATCTGACAACAAACCATGAGACATTTACCATAATCATCATCATGTCTGTTTTACGGCAGAGAAAAGTGAGGCACGTAGAGGTTGAGTAGCTTGCTCGAGGTCACATACAGCTGAAAAATGGCAGAGCTAGTCTGAAAACCCAGGGAGTTGGCCTCCAGAACCCTCCCACCCTTTCTAGCCAGTGTGCTGCATTTAAAGTAATTAGAAGCAGGTTGAGTCGGAATCGACTCTATGGCAGTGGGTTTTTTAGAAGCAGGTAGGGTGATAGGAAAAGTGCATGGGCACCCATCCTTATTGCCTTTTCTCATGAGTAAAAAGTAGGAAAAATGCTTGCCTCACAGGATGGTAATGAAAGTTAAATTAGTCACAGGTGCCTGGTCAATGTTAGCTCCTTTTCACCTAGGATGGAGCTCAGCAGAGAGAAGGTCTAACATCCACCCATTCATTTATTCAACATGATTTATTATGCCCTTACTGTGTGCCAGTCTTCATGCTTGCCTCTGGGTATAAAATGGAATAAATGTTAAGCCAATCAATGAAGAAATGAAACAAGCAAAACAAAAGCAAAGAACAGGCAGAACTGCTAGAGTAGCCTTTATCAGCTTCCCGTTGATGCTCTGTCACCAGCTAAAGGTGGAGAATAGAAGCCAACAACCTCCTGGCTCTGTGATCTGGACCAGGTCACCACTCCAAGCCTTAGTTTGTCTGTAAAACGAGAAAGATAATAATAGAACCTATCACACAATGTTGTGGGGAGGGTTAAATAAGATAATACACACACACACGCACACACACGTGCGAAAGTACTTCAGCAATTTATCTGTGTTCTATATTATATAATTAGTGGTAGTGGTAGTATTGTCACGAGCTCATGCTATACCTGGCATTCCGTCCATCCGTCCATCCTGTCCATCTCGTCCATCCCGTCCACCCATCCGTCCACCCATCCACCCGCCCATCCATCATCCATTCATTTACTGAACACATTTATTAAGCACCTACTATGGGTTATGTACTAGAAGGAAACCTTGGTGGTGTAGTGGTTAAAAGCTACGGCTGCTAAACAAAAGGTTAGCAGTTCAGATCCACCAAGCGCTCCTTGGAAACTATGTGGCAGTTCTTCTCTGTCCTATAGGGTTGCTATGAGTCGGAATCAGCTAGATGCAATGGGTTTTGTTTTTTATGTGCTACAAAGTAGCCCTGGTGGTACAGTGGTTCAGCACTAGGCTGCTCCCCAAAAGGCTGGTGGTTCGAACAGACCAACCGCTCTGCAGGAGAGAGGTGTGCAGTCTGCTTCCATAAACATTACTGTCTTGAAAACTCTTTGGGGCAGTTGTATTCTTTCCTATAGGGTCCTGTGAATTGGACTTAACTTGATGGCAATGGGTTTGTATGTGCCAGGGACTGTGCTAGGTCCTGAGATGTAGTGATGAGCCAAACAGACCTTAATTTCCTTTCTGGAATTTACAGTCAAGCAACAGTGACACTCCCCACAGCCTGGGCCATCACCGTTTGACTCCCTGAGTCCTCCCAGGATAACACCAGGGATGGCTTCCCCCTGGGATGATAGAGGACTTTCCATAGTGAAAAGGCAGATTCAATGCAGATTCCGTAGTGAAAAGGCAGATTCACTGGCGGACTTTTCATAGGGAAAAGGCAGGTTCACATTACAGCTATATAACGTGAAATCTCCAAGCCAGAAGTATAAGCTGATGTATAGGTGTATTGGCAACACTTGGAGCCCTAGGTGGCAGGTTGTTCTTTTTTTTTTTTTCCTCCCTCCTAATTTCCTCCTTAAACGTTTTCAAATTCTATCTGCTTGAGTGTTGTCTTTCACAATGCTAACCACATCCTGTGTCATAATCTGTATTCCACCTGCCCTGAGATGTTTTAATTCAATTTTTGCATTATGTCCAATGTGATGAATTGGAGCCAGAAAATCAGTGACTGAATGTCAGGAAAGACTGATTGAGGAGTTGAAGCTAATGGCATTCGGGGACATTTTTTCCCACGAATATCAGAGTCACAAATGGAGAGGTAAGTTATGTTCTTACTAGCCCTGGTGGCACAGAGGTTAAGAGCTATGGCTGCTAACCAAAAAGTCGGCAGTTTGAATCCACCAGCCACTCCTTGGAAACCCTATTGGGCAGTTCTACTCTGTCCTGTAGGGTCGCTATCTGTCAGAATCGACTCAACGGCAAGGGATTTGGTTTTTTTCTTTTCTAGCCAAGAGCAGTACACAAACTAAAATGATACATGTGGGCTTTTTCGAAAAGAAAGATAACTGCTTCTTAATTTAGATTCTTTGAGGTGTTTCACTTTTCAATATAGGATCAACTAGGGATAAAGTACCATGACCCAGCTTGAAATTTATCAGTCCTGGGCACAAAGTTGGCACCCAGAAAGTTCCAAAGGGAGGAAGAAAGGAAGCTAGGCAGAAAAAGCAGGAACCAGTGGAATGGGGAGATTGAAATGGGCTGGGGCAGGAAAGTTGGTTCAGAAAGAGCCAGAGTGAAGGATACAAGAGTGGTGGAGCTGTTTGCTATGGGACTGCTAGGCCCTGGGCCAAGTCTGTGGGCTGAAAGGAGCCATCCAGGATGAATGCGGGGAAAAAAAAAAACTCGTTGCCATCAAGTCAATTCCAACTCATAGCGACCCTATAGGACAGAGTAGAACTGCCCCATAGAGTTTCCAAGGAGTGACTGGTGGATTTGAACTGCCAGCCTTTTGGTTAGCAGCCATAGCTCTTAACCACTGCACCACTGTTTCCCAGGATGAATGGAGACAGTTGCAACTGAATCAGAATTCCAACCGAATCATCCCCTTTTAAGATGTGAACTTCAGGAACATGGGGACTGCCTGCGCTGATGGACCCTCACTGACATGTTGCATTATAAGTGGTCTTGTTTTTTTTTTTTTTTTAATTGTGGTAAAAACACATATGTAACATGACATTCACCAATTCAACATATTTTACATGTACAATTCAATGACAATGATTACCAAAACCATGTTGTGCAACCATCTCCAGTGTATCCATTGCCAGATGGAAAATTTGGGTCTTCTTTACAAGAACATAATATACATACCGGAACCACTTCCTACGTAACACCCGCACACAACATGGCCTTGTAGCATTTTCAAAAGTGTGGTCCAAAGAACACTTATCAATGGATGGAAATAAGAGTTCAACGGAAAAGTAATTTGAGTAACACTTATCCATCATTTGGAGACTCTGACTCACATGAGCTTAATAAAAGTTCTGGGAATTTCAACAACATAGATTTTTGTTTAACCCAGCCTTTCCCAAACTCATTCACCACATGGAATCCTTTTTATGTTTTATGTAGTATCTATTAATAAGTCTTTAGAACTAGTGTTCCACAGAGAATCCTTGAGAACATTTGAGCTTAGTACATCATAGATACTCAGTACATCCTGCATGTGGCCAAGTGCTGCCTGCCACCAAGCCTGATTCCTCATCACCTACACTCTGCTATTGCCCGGCTGATTCATAGCACTTATTAGGTCAGGGGATCTGTCTCTTCCCCCGACTATTCAAATCTTTGCCTAATGAGAGTTCCTTCCTCTTGCCTCCCTTGCCTTCATCCCAACCTCTAAAGCCAAAATCTACCTTGTTATCCACCTGCTCACTTATAAGCCTTTCATTAAAAATCTCATTAACATGGCCCATATCTTACTTACCTAGAGCTGCCCTAATAAAAATACCACAAATGAGTGGCTTTAAAGAACAGAAAATTATTGTCTCACAGTTTTGGAGGCAGTAAGTTCAAACTAGGGCATGGGCTCTAGGGGAGGGTCCTTCCTTATTGTTAGCCCTGGGCATTCCTTGACATTTCTTAGTTTGTAGATGGTTCTTTACGTGGTCTCTTGCCCCTGTGTGTTTGCCTCTCTTTGTTCTCTCCTTTCTAAGACACCATTCAGAATAGATTACAACCTACCCTTCTCTGGTATGGCCTTATTAATGTAACAAAATGTGATGGTTAAGATTGTATGTCAACTTGGCTGGACCATGATCTGAGGAGTTTTGGCAGTCGTATAATGTTATGATCACTTCCCTATTGAGATTTGATACGTGATCACCCCCATGATGGAATCCGCTGTGAGTAGCCAATCAGTTGAAAGGGAGTTTCCTTGGGAGTGTGGACTGCATTGAATGTAAGCAGATATCCTGGCAAGGCTTGGGGACTTTTTGCCCACGCTGGATCCGTAGCTGGCTCCTGTTCGTTGACCTCCAGTTCTTGGAACTTGAGCTAGCAGCTTACTTGAGGTCTTGCCTGCTAATCTTGGAATTCATCCATCTTCACAGCCTGTGAGCAAGAGCTCTGCTCTCTGACCTGCCGATCTTGGGTTCACCAGCCCCTGCAGCCACGTGAATCAGGAGAAGCCTCTATCCTGATCCATGGACTTGAGACATTCCAGCCTGTACAACCACGCGAGCCATTTCCTTGATATAAATTTCTCTCTATATATATTTATATGCTTTACTTGTTTTGCTTTTCTAGAGAACCCAGCCTAAGACACAAAAGAAAAACTCAGGGACACATTCACAGGATCCACCCCACTCCCCACTGCCTTCAAGTAGATTCCAACTTATAGTGACACTATAGGACAGAGTAGAACTGCCCCATAGGCTTTCCAAGGCTGTAAATCTTTACAGAAGCAGACTGCCATGTCTTGATCCCAGGGAGCAGCTGGTGGGTTTGAACCACTAACCTTTCAGTTAGTAGCATTACTTCTGTACCACCAGGGGTCCTATCCACAGGTACAAGGATTAGGTTTTCAACACATATTTTGGGGGGACAAAATTCAATCCATAACAGACCATAAGACCCCTAACCAGTTGTTGTCGACTTGACTCTGACTCATGGTGACCCCATGTGCATCAGAATATCAGAATAGAATTGTGCTCCATAGAGTTTTCAGTGGCTGATTTTTCAGTAGACCTCAGGCATCAGGCCCTGTTGTTGTTGCGTGCCTATTGTCAAGTCGATTCTGATTCATGGAGACCCTATAGGATGGAGTAGAACTGCTCCATAGGGTTTCCTAGGCTGTAATCTTTATGACAGTAGATTACCAGGTCTTTTCTTCCATGGAGCCACTGGTGGGTTGGAACCACCGATCTTTTAGTTAGCAGCTGAGCACTTAACCACTGCACCACCAGGGCTCCTTATAAGGCCCCTAGCTATCTCTTTTCCTTCTTTTATAATTTACCAACTCTTTATATACCTGCTTACCTGTCAATTGTAATTCTTTCCCTCTAGACCACCTATCCCTTCCGGCACGCATAACTTTGCACTTGCTTAGTTTCTTCTGCTTCTCAGGCTCTCCGCTTTTTGCCTGCTAATTCCATGTCCCCTCCATATCCTAGCTCAAGTCTTCTGCTTTCTGGCATTGGGGCTCCTCTGTGACTTTTGCTTCCTTTTATTCTCTTCCAGCTATGCCTCCTGAGGCTTGCTCAGAAGTGAGCAGAAGGTACAAATGTCTTCTAAAGCATTTGCTTTGTGCATTGTCATTTCTTATTTGCTTGTTTAACTCTGGAAATCCCCCGCAACAGACCTGAGCTTCTGTAGTGCAATGAATTACTTAATATGGCCCTTCGAGCCACAGTCTTTGTAACTCCCACCAAATGACTGGGTGGGGATTGGATAGGTTGCTAATAATGTAAATAAGGTGCGTGGCACACATGCAGGGTGGGGCTACGCAGATACGTTGTATGGGACCCTAATGAGGGGATTGGTCAGTTTTGCCATCTCACCAGGCTTAAAATGAGCCATCCCAGAGGCAGAAAGGGGGGACCCCACAACCGCCAAGAAAGAAGAGCCAGGAGTAGAGCGCATCCTCTGGACCTGAGGTCCCTGCCCTGAGAACCTCCTAGACCAGGGCACAGAGAGCTGTAACACCAGAGGCAGCGAGAAGCAGTGGTGTAGACACAGTGGTGGCAGAACCAGAAGACCAGCAGGAGACTGCAGGAGATTGGCCGGCAGGAAACGGCACGTGGCCTTCCCAGCCCATGGAGCAAGAGAGCTGAGTGCCTTCGGGCAGGAGGCTGGCAGAGTGGGGTGCCTCTGGGCACTTACTGGCAGAGCTAAAGAGCTTTGTTACACGGGGCTGAGAGACTGAGGGCCAGAGAGAGGCGTGCCTGCAGGTGCTGCTGAGAGGAGGCTGTTATGATGGAGGAACTGTATCCTGAGTCATTTCTGATTCTGAGTTGTGACCTTTTACTTCCCTAATAAATCCCATAATCGTGATTTTGGTCTGTGAGTTCTGTGTGGCCATTGCAACGCATTTTTGAACTCAGCAGAGAAGTAGAGAGTGCCATGGGAGGGACAGTTGGTGTCAGAATTGGTAAAAAGGTTGGAGGGTGGAGGCATATTTGACTTCGGCCTCATAGGAATTGCCTCGGGCTGTTGATCTGGATTCTCCTTCCTCTTTGTGAGGTTAGAGGAGATCAGATGCCTCTACTACGCAATTTTTACAGCTTCTCAAGGACAGTGTTTGCTGATTCCTTCCTGTATCCACAGCAACTGGGAGATGCTCAGTAGATGTTTGCAGATGACTCGGCAGAGTGGGTCTTTGCAGGTCCTTAAGGTGTGACTTGAATTTGGATAAGTGGTAAGAATTAAAAAAAGCTTTTCAAAGGTAAAAAAATGTGATGTCCTTGGAAAAGAACAGATCACATGTCTGGGATCTTCTGGTAGACCTGAGCTAAGACGTGGACAAGGTCTTGTTCAATGGTTTGTAAATACATTTTGAGTGTTGCTTTCATTATGTTTATCTTTACCATATGAAGTTAGTAGTGGTCCCTTCTGAAATACTGGGAAATAGATGACAGAAAAAGGATTGATGAAGAAAATCATCCAAGCCAGACACCAAAGATAAAACATTTCAGAGGGCTTCCTACACTATTTTTCCTTTGTTCAAGTTTTTCATCATGTAATTCAAAATCCTGCTCATTCCATTTACATAAGACATAAGTATTTTACAATGCTATTAGCTAATATTTGCTAACATAATTTTGTTAATGTAATTTTAATGGCTGTGAAAGCATCCTTCTCTGGATATAGCATAAGGAATTTATTGTTTCTCTGCAATTACATTATTATAAATGATACTGAAGGCGTTGCTGGGTCTGTATCTCTGACTTGGTTTGAGACATGTGAATAGACATTTTAAAAGTCTGAATGTACATTGCCTGGATTAATTTGCAAAATATAATTATCTCTGTTAGTTTCATAGGGCTGCTGTTAACAAAGTACCAAAAATTGAGTGTCCTTCAAAACCAGTCCCTGGAGAAGGACATCATGCTTGGTAGAGGGCCAGCAAAAAAGAGGAAGACCCTCAAAGGGATGGATTGAAACAGTGGGTACAGTAATGGGCTGAAGCATCACTACAATTGTGAGGATGGGGCAGTGTTTCCTTCTGTGGTACGTAGAGTTGCTGAGTCAAAACCTACTCGATGGCACCTAACAACAACAACAAAGAACAAAAATGTGTCGTTTCACAATTCTGGAGGCTGGAAGTACAAATTGTAAGTGTTGACAGGGCCCAAAATCTCCAGTGGAAGATCCTTTCTTGTCTCTCCCAGCGTCTAGTAGTCTCAGACGTTCCTTGGCTTGTAGATAGATGCAACTTCATATGACCTTCCTTCCTCTGTCTGTCTCTCTGTATCTCTTCTCTTTTATAAGGTGCCATTCAGGTTGGATTAGGACCCGTTTATGCCAGTATGACCTATGTTAACTGATAACATCTTCAAAGACCCTGTTTCCAAACAAGGACACATTCACAGATGCCAGGGGTTAGGGCTTCAACATATCTTATTGGGGGAGCAAGATGCAATCCATAACTCTTCCCTCTTAACTTTTCTAATTTTATAGTTGGGAAAGAAATTTTATTTCATTTTTCTTTGATTACTATTAATGTTGACTATTTTGGATATATATTTTGTTAACCTGTTGCTTTTCTTCTTTTTTCGAGTGTTCGGTTCAGGTCCTTTTATTTACTTATATATTAGAGAGGTTCTCACAACAGAAATTTCAGTCTGATAAACAGAGTTGTTCTTCTAAGACATAACAAACAAAAAAGAACACAGGACATCATCACCCCAAGAAATTCAGAGGATGAAAAATATTCTATTGATTTTCAAAAGATTGGTTCATAATATATTAGACATACAAGATCTCTGCTTTGATGATAGGAGACATGGTCATTAAGGGAAGCGTTTTCCTTCAAGTTAGGGCCTGGGGAGGTTTATCCAGTGCAAACAGCAGGTGAGGCCATGAGTTCTGCTTTGTATAGGATGCCCTCTGGGACAATTTAGTTTATAACCAAACTACTTGGCTTCAGAGAGGCTGCTGGACAGTGGTCAAGGACACGAACTTTGGAGTTCAGCATCTCAGCTCATTAGCTGTGTGTCTTGGAGAAGTAACTTCATTGCTCTGTGCCTCAAATTCCTGATCTGTGAAATGGGGTGATAAACTCGTGGAAAGCCTTAAATGACTTACATAGAAAGTGCTTACATCTGTGCCCAGAATGCAGTAGAAGCTGTCTAAGCATTAACTCACAGCAACGCAACGGTTAAGCCCTCAGCTGCTAATCAAAAGGTTGGTGGTTCGAACTCACCCAGTGGGCTCCACAGGAGAAAGACCTGTCAATGTTCTTCCTAAAGATTACAGCCATGAAAACCCTATGGGGCAGGTCCATTCTGTCATATACGGTGGCTATGAGTCAGAATTACTTAACGGTACCCAACTATAATAAGAAGTTATTTCCTGACTTGACAATGGATCTGACTTGTTCTCTGAGTCCTTGAGCAACCAGTCTATTGGTTGAGTCCCCCACACCTGACCCAAAATTCCTAGATGGTCCTGGAGTAATAATAATCCCTCACGTGGTTGGAGAGCTTTACAGGTTGCAAAATACTTTCATCTCTGCTGTTTTACTCGACCTTCACAACAACCTTATAAGGCAGACACCCTGTGTGCCTTCTTCAGTATTCTAGTCCCTTTAGCTTTCTGGACATTGCTGACTTACACAGAGCCAAACAGGACTTTCCGTAGAACCTCTGTGACTCCTGAAGGGGGTTGGAGGATGGAGCGTCCCCCAAACTGAGAATGTGTTCTTTGGAAGCATCCAGCAGGACTAGTGCTTCTCAGAAAATATTTCAGGAAACTCTGGTTCAGGTCAGCCTCCTTCCTCATCCTAAAGCCGAAGAAACTGAGACTTAGAGACATTAACCCGTTACCGTCAATTTGATTCCAACTCATGGTGAACCCATATGTTACAGAGAAGAACTATCCCATACGGTTTTCTTGGCAGGTCATCAGACCTTTCTTTTGTGAAGGCTCTGGTGGGTTTGAACCACCAACCTTTAGGTTATCTGTTGTTGTTATTAGGTGCTGTTGAGTTGGCTCCGACTCATAGTGACCCCATGTACAACAGAATGAAATGCCGCCTGGTCCTGTGCCGTGCTCACAACTGTTATGCTTGAGCCCATTGTTGCAGCTATGGTGTCAATCCATCTTGTTGAGGGTCTTCCTCTTTTTCACTGACCCTCTACCTTACCAAGCATGATGCCCTTCTCCAGAAACTGAACCCTCCTGACAACATATCCAGGTTAATAGTCAAGTACAAACCCTTTGTTCCACAGGGACCTTAAAAAAAAAAAATAGAGACATGAAATGCCTGGGTTCATTGGAGTCATCTGTTTATTCAGACAAGATCACAGAACGTCTTCTTCATACCAGGCACCACACTTGGGATAAGACATCATCCCTGACTCAAGAGACTCTTCTTTTTCTTTTTTAGTGGGGACACCAATAATTACACAAACTACAATGCAACATGGGAAGTGCTCTCAGAAAGGAATACAACGAGCTCTTTGAGTGCGTGGGAAGGACTTCCTCACAGGAAATGACGTCTCAGCTGGGCCATGAAGGATGGGATGGAGTTTGATGGCTGGAAATGAAGATAAAGGGTGTTCCACTCAGAGAGAACTTTAAGGACCAAAGCATAAAGACCTGTAGGGGAAGGGCATGTATCAGGAATGGCAGGTGACTCATTGTAGCTGGAGGCTAGTGTTCAAGTTTAAGGAGGAGCAGCTGGAGGTTGAGATGATCCAGTGGCGTGGGGTCATAGCATGAAGGGCTTTGAGTATAGCACAGGGCTTTGGACTTGCCTTATAAACCTAAAGCTTGGTGGTCTGAACCCACCCAGTGGTACTGTGGAAGAAAGGCCTGGTGATCAGCTACCATTAAGTTTACAGCCAAGAAAATACTATGGAGCAGTTCTTCTCTGTCTCACATGGGGCTGCCATGAGTTGGAATCGACTTAATTGCAACTGGTTTGTTTTTTTTTTTTTTTTGCAGACATGAGGGTTTTGAGCAAGGGAGAGTGTCTTACAAAGATTACAGAGGCAACAGCCAGGGATGGGCACACAAGACCAGGAGGTTAATCAGTGGTTAATCAGGGCTAAACACGAGGCGTTGACTCTGGGGCTGCAGCAGCCTCCAGGGCCCCATGTTCCTCCCCACATCCCACGTCCCATTTCAGCTGTGGCTGCACTGAGCAGTCTGGTGTGAGCTCAGACTTGCAGAGCAGCCTGGCCCTGACCTGTGTGTACCTGCGCATGGCCCACAAGGGCAGGGAGTTGATGCTGCTGGTGCCAACTCAGCCCCTAGGGGAGTGGAGACAGCGGGCATGTGCTCCCTCCCCGTCCTGCATGTGGAGGATTCTGGGAAATCCTTCTGTAAGCTTCTCAGGCAGTCCTGGAATTGAGCCCTGGTCCCTTGTATTGGTTCTTCCTCCTTACCTGTCCCCTGCCCTACTCCCTTACTCTTGCTTCCTGAAGTTACCTCCCAAGTGAACCACCCCCACCCAAGTTCTTTCCTCAGGCTCTGCTTTGGGGGAAGCCCAAACTAAGTCAGAGACAGAAAAGAAAGTGGGTGTTGTTTTTGTTTGAAGGCGAGGACGTCTAATACCAGATGGCGTGGCTGGGTGAGTAACACGGTATTCTCTGGCTCATTTCAAAAGGGCCGACTTTCAAGATGTTCTGGATGCTTACGAAGTAAATGACTCAATTCCCAGAATTCAGGGCCCTTTTATTACTATTATCACTACTAATAATAACATTGGTTTGGATTTGCTTCATTTTCTGCCAAGCTGCAGAACTATAGAACTTCAATCCTGCTACATATTTTAAAAGACATCTATTCCAACCCAAAACTCAAATTGCCTCCATCATATCTGTCACAATGTCATCACCCTTTTGTTTTACCTCTTAGGATGGGGAACTCACTACCTCTCAGATGGACCATCCTAATCCTGGGCCATCACTCAGCAAATCAGCTCAGCGCATATTTATTTACCCACCCACTGCTGTTGAGTGGATTCCAACTTATAGGGATCCTATAGGACAGTAGAACTACCCCATAGAGTGTCCAAATCTTTACAGAAGCAGACTGCCACATATTTCTCCCCTGGAGTGGCTGGTGGGTTCGAACCACATATTTATTTGGCGTCTAGTAAGTGCCCTTCATGTGGAAGACCCAGGTTCGATTCTTGGACGATGTGTCTCATGCACAGCCACCAGCCGCCTGTGGTGCTAGGGTGCTGAACGAGTTTCAGCGGAGCTTCCAGACTAAGGTGGCCTTGGATGTACTTCCAAAAATCATCCAGTGAAGACCCAGTGGATCACAATGGTCCAATCCACAAATGGTCATGGGGATGGCACAGGACCGGGTGGTGTTTCATACCGTTCTGTTGTGCATAGCGGTTGCCATGAGTCGGGGGCCGACAAGTTGGCAGCTAAGAACAAGTGCCAGCTGCTGGGCTTTTTGAAAGCGGCATTTACTCACAGTCTTCTTCCTTTTAGGTTGTAAAAAATTTGAGGAATAGCAGAGGCGTCAGACAGGGGCACACATCAACTTTGCCTTTGAAAATAATGCATGAGGGAATGGGACTTTGTTCTGAGGCCAAAAGAACTTCCTAGCCTTCCCCTCTCCAAATCCAGCCTGTGGGACATTCCTCGGTAAAGATGGGTCTGCAGAGTGGATGCAGATCCAGCCAGCTCTGTGGTGGAGTGGGACCCAACTGATGGCTCTTGTGTACAGGGGTCCCAAGAGCCCCAGCGTGTGAAGATATGTGTGTGTGTGATCTTAGGGTCTAATCCTGATCCGGAGATCCGTGGGCGCCAATAGCTGTCAGACTGCTGTCATCTCACCCACTCAGCACCCCCTCCTCCACCTGTGGGAACAGCAAGTCAGGAGTAGAGAGAGGCCACAAGAATGTTTCTCTGGTGTCGGCCTCCCCCAGGGACCAGGTGGGAATGCCTCCCTTCATGGAACTGTAAGGAAAGAGGATAAATGATCTGTTGCTCCCAGAGATGCCTTGGAGAGCGTGAAGAGAGGGACAGACGCCATCTGTGACCTGCCCTGACACAGCCTGTGAGGAAGCCAGGAGAGGCTGCGTGCGGCTACAGCGCAGTGTGAGGGGTTGCAGAGGCCTTTTCTCCCTGGACTGGGAACATTTAGCACAGAAACAAATGTGACCAAGGCAGTGAGGATGAGCCCAGAGTGTTAGACCCAGAGGGCTTGTGGGGATCATTTAACTCGTTGGTTCTCAACTGGGGGCGATTTTGTACCCCAGGGGATATTCGATAATGTCTAGAGACATTTTTGGTTGTCATAGCTTGGGGGAGGGGCACCTCATGGGTGGAGACCAGGAATGTCACTCAACACCCAGCCATACATAGGATGGTCACTACAGAAAAGACTTACCAGCCCAGAATGCCAGCAGTTCTGAGGTCTAAAAACCCTGGCTTAACCCAGCCTCCTGTCCCCATTTTACAGGTGTGAAAACTGAGGCCCTGGGAGGTGAAGTGATAACCCAAGGCTGCACAGAGAGGAGGACAGAAGCCAGAACTCATGGGCCCTGCCTCCCAAGCAGGTCTCTCCCCTGCCTACCAGGCTGCCTCCTGAGAGCATCCCCCAGATATGTCAACTCGGGAGAGGAGGCGAACACAAAAATGCAGGAAACAGACTAGACCATCTGGCACAACATATGCCTGGCCAAGGAGTGCAGGAGGGGTCTGTGTGGCCTGGTGGGGGCTCCACCCTCCCCAGGCCGACAGTTCAGGCAGGAGAGCAAATGCCAGGAAATGTGCTCGGGGCAGGGTCGCATCTGGCAGCAAAGGCTAACTGCTCTGTGCAGCAGTACACTCAGCGGTGTATGGGGGAGTGTGCCTGTGTGCCTGTGTGTGCATGTGTGCACACACGTGTGAGTGCATGTGTGTGACGTGTGTATTTGTGCATGTGTGTGCGCATGTGTGTGCACATGTGTGTATGTGTGCACACGTGTGTGTTGTGTGTGCCTGCATGTGCGTAGGCATTATTGTTGCAGTGGTTAAGACACAGGTTCTGGAGTCAGACTGGACAGGAATCCTGGTTCCACTACTTTCTTGCCGCTTAGACTCAGAGAAGCCGCTGAACTTTGCTGTGCCTCAGTTTCCTCATCTACAAAACGGAGAGAAACAACGTTCCTTTGTTGTTTGTGGTAAAGATGAAATGAGGCCATGGGCAGAAAGCGCGTGGCACAGCCAGTGCTTAGCTCTTTGCAAATCCTCGATAGATGTTAGCCTTTATTACACTCACGTGCCCTGAAATTTCTAGCGTTAGAGGTTGAAGGGGCTTCACGGGTACCCTCCCAGCTGCCTCGGCTTATGAGAAGTGAGGCTGGCCTGTGGAACGTATGGCTCACTGTCTCCCACCAGTTAAGGAGAAGGTCTCCTGCCCCAGCCCAGCACTCTCCCCAGTACATTTTCCTTGTGGACACTTATATTTTTCCACTGCTGCCAGCCCGATGGCTGGAGGTGAGCCTCCTGAGAGCAGAGCTGTATCTTCTGCTGCCTTTTGAATAGCAAGGGACTGGCGGTCACGGAGTCCCCACCTGCTTCCCGGCACTGTGCTGAGTGTCTGGGAGTGTGTGACATCAAGTCATGAAATCCATCAATGGCCCTGCGAGGTGGGCAGGTACAGGTGGGGAACCTGAGGCTCAGGATTGAAGCTCGATGGCAAGTTATCACCTTACTGAGTAGATGCACTGGTATTCAAGCCTGGGTTCTCTTGCCCTCAGGCCCTGTTCTTCCTGGAAGCAAGGTGATGTTTGTCTTTTGCTGTTCCGCTTCCCTCTAAGCCTGAGCACATCTGAGTGTCCGTGAGATCTTGGGCATTTCTAAAGGCTAATTCTGGACCAGGGTAGCTAAGGAACTCTGGCTCAAATGCTTCTTGTGATTGTGCCTCAGAGGTCCAATGAGCTTAGACTCCTCGGTTGCCAGTGACAGAATTTTCACTTGAAGTAGATTAAGCATAAAATGGACAATACCAGCTTGTCTCAGCCATCTAGTGCTGCTGTAACAGAAATACCACAAAGAAAGAGAAGTTTGTTTTCTCACAGTCCAGTAGGCTAGAAGTCCGAATTCAGGGCGCCAGCTCCAGGGGAAGGCTTTCTGTCTCTGTTGGCTCTGGAGGAAGGTCCTTGTCATCAGTGTCCCCTTGGTCTGGGAGCATCTCAGTGCAAGAATCTCGCTCTGCTCCTGGCGATGCATTCTTGGTGGTATAAGTTTCTGCTGTCTCTCTGCTCGTTTCTCTCTTTTATTTCTCAAAGAAGTTTTGCTTAAGATACTACCTAATCTTGTAGACCTCATCAGTATCACTGCCGCTAATGCGTCGTATTACATCCTAGTGATAGGCTTTACAACATGTGGGAAGTCACATCAGAGGATAAAATGGTAGCCAGTCATATAATCATGCAGGGAATCAGGACCTAGCCAAGCTGACACATTTTGGGGGGACACAATTTAACCCATGACACGGCTCATGTCACCAGAGCAGGTGATGGGCAGGCTTAACAGGGACCAAGGACACACTCACAGCTTCTTGCCGTTCCCTCTCTCGCCCCTGCTCCTCTCTGCAAGCCAGCTTCGTTCTTTCAGACCGCGTACCTACAAGTCAAGGAGCCCTGGTGGCGCAACAGTTAAGTGCTTGGCTGTTAACAGAAAGGTTGACAGTTCACAATCAGCTCAAAACTCATGTCCTAACACCTTTGGGTTCTTCAGTTCTTATTTGAAAATGCCCAGGGAAGGGTTCTGATTGTAACCCAAGCCCATCCCTGGACCAATAACTGTGGCAGAGAGGCGGGGCATTATGATCCACCCCGCGTGGGTCAGGGACCTCTCTGGACAGACAACTCTGGAGCGGGTGGCCAGCTTCTCTTGGCCTGATGGTGGCGCATTGGTGGGGGTGGGGAGGGGGGTAGGGAGGCACAGAGGGCTGCTATTCCAGTTAGTACTAGAAATAGGGAAGGGGCTCTCACTAGATGTGCTCTCCTGGCTCTCCACGGGGTAACGAATAGCCTTGAGGTCCTTTTATAGCAGCAATGTATGCACCCTGAGCCCACAGCTCCACAGTAAGGTAAAGGGAAGCACTCTGAATCCTGACCTCAGTATGGTTTCCGGCCATGTTCTGTGACATTTCCATAAACACACCAGTTATTAATTAAGTGGCATTAAGAACAGGTTACACTTCTGTCTTCCCTTAGAGTTTTCTGCTGCCCTGAGGACAGTTTTAGAACCCGTACTGCTGCTGGTGTCCTCTGGGGCTATATCCTTGGGGCAAGAGCAATGCCAGGGTGATGCTCCAGGCAGGCTGCAGGGGTTCGGAACCTCTCCCCCCACCCCAGGCTCATCCCTAGACCAGAAGGCTGCCTGCCTGCTGAGAAATGTGGAGGGCAGAGACCACGGTGGGGGGGAGGGCAGTGGGTGTTGAAGGTGCCCCACCCACTTCACAAGCCCTACAACAAAGCAACTAGAAGAGATGAGCCGGGACTTCAGCCTCAGGGATCTGCAGGGCAGAATGGCTCTCATTCCAAGGCCAGACCAGGCTGCATTTCAGAGCAAATAGGAACGTCTCTGAAGAAAGAATTCGGCCATCTGAAGTGGGGTCAGCCCACCGTGGAAGTCTGAAGACAGGGGGAGCCTTGGAGGCAGAAGTGGGACGTTCCGCCTGAGCATGGTCCAGCAGAAAGGGTGTGCTTGCTCAAGAACATGACCGGTCCACTTTTAGTGGCCACCCATGTGGTGGCGGTGGGCGGGGGGAAATGTCAGGCTGGCTAGAGGCTTCGTGCCAAGAAGCACTTAAACAATATAACTAATGCCCCCTATTTTGATTCCTGGTTCACCAACATAACATCTGGTCACAGCTAGTCGACAGGGATAGACTGATTTCTAATAATAAATTTATTTTTAATGTCTGGCGTGCTTGGCAGGTGTTCTCACTGTAACCAGTTGGCATATTGATTTGTACATCAGTCTCTTTGAACTTGGTTAATGTGAGTCTGCCTATGAGAGGGTGAGGCCTTAAAAATGGTGAATACACTGAATAATGAATTCCATCCTGTAGGGGCACATAGCAGCCAGCAGCCTTTCCTGTAGATATCCTTCTTGGTTTTTCAAATTTGTACAGCAGGTGTTTGTTGCACACTGGGTGCTAGGAGGACAGTCAGACACGCTTCTGCATCTCATGAAACTTACATGAACATTGAAGCTCTGTCTTGGTCCAAAGCCTTGAGCCAGGTTCTGCAAGGAACTCAAAGACGAGGAGAACATCTTTTCAGGTTAGACAGATAGGAAGTGGATGCACGTGACCCGAGGCAGTAGCAACCTCCACCTGTAGGCACGTTAGAGCTTGCAGCAATGTCTTGCCCCTGGCCTCACATGTTGCTACCCAAACCCAGAATGTGGCAACAAAGGTGTTAAAACAGGTGTTAAACGAAGGTGTTAAACCCGCTCAAGGTGAACACATATTTATCTGACTCCCCAGGTATCACCTTTTCCACTGTGGCAAGTGGCTGCCCCTGGTTGTCTCTCAGTTTTCTTTTTTTTTGTTAGTCCTCTGCCTGGAATGACTTCCTTTTCTCCACATCCTTCCTCCCCACCTCTCCCCTCCCCCTCTGCACCCTTCCAAGTCAGCCAAGCAAAATCCTCCTCTCCATGGCTCCCCTTTCATGCCATCTCGTCTGTGAATCCAACCAGCATTTTTGAACATCGTGCCCAGTGTGCCACTGGGGTCAGCGTAGTGGGGAGTGGGCACAGCCCCCTAAACTCGCCAGAAAGGGGAAAATATCCTAACTGTGGGAACCACGATCAAACTGTCAAAAACACATGAAATCAGCTATGCAAATCATGACACATGAGTCACCGAGAATTTTTTTCATAGCAGTGTTAAAATAGCACCATCTCCACCAAAATGAAAAATAAATCCTAGAAAAAAGACAGGACACTTTGGCGTGATCCGACTGTTGTTGATACTTACTAGCGCCATCTTGTGGTTAGATCTGTGGTTCCCAGCACTAGGTAACACCTCCCTCCCTTGTCTCCCCCAAGACATTCTGGCTGCACCACCCCCTGGCAGCCCCTGACTTAACCATCACCGCAGCCCTGGGCAGTGACTTTCCTCTGGGAGTCTTGTGCTTAACCCACCACAGTTTCTCAACCTTGGCATTGACGTTTAGGGTAATTCTCTGTTGTTTGCGATCGCCCTGTGCATTGTAGGATTTTAGCAACATCCCTGGCCTTTCTACGCACTAGGTGCCAGTAGCACCACTACCCACTTGGGACAACTGAAAATGTCTCCCGACGCTTCCAGATGTCCCCTGGGGGACAAAATCAGGCCTTTCTCCCCTGCGCTGACACCTACAGACCCCATACCCCCGAAGGAGCCACTGAGTTGAGGACTACTTGGGGGCAAATCAAAGCTCAGTCGCTCCCTTACTCTGTAACTTTGGGCAAGTTACTTAACCTCTCTGAGCCTCCTCATCTAAAACTGGTATAATAACAGCACCTACCTCGTAGTGCCTAGGGTGCGTATGAGGATTAAATGAGTAAACTCA
Organism: Loxodonta africana; assembly: GCF_030014295.1. Taxonomy (NCBI): domain Eukaryota; kingdom Metazoa; phylum Chordata; class Mammalia; order Proboscidea; family Elephantidae; genus Loxodonta; species Loxodonta africana. The sequence continues at coordinate 81,243,803 of NC_087355.1, read as the reverse complement.
TGAAACAAACCTAAACTATTGATTGGCAAGTGGTGTGTTCTGAATCTGAATAAGTGTTAGCTTTTATGGTTAAAAAAATTTTTTTTTTTTTTTATGGTGACTCTGTAATGGATGACCTCTTTCCTCTTTTGAGAGGGATAGGGTTTGGGTCCTTTGGGTCCCACTCCAGACCAGAGATGAAAAACTGCCTCTCAGAGAGTTGAAGCCATAGGCCCCTGCCAAGTGGCAGATGCTGAATTTACATCCAGCTCTGCTGGAGTCTCAAGTGCTTTTCTTACCTGCTGCAGCCACTGCCTCTTGGGGTCGGAAGGGAAACTGAGGCAGGAGTTGAGGAGACTGACAGATTCAGTCGACATGATGCTGCTCAGGCCACAGCCCAGTTAACCCGGCTGGTCACAGCACCACCTGCAGGAACGGTGAAGGCACTTCACCTGCGCCCCAAGCCATCTGAAAAACCAGCCACTGAGAAGCCTGTGGAGCGCAGTGCTACTCTGACACACATGGGGTCGCCACGAGTTGGGTCGCCTCCACAGCAGTTGGCGTGTGGTGTTGAAGGTGCCAAGTAGAGTTAACTTCTGGGAATATATCACTGTCTTTATAAGTAAATTACAATACAGGAAAGGTAACAGAGGCTGAGAGAAGTGCCAGACCCCCTCCTCAGAGCCTTCTCATGCACTAGTCCCCATATGTGAAATATTTTCTCTTTTTTTTACCTGGATAACTCTTACCCATTCCTTCTTGTCTCAGTTTGGACATCATTCCTTTATAAAAGGTCTTCCGTGCTCACCGCTGCCCTCAGCTCTCCGAGAGCCCGGTCCTTTCCCTCCCAGAATGTCCCCTGGTTCCCATTGTGTATTGGTTTGGGTGTTTATTTCTACCTCTTTCTGTCCCTCCCATCCACAGATGGATAAATCTACAAGAGAAGAGACCACGACCATTTGTTCACTGGGGTAATCCCAGCACCCAGCCCACACTTGGGACTTACCAAGCTCCTGAAATATTTGATGAAGGAAGGGAGGGCCAGGGACTTGTTGGTGGCAAAGTCAGGATTAGAATCTATGCCTTTTAATTATCAAGTGTTTTTTTCTACCACATCTTGTTTCTGAGAACCATGGACTCTTGGGGCAGGTGGAATCCTTAAGTGATAAAAATTCAAATGCTGCAGGATCAGGCAGGTCCCATACAGGTGTGAACCCACGAACATAAGGCAGTACAGTGCAATGGCAAACCTGCCAGTATCTCCTCCTACAGAGGCCTCAGCTCTGTAAAAACAAGAATGGGCAGTGCCTAGACCGCTGACCTCTACTTTAAACCGGTTGCCGTCTAATTGATTCCAACTCCTAGTGACACCATGTGTGCCACAACAGGATGTGCTCCATAGGATTTTCAGTGGTTGATTTTTTGGGAGTGGATCGCAAGGCCTTTCTTCCAAGGAGTCTCTGGGTGGACTTGAACTTCCAACCTTTTGATTAGCAGGTGAGTGCGCTGTTTGTACCATCAAGGAACTTCAACCTTCACTTTAGTCTGCCTATTCTGTGCTCGATTCCCTCTCCCCAGCATCTCCATACCTGCCCCGCAGCCTCAGCTTCCTCATGAAATAGTTCTTTGGCATTTGGTACCGTTCTACCCTCAACGAGTCTCCCCTGAGTGGACTGGGCTGGAGGGAGCAGCTTCCAGGGGAATTTCTTGTCCTTATCTCCCAGGCTCCGGCCTGCAGATTACACAAGGTGGGCTGGTGGGGTACCCTTCAGGTCCTTTAACATCAGTTTGCCTTCCAGCCTGAACCTCTTGAGAGGTTTCTCCAGGCAAACGTCAAGGAGTTTGCTCGTTGGTTCTAGGGCTGAACCATTAGCTGCCCCTGACACTGCAGCTCGTCCCTCATCAGGCTTGGATTTGAAAGCAGTGGTGAGGTCAGCTTCTGGGCAGGATGGAGAGAGTGAAAGTCGGGCCCTAGTCTTTCTTCGTGCTGATGGCATCGCCCTCCCCATCACCTCAGGCTTCTCAGAGGACAGCTGAGTCATCCTGACCTTTGGTGATGCTCCCGCCCCCGCCTCCCCAGGCTTCAGCTCTGCTCTCGGAGGTTGGCATTTTCTCATAGCGAGGTGACACTTGTGTGAACAGAGGCCAAAAGAAGAAATGTAGATGGAGAAAACTAGTGTGGAAATGCCAGCCTGCCCTTTTTGGAGCCTGGCTGACTGAGCAGGGCACCCACGTGGCTTCAAACGCCAGACTCACTGTAGACTAGCTCAATGGGCTCCCTGTGGTGGGCAGATGGGATCAGCTATGTCCATGCCACGACATAAACTTCATTTCCACCGTCATCATCACCATGACCATCACTCCATTACCGTCATTACCATCATCACCATCACCACTATCATCATCACCGTGACCATCACTCCATTACCATCATTATCATCACCATGACCATCCTCTCCATCACCGTCATTACCATCATCACCATCATCACTATTATCATCACTATGGCCATCATCTCCATCACCATCATCACTGTTACCCATCATCATTGCCATCATCGTCATGATCATCTCCATCACCATGATTACCATCATTACCATCGATATCATCGCTGTTATCGCCATCATCCCTGTCATCATCATGACCATCATCTCCATCACCACCATCACTATTACCACCATCATCACTATCGTCACCACCATGAGCATCACTCCATCACCATCATTATCATCATGACCATCACCACCATCACCATTGCCATCATTATCATTGTTGTCATTGTCAATGTTGTATCCTTTATGGATAATAATTAAAATAACTTACAGAGCTTTTATTATATGCCAAGCTCTGTGCTAATCATCTCATTTTCCCACCACTCTTCAAGATTCTTTCATTTCAGAAATAAGGGCACTAAAACTCAGAGCGCTTTAATATAATGAGCCAAAAAAGCCCACAGTTGGAGAGTGTCAAGACAGGACTCAACCCAGATTGTGTGCCCTCATTCACACCAGATTTTTACTTCATAGTGCTCATCACAACAGTATCATATTAGCTGTCTTTCTGGCCTGATGTGAATTTCTTGAGTAAGGACCACCTTGTTCACTGCTTTATCTTGGAGCCTTGCCCAGGGCCTGGCATGGCGCAGACACTCGGTAAACACTAGTTGTTTGAATATAGTCCTAGAACATCACACTCCCGTAGTTTCAGGTACTCTCTCCAAGGTCCCATATGTATTCATTTTCACTGTATGTTTTTTAAATCCTTAAGGCAGATCTAAGGAAGGCAGGACAGCTGTGAGAGGCTCCCTGAAACAAAGGAGAGAAAAACAGCTACTCTGTGATTAACCAGAACCTCAGTCTCCATTTCTGACTATTCTGATATTCGTCATGATCATAAATGCCAGCGTCCTAAGTGCCAGAAAGGAGCAGGGACTCACCCTCACAAAGGGAGGGTCACTGCTCTGCTTCTTGATCAGCAAACCAAATGTGAACCTGGTCTAGCAACGCTGCACCATTGGCCCTGTGGCTGTATGCTGCTGGCAAGGCTGACCTGGAAAAATGGGCCACTTCATCTCCACTCCTGCCCTTCCTCTTTGGGTTACCTTGCATCCTTGTTTCTTTACATCTTCTCTCGCCTCTCCCACGCCTCCAGGAATCCACTGCTCATGAGTCGCCCTGTCCAAAACACGCTGCGCCCTCCTCACCACTAGGTTTTACCAACATCTTTTCTCCAGGTCTCCCTCACGTCTACCCTAGCCATGGTTTGATCTGTCACCTCCATGCTAGTGTCCCCATCAGATTTCTACTTCCTGAACCTATAGCCAGGGGGCCTTTGTGGTTCAGGGGGAGAATTCTCAGCTTCCGTCCAATTCCTGGCCAATGCACCTCACACGCAGCCACCACTCGTCTGTCAGAGGCTTGTGTGTCACTGATGCTGAACGGTTTTCAGCGGATCTGCCAGGCTAAGATGGACTAAGAAGAAGGACTGGTGATCTGCTTCCGAAAATCAACCAGTGAAAACCCTAGGGATCACAACAGTCCAATCTGTTCTGTTGTACATGGGGTTGCCACAAGTCAGAGGCTGACTTGACAGCAGCTAACAACACTGAGAGCTACCTTGTGGTCTTTCCCAGGAATAATAAAGACCCCTTGCCATAGGTTGGTTACATGGGTTCTGGAGATTCAAATCTTGGTTCACCCCTGACTAGTTGTGTGACCTTGGGCAAGTTTCTTAACTCTTCTGGGCCTCAGTTTCCTTCTCTGCATGATTGCACCACATCATAGCATTTCCTTGAGGATCAGTGAGTCAATATATGTAAAGTGTTCAGGCCAGTGCTTGGCATCTAGAACATACTCAAGGAATATCTGTTTTTTTTTTTTCCAGCTCCAAATATATGACTGGTGCTCTACTTAGACCATCTCATTTAATCGACTTGGCAGCTCTGTGAGAGTGTACTACCCACTGTCTGCCTTCAAATCCAGGCCTGTCTCATTCCAGTGCCCATGTCTTTTCCATTGTATTCAATAATGCCTTCATTCATTCATCAGGACACCTTGTTTCTTCTCTGCATAGTGTCATGACGTCATGAAAAATGGACTCATCAATTTATCTCTTTAGGAAGGCCTTTCAAGAGGTAGCCCAGGGTTGGAAATTCCAACGACCATAGCTTGCTGATGGAGGAGATGCTTATGGCGGAGGGGCAAAGGAAGGGACGGACGCCCTGCAATGGGAACTGCAAATACAAGTAATGCCTGTGGACAGCTCCCACCTGGCCCATGCGTATGTCTAGCGTTGGGAGTGTCTTTGAATACAACGCATGCTATGGGCTGAATTGTGTTCCCCAACGTATGTTGAAGTCCTAACTCTTGGTACCGTGAACATGCCCTTGTTTGTAAATAAGGTCTTTAATGATGTTATCGGTTAACATGAGATCATAATGGAGGTGGACGCTAATCCAATCTGTGTGTTGTCATTAGAACGACGAGGAGAGATAGACCAGAAGGATGGCTGTGTGAAGATGCATATACAAGCTTAGGAACTCCTGGGGCTACAAAAAGCTGGGAAGACAAAACAGGATCTTCCCTAGAGACTTTGGAGGGAGGCTGGCCTATCTGATATGTTGATTTGGACATCTAGTTTCCAGAACTGTGAGACAATAAATGTCAGTTCCAATAAGCCACACACTGTGTTTTTTTTAAATGACAGCCCTAAAAAACAAATACAATGCTTTCATGAAATTACTGAGAACACTGTTAAGGGCTCAATAAATGCAAAAAACCAAAAACCAAACCCAGTGCCATCGAGTCAATTCAGACTCATAGTGACCATACAGGACAGAGTAGAACTCCTCCACAGAGTTTTCAAGGAGCATCTGGCGGATTTGAACTGCCGACCTCTGGGTTAGCAGCCATAGCACTTAACCACTACGCCACCAGGGTTTCCTATTAAATGCAAGGGACCTTTATTAGAGAACATGATCCTATAAAAACAGTCTGTAAATAGTGGAAGTTTTCTGTCAACCTGGACATCATTGGATGGGATCATAGTGCATTATGGGAGAATCTCTTTTCCTCCTTGGGTATCTCCCATAATACACTTGTGCGCTTACTGAAATCATACCCCAAAGAGGTCTGGATTTTCCAGCAGAATACCTACATGCACAGGTCAAGCCTTGTCCAGCCACAAGCTTGACTGAAGCACAGAGAATATGTAAATCTTCTCAGAATATCTTTCCTCTGTTGAGCCACAGTCTTTGAACTGGAAAAATGATTAGCAATCTGGTTGCAAATCTCATTTCATTTCCTGTTGTCTCCACTGAGCAGATTTGGTGCTGGCAAACCATTCATTCCAGGGTGGAAGAGAAAATATGTAGCTGAGGACTGCTCCACTGTAGGGAGGGGAAGAGCCACGGCAGAGTCACCCAGACACCATGTGGTGGTCCCAGAGGAGTGTCAACCCAGGGTGGGAAGTCAGGGAGGAGTTATCTCTTAGCAGGTAGGAGAAACTTAGGTCATACATCTGAAAATCCATCTCTTGTTGGAAGGTCCCTGAGGAAGCAACAAACAGATATTTTTTTGGTTCTAGAACCTTGGGGACAGTCTCCCTCTTGCTTTGCTGAGATGACCCATGTTGTGTCAGCCCAGGTGGACCTTGATGAGGTTGGCTGGAGTCTTGGGGGTTAATTCCTATGAGGTCAGCAACTTCCATTTTCTCCAACCTCTGCCAGCTTTGTGTCCTTAGACCCAGTGCCATTTCATGCATTTATGAAGCTTTCCTGGGTGTATTTCCCAGCTTGGTGCTTAGAATACAAATGGATTAGACCTTGGCTCTGGTGCTAAGACCTGCACACAGATAAATGTAACGCAGGCAATATAATGTATATACCATGAGAGGGGTAGGCAAAGGTGTTTCCTGTGTGTGCCAAGCACAGTGTCAGGGACACAGTGCACTCTCAGTAAAATTTTAATGAATTAAAGAATGAATAGATGGTAGGATGAATGAATGAGTGATCAACTGAAAGAAGTAGAATGACAAATTCAGTGAACGAGGTAACACAACGTTGGGGTTGGAGGGTGCTTTGAGTGTGAAGAGGCGGCCAGTTGAAGCCATCCTTATACTGTACGTGTTATCCCAGGCATGGATTAAGTCCTGAGCGTGTTGCTTTGCTCTTAAGGCCCTCAGGCCAAGGCACCAGCTTATAGGAAAGGCCCACGATGCTCAGTACAGCTGGCTTGAAGAAGTGGTTTTGTGCTTTCTTTGACTGACCTGTAGGTGATTAAAAAAAAGACTAAAGAAAATTTAGTGACAGGGCTGGAGGTGGTGGGAGAAGAAAAGCCATATCTCATGAGCAAGAACCACATAGAGTCCATGCTGAGTTTGCTCAGTGACGTTCAGATTTTTATGACTGTGTCTTCAGAACTGGTGAGACACTTTTATTGCTAAAAGGATCACAAGGAAGACAAAGTATTATTATGAGTTTGAAGCTTTGTGGTCCCACAATTATAAACCCAAATGCCTCCAGGGACCTGGCAGGTACTTGGGTGAATGACCCAATCACTGTGAGACAATAGGGAGTGGTGGGGCCTGCGGGGGAACTGCCAAGCTCTTGCTTTTCTAAAGGGAGCAGCCACTGCTTCTGCAGACTGCTGCCAAGAAGGAGTAAGAGCCCAGTGTTACCAGGTCTTATTTGTCACAAGAGGGAAGAAGCCTGGATTTTTATGTTAACGCTCCTATTTCTAAAATACTGTGTTGATCACACCGAAACACATTCATGGCCAAATTCCTCCTGCAGGCTACCTGTTGACCTTCTTTGTCCTGCTTCTCCTCCCTTCCACTCGGAAACACCTGAGAAGGAGCAGATTTGGGAAATTAGGTGGTTTTTGGATAATAAGCATGGAAATAATGGCCCTTCCAGAGAGGCTTCAGTAGCTTGGGGGCAGAGTCAGATTTCGGGGTGGGGGGAGGTGAAGGCACTGGTGCCTCTTTTAAAAGATGTGATGATGAATAGAACAAGGGCCATGGTTTGGGGTTGAGGCCAGGGCAAAGAAATGAACTTAAGGCGTGTTAGAAAGAAGGCAAGGCATCAGGAACCTCAGTCTCTATTGATGGAAAACGCACCATGTGCAGCAGTGGATGAGAGATAGGTGGGGCAATGATTGATGGATCAATGCCCACTGGAAGTAGGAGGTTATGGATTGGATCAAGGACACATGGAAAGAGCTTTGCCTCAACGAGCAGAAAGGACAGTTCTCTTCTGAGTCTGGAAGGAAGGAACAGGAATAAGAGGAAGAAGAGCTGGGTGGGAAAGTAGAAATGTGTCTGTGCATGCAAAACCATCCCACTTATTAGAGCAAAAATGTGACTCATGAGAGTTATTTTTGCCCAGTAAAAGCTGCAAGGTTGCGTGAGCGTTTTGTACAGGCATTTCCCGGGGAGATTAGAGGTGGCTAAGCCCTGGTGTTTCTTTTTCCATCTTTAAAATAAGATTAGGGTGATGGTAACCAGGCAGCTGATACAGAACCATAGACTCTCCAGGGCCAAAAGCAAATGAATAGGCAAGGTAATCAGATCTGGGTTAATAAGTTCATGGTGGAATGAGCTGTTTCTTTCTTCCTGTTTTATTCATTTATTCACTCATTATGCACTCATTCATTCATTCATTCGGTTATCAAATTGCCATTCTAGGGTCTGAGGATAGAGAAGGAGCTCACAGCTGGAACGGGCCATCAAGCCCCATTGCTGTTGAGTTGATTCTGACTCACGGTGACCCCATGTGTTACAGGGTAGAACTACTCCAAAGGGTTTTCTTGACTGCAGTCTTTATGGAAGCAGATTGCCAAGCCTTTCTTCCATGGTACCATTGGTTGGGTTCAAATCGCCAACCTTTAAGTTAGTAGTTACGCACAAACCCTTTGTACATTGAAAGCGGCCATAGATGCGCACATACATGTATATGATCCATGGCAGAATGTCTGTGAGTGTGGCAAGAGTGAAAAAGATGAAGAGTTCAGGAGTTAAGAGGAGAGGACACCTGGGAAGAGGCTGCCTTTGAGTTGAACCTCTTGAGAGGGAGAGAATTTGCCTTCAGCTGCAGAGATGGAGCTCCTCATTAAAAAGACTGAAAGTATAAAGTCTCCAACACATAACCTTCCATTGAGGTTTATCAGTGGCTCCTACCTGCAGGGTGGTTAGGTGCCAATGCTGAGCTCAGGAGAAGGAGGCCTCTTCCTTGGGGTTTGACACCTCACCTCCTGGTTGGCATAGCTTTCATTTCCCTCTCTTTGCCCCTTCTAGATCAAAGCTATCCAATAGAACTTCCTGACATGGTGGAAATGTTTTATATCTGTGCTTTCCAATATGGTAGCCACATGTAGCTATTGAACACTTGAAATGTGGTTAGTGCGACTGAGGAAATGAATTTTAAATTGTATTTCATTGTAGTTAATTTAAATTTCCATAACCACATGTGGCTAGTGGCTACCATATTGGACAGCACAGATATAGACCGAGGACGCCTTGGGGCTTACTGTATCCTTGCACATCCAGTTCCATTTCCAGCACTTAGTAGGTGCTCACTGTAGGTGCGATGAAGGAAACTATTTTTTCCTGCTTTAAACTCTAGACTGCTCCTTAAAACCAGTTGCTCTTGAGTCAACTTCAACTCATGGTGACCCCATGTGTGTCAGAATAGAATTGTGCTACATAAAGTTTTCAATGACTGATTTTTTGGAAATAGATTGCCAGGCCTTTCTTCTGAGGTACCTGTGGGTGGACTTGAACTGCCAGCCTTTCTGTTAGCAGCTGATTGCATTAACTGTCTGTACCACCCAGGGACTCCAAACTGCTCCTTAGGGAGAGTGAATTTCTTTATAGGGACTGACTGCTGAGTGCCCCATGGGTTTGTGTTTACAAATTTGTGAGCAGAAGGTGCCCTATCCCAATTCCCAAGGTCTGGGTGTAGCCAGAGGCCCAGGCTTGGAGAAAGAGGAGCTACTCTGCCTAAGAGAGACAGACACATTTGGCCTTTAGGATGATGGTAAAAGATTGAGAAGAGGAGACAGAGTGGAGCCAGGGGATGGGGGCCATTTGCTTGTTATGTGACCTCCATAACTCCTTGTGACTCCCCTCAAAATCCTAAGGATCAAAACTGATGAAATGTTTAGTGTGAGTGGACTTTTTGAAAAAAATCAGTGAAGGGACGGACCATTGTACCTTGGGGGGCAGCGTAAAACAGACTGCGCCCAGCAGCAGGTCTTGTAAACTAGCAGGTATCTGGGAAAGCATCAAGGAGCCCTGATGACACGGTGGTTAAGCACTTGGATGCCAACAGAAAGGTCAGCAATTCAAAACCAATAGCCACTCCACGGGAGAAAGATGTGGCAGTCTGCTTCTGTAAAGAGTTCAGCCTTGAAAACCCTATGGGATAGTCCTAAGTCAGAATCAACTCGATGGCAACGAGTTTTGGGAAAGCTTGAAGTTCACAGCAATTCCCAGGAACTGACCAAGGACAAAGCTTGTTCATTTTAGATTTTTGAGGGGCAGGGGCCCTCTACATTTCCCAAGTTGAATTGGTGGAACAAATGGATAAATGAGTGCTGAATTAATGAAGCAAAGGAGTGAAAAAATGATATACAGCATAGATTCTTATTCTCCTTAAAAATTTGTCATTTCAGACTGGGAAGGGCCCTAGTCCAGCCTCTGGTCCAGCCCCCACGTATTTCAAAGGAGGCTCCTGAGGCTCAGAGAGGGCAAGAGACTAATCTAAGACCACACAGCCATCTTTTTAAGGTTAGGACTACAGCTGAGGTCCAGGTTCCTCAAGTCCAATTCTGACGCTTTTTCCATAGTGCTCCAGGAGTTTGTGTAATGCGACGAGGAGTGGGATTTTTCAGGACTCAGCTCCTTTAGTGAGTTTGTCCCGCAATGTTGTCCCTCCTCCTGCTCTAAGCTGGCTTCTCTGGTGGGTTCCTGGGGCCAAGCTAGCCCAGCCTCATATTAACTCCAGTGAGAGAAAGCTCACTGAGGAGGCGGCGAGATGGCCTTGGAGCACATGTCTCTGTGAGGTCTCCGCATCCATTGTCCCCCCCGAGCCAGTTTCCTGCCTGGCTGTTTCCTGCAAGAAGCAGCTCAGTTTTCTTTCTGTCAACATCCCCTCCACAGGAAAGGGCATTTGCTGACAAACAACCAGCATGCTCCCGAGAGCACAGATGGGAATCCTGGCCGTGCGGGCACCATTCGGGGGATGGAAGCAGCGTCCCTTGACACCCTCGGCTTCCCTCCACACACCACTGTCCAACCCCAACTTTCAAAGAGCAGTGTGAAGATAAAGGCCATAATGATGAGATGGACAGATAAGCAGCAGACATTCTTCTAAGTATTGTCATTGTTGTTAGTTGCTGGCATTGAATTGGCCCCCCACTCACGGCGACCCCATGTGACAGAGTAGAACTGCCTCATAGGATTTTCTAGGCTGTCATCTTTATGGAAGCAGATCGCCAAGTCTTTCTCCTGCAGAGCCTTTCGGTTAGCAGCCTGTCACAAACCACTTATGCCACCCAGGCTCCTTCTTCTAAGCATTAAAAAACAAAACAAAACAAAAAAACGTTGCCATCAAGTCAATTCAGGTTCATAGAGACCCCATAGGACAGAGGAGAATTGCCCCACAGTGTTTCTAAGGAGCAGCTGGTGGATTTGAACTGCCAGCCTTTTGGTTAGCAGCCAAGCTGTTAACCACTGCACCACCAGGGCTTCATTCCAAGCATCCTCATATGTTAATTGATCATCCAGCAGCCCTCCGAGATCCCTGCTTTATTATCACACTAAGAGATCATGACGGCTCGTCCAAACTCACACAGCAAGGAAACGGCAGAGCTGGGATTTGAACCCAGGCAGTCTGACTTCAGGGTCAGTGCCCTCCACCTCCACCCTGCAGGAGAAGATCTGGTGAGCCTGAGACCTGGCTGTCACATTTCAGCTCTGCCTCTACGCAGCAGCCATGACCTCGGGCCAGTGTCTAACCCCTTGACCTTCAGCGACCTCGTGTTGTGTTGTTAGTTATGGAGTTGAGTCCGAGTCATGGTGACCCTATGTGTGCAGAGTAGAACTGCTCCATAGGATTTTCAAGGCTGTGACCCGTTGGAAGCAGATCCCCAGGCCTGTCCTGTCTTCCAAGGCGCCTGTGGGTGGGCTCAAACCACCAACCTCGGCTCATAGTCGAGCGCGTAACTGCATCACTCAGGGACTCAGGTCCTCCTCAGCGTGGTAATACACACTCCCATAGGGTTGACATGTGCAGAGTGCTCCCACTGCAGTCTGCCCAGCACCCTGATGGTCCTCAGTACATTTGAGAAGGAAAATGACAGAACCCATTCGATTTTCTTACCTTTGACCCTCTGAGGCTTACCATTAAACGTTTCCTCTTACCCAGCTCATCCCTACGAAGCCCCGAGGTGATTTCCACATTCCCCAAGTCAGACTGATTTGGAAAAAATATTTGGTTGATAAGAATATGATGTGCATTCTCTGAGGTTTCCTTCTTGGCGAATGCTTTGGAAACCTCATTTCTACACTGTCAGACTCCTAAGTGTGGCCTCGTCGCACAGAATCAACCCCCAAAAGGAAGTGAGTGCGTAAGCTGAGTATTTAATATACACCAGGCACGGGCCTGGGCCGTGCAAATGGTTAGCACTGGACTATTAAAAAAAAGGTTGGCAGTTCAAACCCACCCAGAGGTGCCTCAGAAGTGGGCCTGGCAATCTGCTTCTGAAAGGTCAAAGCTTTGCACACCCTGTGGAGCACAGTTCTACTCTGAAACGTGTGGTGCGGCCATGAGTCAGAATCAACTCCACGGCAACGAACAGCAACAGGCACAGGCCTAGGCACGTGGGTTTTTACCCTCCCACTGCTCTCGAGTATGTTTACCCACAGAAGGAAGCTCTTCGTCGTGTTTCCTGAATTGTAAGCTCGGCAGGCTCACGTATACTAAGCACCTACTAGCAGTTCCTGAATGGAGCCCTGGTGGCACAGTGGTTAGGAGCTCAGCTACTAACCAAAAGGTCGACAGTTCAAATTCTGCCACTCTTCGGAAACCCTGTCCCATAGGGTCGCTATGAGTCGGAAGTGACTCGACATCAGTGGGTTTGGTGTTTTATTTTTTAGGAGTCCCGAAAAGGGGCCACGATGGTGCAATGTTTAAGTGCTCAGCTGCCAACAAAAGGCTGGCAGTTTGAACTCACCAGCCGCTCTTTGGGAGAAAGATGTGGGAGTCAGCTTCCGTAAAGATTAAGCCTTGGGAACTCTATAGGACAGTTCTACCCTGTCCTATCGGGGTGCTATTAGTTGGAGTCGACTTGATGGCAATGAGTTTGGTTTTTCGGTCAGGAGGCCCTGGGTGGTGCAAACAGTGAAAGAGCTTGGCTACTAACTGAAAGGTTGGAGGTTCGAATCCACCCAGAGGTGCCTCTGAAGAAAGGCTTGGTGGCCTTATTCCAAAAGAGCAGCCATAGAAGACCCTGTGGAGCACAGTTCTATGCTGACACATGTGGGGCTGCCATACGGGAGTCCGCGGAGAGAAAGAGCAGAGGCACCAAAGAGGAGGGGTCCCTGAAACAACCTCAGCTTTCGGTGAGGAGGGTCTGGCCTAGATGACGGCCGCGGAGGAGATCTTCCCAGCAAGGAGTGGTCTTGCATGTGCCGGTGAATGCTGGGCTTCCTGTCCTGAGCAGGCGTTTCTGAGGTCCTCCTATGTAATTCTGTGTCCTCCAGCTTAGGAACGGGTTGGGAGGCAAGCATCCTTATATCCTGGTGTGAGACGGGCACGTTGACACAGTCCTTTCCAAAGCCTTTAGAAATGGTGTAAAGAGCCGTGGAAAGTCCCTCCCCTTTGACCAAACTTGACATTTCTGGGAAACGTTCTGAAGGAAGGAATCTGATGTGTAGACGAGTAAGTTCACTGTAGCACCATTTCTAATAGAAATTTTGAAGCAACCGTAACAGCCAACAATACGGGCAGAATTAAATAGTCTGTTTCTGCCCCTGGACTGTAGATACCTTAAGGACTTCCAAGGTGGCACATGGACTGGGTGGACTCTTTGTTGCTGTTGTTAGTTGCTGTTGTGTGGATTCCAACTCATAGCGACCCCATGTGTTACAGAGTAGAACTGCTCCATAGGGTTTTCTTGGTTGTAATCTTAATGGAAGCAGGTTGTCAGGCCTTTTGGGGGGGGATAATGCTGAGTGGATTACAACTGCAACCTGTGGGGCCTCTAAATTGAATATTATGCAGTCATAAATATTTGGTTTCATGAAAAGCTCATAATAACATAGAAAAATACTTATGTTACTGTGTTATGTAAAAAAAAAATAAAGGAAAAGAAAACTAAGGCACACAATATATAGTGTCATCCACCTGTGCCAAATAGACAAAAAGCTATAGATAGAATATTTATGAAGTGCTAAAAATGGTTGGTTGGTTTTGAGCGGTGGGTTTTGAGTAATTCATTGATTTTTTTCTTTTACGTGTCTTTGTTTTCCACTTTATTTATAGTGAGCATGTATTGCGTTTATAAAGGGAAATAGCTTCTTTTAAAAGCTGACGACTAGCTAGCTATCCTAAGACCCTTTCCCCTGAGTTTGCATTATGTGGGGCAGCATCTCGCCAATGAAATATTTATAGGGCCAGGAAGCGTGGAAATGCTTTCAGCCGAACTCTTCCTCTCACTTGTGCGCTCTCCTTCTGGAATTTTTTTTTTTAACCAAATTATGTAGTGGTATCTGCAGGGCTTGGTTAAGTGCTTGAGTATTAGCCGAGAGGTTGGTGGTTCTAACTCACACAGAGGCAACTCGGAAGACAGGCCTGGCGATCTGCTTCTGAAAGGTTACAGCCTTGAAAACCCCATGGAGCGGTTCTAAACTGCACATGTGGGGTCACCATGAGTGGGAATCGACTCAACAACAACTAACAACAGCAACAACCTGTAGGGCTCAGAGATGTTAGCAAAGCTTGCTGTGCTTTAGGCCGTGGGGAGTTGCCTAGGCCCCACACAAGCAGGATCACAGAGCCCCCTTGCCAAGTGCACCTACCAGGAGAAGGACATGGGAGATAGTGGCGTTGGAGCCTTGTCTTGTAGGAAACAGGTCCTCTGGTCCTTTGCTCATCATCCAGCCAGCCAGCTAGCCATTCCTTTATTCAGCACTGACAGGACTCCCCTAGGGACCAAGAAACCAGCTGCTGTCAAGTCACTTCCGACTCATGGCAACCTCACGTGTCAAGAGTAGAACTGCACTCTGCAGGGTTTTTCATGTTCCTCATGTTTTTGGCCAACCTTGGTCTCTTCCCAAGTGAACCTGTCTATGGGCAGCCTCACAACATGACAGCTGGCTTCCCCCAGGGCTAGTGAGGGAGGGCCCCTGAGGAGGACACCGCAGTCTTTTGATAACCTGACCTCAGAAGTAGCATCTCATCAGGTCTGCCATATTATGAGCGTTAGGAGCAAGTCACTAAAGCGAGCTCACACTCAAGCATGAGAGGACTATCAAAGGGTGTGGCTGCCAGGAGGCAGGGAACTTCTAGGACATTTGGAGAGGAGGAGATGACAACTCAGGGGGAAGCGGGCATGGATTTGGCATATTCCACAGTGCTGGGTCCATGAGCTCTTGACCAGACATGGCACAGGAGTCTCTCTGGCCCGGCCATGCTGATCTCCCTTCTGTTTTCTTTTCTTTCTTTTTTAATAGTATTTTATTGTGTTTTGGGGGAAGGTTTGCACAGCAGTTTAGGTTCCCATTTGACAATTTCTACACAAATTGTTCAGTGACATTGTTTACATTCTTCACAATGCTTAAACATTCTTTTTATTTCCATTCTGGTTGTTCTATTTCCATTAATCTAGTTTCCTTGCCCCCTTACCTTTTTATTTTTGTTTTAAAGTGATTGTTGACCATTTGGTCTCATATAGATGAGTTTTTAAAGGAGCACAGTACTCATGGGTGATATTCTTTATTTTGTGAGCCAGTCTGTTACTTTCTCAGGGACTTGTTTTGGTTCAAGGTTTAAAGAGTATCTCAGGGCAATAATCTTGGGGAGTCCTTCAGTCTCA
This sequence comes from Loxodonta africana, assembly GCF_030014295.1. Lineage (NCBI taxonomy): Eukaryota > Metazoa > Chordata > Mammalia > Proboscidea > Elephantidae > Loxodonta > Loxodonta africana. The sequence continues at coordinate 81,228,228 of NC_087355.1, read as the reverse complement.
ACTGATCCAGTAAGTCTGGATTTTTTAAGAACTTGTGGTTCTGTTCCACATTTTTGTCCCATTCTACCAGGATCCATCTAGCATGGCCCTGATCAGACGGGTTGATAGTGGTAGCTGGGCACTATCTAGTTCTTCTGGTCTCAGGGTAGATGAAGCCATGGTTCATGTAGGCTATTAGTCCTGTCATCCAGTTTCTTCTTTGAGTCTTTGGTTTCTTTCTTTCTTTCTCCTTTTCTCCAGATGAGTAGAGACCAACAGTTGTATCGTAGATGGCCACTCACAAGCTTTTAAGATCCCAGACTCTACTCACCAAACTAGGATATAGAACGTAAACTTTATGAACTCTGTTATGCCAGTTGACCAAGCTGTCCCACGAGTGTATGGTCTTCCTCCTGATTCTTACCATACCAAGTGCTTTGCCCCTGCAGGCCTCTGCACTTGCTGTTTCTTCTAACTGGACCTCAGAATTTGTCCAAAGTTACCCTTTCTAAAGCACCAACCCCTCCTCACCCTGCCCAGCTACTCTGGAGCACCCCTAGATATTAAACGTATATGTATATAACTTGTTCATTATTTATTAATAAATTATTTACCAATTACTGTTTAAGTTAATATATAACAGTATGTTATATATTGTGATTTATTTATTACTATTACCTATTTGCCCCCAGAAGAATGGAAGGTCTTTGTTGCTCTTGCTTGTTACCATCCTCCAGCAAATATTGAGAACCTAATATGTGCTAGGAAACCCTGGTGGTGTAGTGGTCAAGTGTTATGGCTGTTAACCAAAGGGTCGGCAGTTCAAATCTGCCAGGCACTCCTTGGAAACTCTACAGGGCAGTTCTATTGTGTCCTATAGGGTCGCTGTGAGTTGGAATCCACTCGATGGCACTGGGTTTGGTTTTTTTGCTGTATGATGAAGACTCACAGTTGACATGGGAGGACAGAGAATGCGTGCTGAGGGGGCCCATCTCACAGGGCATCCAGGGTGCAGGAAGACCTCCATGGAGGAAGCCACATGTGAACTAGGATTCACGGAAGAGTGGGAAGTGGGCAGGTGAAAAACTGAGGGTGGGGAGGGAAGAAAGGAACTGCAGATTCAGGATTGTTATCTGCTTTTGAAGATGAGAAGAGTGAGGCTCAGAAAAGTGAATGAGGCCCAGAAAAACTCTCATTCTCACAGCAAGAAGGTGAATGGTGTAGCCAGAGTAGCCAGATTTCTAATCCAGGTCACCAAAGTCCATGCCCCAGCCACTGTGCCCCGCCCTCCCCCTTTCCTCCTCCTCCTCCCCACTCTGCTCTTCCCTTCACCCTCCTTCTTCCTCCCCCTCTTCCTCCCCACTCCTCCCTCCACCCCTCCCAGCTCTGCCCCCCTGCGCTGCTCCACACCCACCCATGATGTTGCGCCTACCCACTGGTGCACACCTCTCCCATCTCAGCTGGTCTCTCAGCTGTCTCTCTGGGCTATGTTTTTGTTGGGTGCCACGGAGCCAATTTTTGACTCAGCAACCCCATGTGACAGAGTAGAACTACCCCATAGGGTTTTCTTGGCTGTAATCTTTACGGAAGCAGATCGCCAGGTCTTTCTCCTGCGGAGCCCCTGGGTGGGTTCGAACCTCTAGGTTAGCAGCTGAGCACTTAACTGTTGGGCCAGCAGGGCTCCTTCCTTGGCTAACTTATTTTTCACTCTTGCCTGTCTTTGCCTGCCTCTTTTTACTTTATACCATCTGCAAATTAGACTTGTTTCCATGTAAGGAGTTAAAAGTTGCAATTCCTCTATATCTATTTAAGTCTAAGACAGGAAGTCTGTTCTTCTTACTGAGCCACAGAAATGAACCAATGGCTCATACTAAGGAAATGAACTGCTTAATTTGGTTAGGGATTTCTCCATAAAGACAAAAACCAAAACCCAAACTCACTGCCATCGAGTTGGTTCTGACTCATAGAGACCTTATAGGACAGAGTAGAACTGCCCCACAGGGTCTCCAAGGAGCGGCTGGTGGATTCCAACTGTTGATCTTTTGGCTAGGAGCCGAACGCTTAACTACTCTGCCACCAAGTCTCGCCATAAAGACAAAGACATATAAAATGCTGAATGCGCTTGAATTTTTATGATTTCATTCATTCTAAGGTGGTTAGGAAAGAAAGTCACAGCTACAACTTTAATTTTACAAAATACAGAAGAGTTTAAATAGGCGGTAAATAGTAGAGAACCCGTAACCCACCAGTCAGAACATCCATTCCAATATATTTTCTTCCTGGCTTTGTCCTGTGAACAGTTTTGTATACTCATTCAGCACTTTATGTTATTTCAGAAGTCATCAAATTTTAAAGCAGGGACTATAAAGTTCCATTCAAGAGATGGAACAAACATTTTTAAAACCTGACCTCAGTTCTATATAAGGGCAAGGCAGTGGTAAGGGAGACAGATGGACAGACGGACATGCCAGAAAGGGAAGGAGGACAGGGAGAGTGGCCCAGTTAGGTGCTCTTAGAGAGATGCAGGTGTGTGAGGGAGAGCAAAGGAGAGCAGGAGAAGGCAGCACAGGGATTGCAGGGGTCCGTTAGCTTCTGAAATGCCCTTGTAGTCAATGTGTCTCATCTCACTGAAGCTGGACTCTGCTGTTCAATCTAAAGGCCTTAGTGGAATAAACCTAGCAACCCAGTGAAGAAGTCCCTTCCTCTGGGCTACCTTAGTTAGCAATAAGAGAATTGTCTGTTGTTTCTACCCTGGAACGTACTGGAGGCAGTACTGGCTCAGTGGTAGAATTGTCCCCTTCCATGTGGGAGTCTGGGGTTCTATTCCCGGCCAGTGGCCCTCGTGCACAGCCACCACTCATCTGCCGGTGGAAGTTTGTGTGTTGCTATGATGCTGAAGAGGTTTGAGTGGAGCGTCCAGACTAAGACTCGGAAGAAAGGCCTAGTGATCCACTTCTGGAAATCAGCCAGCGAAAACCCCATGGGTCACAGCAGTTTCATTTGTAATGGATAACGGGATGATGCAGGACCAGGCACTGTTTTGTTCTGTTGTGCACGGGGTCACCATGAGTCAGCATGTGGACGTTTATTGCTTGCATCTTACATGAGCCTTACCAAGTGTCAACTAAATGGCAGCTAACAACAACAAAAACCCCATGACATACTGTGTCTCCTCTGCAGGGCTGTACAGTATTCCCAGCACCTTATAGATATCCTTTTGTATGCTAGGTGGTCAATATAATTTTTTTTTTTCCCCAGGAAAAATAAAAAAAGCAGCAGTAGCAGCAGCAGCTTTCCAGGCCATGGCTTCTTCCCTAGCCTGCTCACTGGAGTAGAACAGCTGTTAACCCCTGGATGTTTCTTCCAAACCAGAGGCCCCCACGTGTGGCCAGATGGAGACCAGGTGGGGCCTCTCATGATAAGCCTGAGCCAGCCCTCAAGGGTGGTCCTCAAGGGAGTCTGAGAGCCTGACCAAGTCTGACACTGGCTGTTGAAGTTCAGAGCCTGAGTTCTGCAATCTGAGAGCTGAGGGTTGAGTCTCGCTCGGCTCCTTCTCATGCTAACTCTGTGGCATTGGGAAATACTAGCCTTTCAGGTTCCTCATGCAGTTACAGATAGTGCTGATGGCTTCACTGGGGTTGACCTCGTCTGTTCATCTTGAGGTTAGATGAATTCTACATTTAAAGGGATAGAATGGTGCCTGGTATACAGAAGGTGCTCTGTAAATGTTAGCAGTTGCTCCTGTTTCTGTCCCTATACGGACAGCACCTGGCCATGGGAGGCGACTGGAAGCCAGGGAAAGCGGGGCCTGTGGAGCATTCGGGTCTGTAGCTTCTAAGAGAGCCACGTCAGCCGTCCCAGTGGGCAGTGCCTGCATCACTGTGATGCGGTGACTGCTGAGCGGATGTAGAGCAGGAGAGAGGTGTCTGTCGGCATGTACAGCCGCCCCCGGGTCCCAGGGCTCTCCATTCTGGGAAATTCTGAGGCACTCGTCAGCAACCAAGCGATTGCCCAGCATGGCCTGGGGAATTCACTCAGCCGCATCCTTCCCCAGCAGTGGGTGTTTATCACCCTCATCTTACATAAGCCTTGCGAAGTGTTGACGCACAGGTCGTGTGTGTGTGTGTGTGTGTGCTTTAGGTGAAAGCTTACAGCTCGAGTTAATTTCTCGTACAAAAATTTATACACGTATTGTTATGTGACCCTAGTTGCTCCCTCTATAATGTGACAGCATAATCCTGCTTTCCACCCCGAATTTCCCCTGTCCATTCAACCTGTTCCTATCCCTTTCTGCCTTCTCATCTCACCTCTGGACAGGAGCTGCCTTTTTAGTCTCGTGTGTCTACTTGAACTAAGAAGCACACTCTTCATGAGTATTATTTTATGTCTTATAGTCCAGTCTATTCTTTGTCTGAAGAATTGGCTTCAGGAATGGTTTTAGTTCTGGATTAACAGAGAGTCTGGGGGCCATATCTTCTGGGGTTCCTCTAGTCTCAGTCAGACCATTAAGTCTGGTCTTTTTACTAGAATTTGAGTTCTGCACCCCACTTTTCTCCTGCTCCATCAGGGACTGTCTATTGTGTCCCTATCAGGGTGGTCATGGGTGGTAGCTGGGCACCATCTAATTCTTCTGGTCTCAGGCTGATGGAGTCTCTAGTTTATGCAGCCCTTTTGTCTCTTGAGCTAATATTTTCCTTGTGTGACACACAAGTCTTTGGCTGGAAAATATCAGACTAAGTGATTCTCTCTTACTCCTTAGCTCCTAATGCTCTGCCTTTGGGGTCTCAAGATTCTCAAACATCTACTTATGTCTGGTGGACACAGGTTTTTGCTGACGTGGCTGTCTATTACTCCTTAGATGAACGCAGGAATGGGTGGTGAAGTTAGGAGTGGAGTCTCCCAGCTGGTAAAAAGGACCAAGGAGTCAAGAGAAGGACAGCATGTCTGAGGGTCCTCAAAAGGAGCATTCAGCACAGCCAGGGAAGGAAAATGTACCACTAGAATTTTTCCTGGAGGAAATGACATTTACACTAAGATCTGAAGCAGGCCCACCACATAGGGTTGCACAGGTTGTACACTGAACAACTCCAGGGGCCCTAATTTGTGAGTTGCACAGGGCACATCCTGACCATCTGGTCCTTAGGATAGAACCAGTCACCCGAGCTATCAGGTCATAGGGTTTGGCCTTAGAGTTTGGAGAGTGATTTGCTAAGGCTGGAAACATGGTGGGCGCAGGCCTGGATGCCAGCCTGTCAGTGATGGAAAGCCATGGAAGGTTTCACGCAGAGGCTTGGCATGACTAGAGCTACCTGGGTAGACTGGGCTCTGGGATGGGCCAGAGCCACGTGTTGTGGTCAAAGCTGGAGCAGGCATGTGTGAAAGGAGCAGCCTCTCAGCCCAGGTGGATGTTTGATCCCCTTGATGACAACAAAAGTTTATAGGTAGGGAATCTCAGAATCTGGTATCTTCCACTGCTCACAGAGGTCTTCTGCCATATACACAGGGTTAGAAAGTCCTCTAGGACTCGGTAGGAGCTGCAAGCTCTGCAGGGTTTTAAGCAAAATCTGTTACGTCACCTTGTTACCAGGCTGCTGCATGTGGTTGTGAGCCGGGGGAGGAGGTGAGTGGGGCTGAATGTGTGGGGTTGCCTCAGCCACGAAAAAGGGGCACCTTTCTCTTGTTTGCTCTGAGACGTCATATGAGCTTGCAAAGGCTCTGCCTGTGACCCTGTTTCAATGCTCTGTGTAGCTCCTGGTCGGAGGAGGAACTCACTTTCTGTCAAGTTGACACTGATTCATGGTGACCATGTGTGTGTTGGAGTAGAGCTGTCTTCCATAGGGTCGTCAATGGCTGATTTTTTGGAAGTAGGTTACCAAGCCATTCTTCCGAGGAGCCTTTGGGTGGACTCAAAGCTCCAACCTTTTGGTTAGCAGCTGAGTGTGTTAACCATTTGCACCACTCAGGGGATGTAGCTCCTGGAGTCTTCTGCTGTTTTCTTGCTTATTTGGATTTTGTCCGTCTCTCCCTCCAGGAAGTCCAGTGAAGGTAGGGTTCTTGTCTGCCATGTTCACCCCTCTCATTCCATTGCCCAGAGGGTGTCTGGCACTGAGTAGGCCCTCTATGAGTACTTGTTAAATGTGGGAATGAAGAGATCAGTAAATGAACAGGCAGTAGGGAAGCGACAACAGATCTACTTTTTCAAAGGGGCTCTCTAGCTTCAGCCTGAGGATGCTTAGGAGAGGAGATACAGCTTGTGGCATGGCGACTTGTTGGGGGGGTTGCAGTAATTCAGGAGGAAGAGGATGGGGGCCTGGAGAGAAGATGTGAGTAGGGGAAAATGAGAAAGATGGCTACAGTGGAGACTTAGGAACCAAAAACTATAAGATCTAGAGAAGAAGCAGTTGCCCAGGTTGAGGAAAAGAGAAAAGAGACACTGATTATTAAAAGGGGGAAAAATGAGCTTATGCCTTCATTTAAAAAAAATTAATAAAGGATTGGTGGAAGACTAACAACCTGTGAGCAGACGACACAACCTTAGTTACTGAAAGTGACGACGACTTGAAGCACTTACTGATGAAGATCAAAGACCATAGCCTTCAGTATGGATTGCACCTCAACTTAAAGAAAACAAAAATCCTCACAACTGGACCAATAAGCAGCATCATGATAAATGGAGAAAAGATCGAAGTTGTCAAGGATTTCATTTTATTTGGATCCAGAATCAATGCCCATGGAAGCAGCAGTCAAGAAATCAGATGACTTATTGCATTGGGCAAATCTGTTGCAAAAGACCTCTTTAAAGTATTAAAAAGCAAAGAAGTCACTTTAAGAACTAAGGTGTACCTGACCCAAGCCATGGTATTCTCAATCACCTCATATGCATGAGAAAGATGGACGATGAATAACAAAGACTAAAGAAGAATTAATGGTTTTGAACTATGTTGTTGGTGAAGAATACTGAATATACCATGGACTGCCAGGAAAACAAACAAATATAAATCTGTCTTGGAGGAGGTACAGAGTGCTCCTTAGAAGCGAGAATGGCGAGACTTCATCTCACGTACTTTGGACATGCTATTAGTTGGGACCGGTCCCTGGAGAAAGAGAAGGTTCAATGAAAAAGAGGAAGACCCTCAACGAGATGGATTGACACAGTGACTGCAACAATGGGCTCAAGCATAACAATGACTGTGAGGATGACGCAAGACTGGGCAATGTTTCGTTCTGTTGTATATCGGGTCGCTATGCTTTGGAACTGAATCGACGGCACCTAACAGCAACAACAGTGACAAAGTGCCTTCCATGTGGGAGACCCAGTTTTGACTCATGGACAGTGAACCTCATGCACAGACGCCACCCGTCTGTGGTGCTGGAATGCTGAACAGGTTTCAGCGGAGCTTCCAGTCTAAGATGGACTTGGCTGTACTTCCAAAAATCAGCCAATGAAAACCCAGTGGATCACAAAGGTCCACCCCACAACCAATCATGGGAATGGCACGGGACCCGGCAGCGTTTTGTTCCTTTGTGCCTAGGGCCGCCATGAGGGGGGTGCTGACTCGACTACAGCTAACAACGACAAGTGACTGCAGCTAACAACGACAAGTGCCAGGTGCCGGGGTTTTTGAGAGCAGTGTTTACTCACAGTCTTCTTCCCTTTAGCTTGTAAAAAAATTTGAGAAATAGCACAGGCGTCAGACAGGAGCAGGTGTCAGCTTTGTTGCCGGTAATAGCGCAGACACAGTGGCTGCAACAGTGGGCTCAAACATAGCGATAATTGTAAAGATGCTGAAGGACCAGGCAATAGTTTGTTCTGTTGTACACAGGGTCACTATGAGTTCGAACTGACTTGATGGCACCTAACAACAATGGGCCTTTATTGGGTAACCCGTCTCCCTGTGGAGAAAGCTTCTGAAAGTCATTCTGCAAGTTGTGCCAACTTCAGCCTCCATGGCCCTCCCTCCTTCGGCCATGATACAGCTTCACTCCCATAGTATTGTGCCTTTCACACTATCTTTGGGCTTCTGCTTGAATACTCCAAGGCCCTTACAGACAGCTTATTCCAGCCTCACACTGAAGTGACAGTTCTCTTCTTGTTAGGGCACTCTGAGTACCCTAATCCCTTCCCTCAGGGCCCCAAAAGTCGAATGAATCCCTTTTACATGGGATTCAAGAAGACAAGGGCCATGTCTCCTCTGTCTTCTCTGATCCCAGTTCCTTATTCAGCTGCCCTCCCTGGCCTTGCGTGGTCATCTTCTCTTTGATTGTAACCTAGGATTAGATACAGCCATTGAGTGTCACAGCCAAAATAGAAGCTGGCTGGCTGTTGCGTCAAGCCAACCACCTCTGTTCACAGATGTGGAAACTGAGGTCCAGAGCAGGGAAGGGACTTGACCAAGGCCCTGCATCTGTGTGGGAGCCAAGAAGGAACCTCGTTCTCTCGCGTCCCAGACCACTGGTTTTTCCCTCCATCCCATCCAACCCGTGTTTACTGAGCTCTCTGTCTGCAGCACTCACTGTTGGCTCTGTCCTCTCCTTACTGCCCAAGTTCCCTGTCTTCCCCCAGCCACACCGCCTGGGGCCTCAGGAGAAGCCTCAAGAAAGCTGTCTTGGCTGCGTGGGTGTCAGCCCCGCCCAGGTCAGGGCCCTCACCAAGTGCCGGTGTGTGGCGGTCCTAGAAACAGGAGGATTGAGGCCAGGGAACATACTGTCCTGATTTATTTTTCTTAAAAAAAAAAAAAAAATTAACTAGGACAGTGAATATAAAATTACTCTGGGTTTGGTCAAGCTGGAAAGCCTCTAACTTTTCTTCAGCAAACAGTGAGCTAGCAGTGGTGCTCCCTTGCAGGAGAGCACAGGAAGGCAGCACATTGTGATGACAGCAGCCGGGCTCTAAAGCCCACAGAGCCGGGTGCCCCCCTGCATCATCACGCACCAACTGGGAGACCCTAGGAAGGTCACTGACTCATCTGAGCATCGGTTTTCTCTTCCTGTAAAAATGGGACTGATATACCCACCTTTCTCCCTGCAATGGGGTGGTTTGAGGTATACAGAGAAAGTACTTGGCACAGTCCACCACTCATCTGTCAGTTTGTCATACCGTGATGGCTTGCATGCTGGATGATGCTGAAAGCTATGCTACCAGTATTTTAAATACAGGAAGGGTCACCCAGGATAGACAGGTTTCGTGGAGCTTCCAGACTAGGACAGACTAGGAAGAAGGTTTGGTGACCTGCTTCCGAAAATTAGCCAATGAAAACCCAGTGGATCACAACAGAACCGTGTCTGATTACCAACGATCATGAAGATTGCACAGAACCGGGCAACGTTTCGTCCTGTTATACTTAGGGTCGCCATGAGTTTGATCTTACTGGAAGGCAGGTAACAACACTTAGCACAAGGGTTAGTACATAGTAGGTGCTCAGTAAATGGCTACTTAAAAAGGAAAATTCTGCTTGGTAATTATCCTTAGTCCTTCTAGTAAACGGTGGTCGTTCTCATATGCCTCAGAAACACAGTTTATGGGTGAATGAAAGGTAAAAAGGGAATGTAAACTGAGCTCCCCACTTCCTGGGGCTGACGAAGTCCCACCTGACTGATCTGTGATTGCTGGGGAAGCTACGTCCTGCATAGAAGCTGCCAGGAGCCATGCAGGAGCCATGCAAACATAATCACTGCTCTCTGAAATGAAGGGCCCACCCGAGGTGATAATCCTGCACCAGCCTAATAGCCTCCCACTTGGCCACGTGGCACGCTCTGCACCGGTCCCTGGGCTGCATGCAGAGGGGTGGTTATTTTTTCGATCTTCATTCCCTCTGATGGGTCTTCACCAACTGTGTCCGAAGGCCTAAACAACATGCCTTTTTAAAATCAGTAGTAATGTGGAGGCGTGGCAGCCTGTGTAGCCCAGAGCTGCACCTACAGGACGAAGATGAAGTTTCCCCCCACCCCCAAGAGTACTGTTCAGTCTGCTTGAGCCGAACAAGTGAAGACAGAAACTCAGTTGTCTGCCAGCCTGGGTCGCCTCCTGTCTGATGGGCTGGCCTGTGTGGGTGATCACGCTTTGGCACCTGATGCACATGTCTGGTGGGGTCACCCAGTCTCTGGAGATTTAAATAAAATTTAGGTCCCATCTCCATTCCATGAATGCTGGGAAAGCAAGGAACTTTTGTTTTAGCTCTCCCAATATCCCTGCCTCTCTGGGGAGAGTAGGAGTCCTTGGGTGGTACAAATGGCTAAGCACTTGGCTGCTCACTGAAAGGTGGGCAGTTTAAATCCACCTAGAAGTACCTCAGAAGAAAGGCCTGGCAATCTGCTTCCAAAAGTTCAGCTACTGAAAACCTCCAGAGCATAGTCCTACTCTGATATACACGGGGTTACCGTGAGTCAGAGATGACGCCATGGCGACTGGTTTGGTCTTTCTGGGCAGAGTGGGGAGCAGATGGGTGAATGATTCCCCAAGTCACCTTCTTCTGTGTCTGTGTGGGGAAGGAGAGTGAGTGGAAGTAGGGAGACCCCAATGGCACAGGTGAGGGGTGTCATGGTTTTAACAGGGAGAAGTAGAGGGAGGAGGAAGGCCTTAGAGCTGTACTTGGTGTCTGGATGGAGGTTGAGGGAGAAGATAGTGTTAATGGTAGACCTGGAGCTTCTGCAAGATGGTGGTGCTGGTGGTCCCACTGAGTAGGTTTTAGCAGAGTTAGATGGTGGTGCCATTGACCAGGTTTTAGCAGAGTTAGATGGTGGTGCCATTGACCAGGTTTTAGCAGAGTTAGATGGTGGTGCCATTGACCAGGTTTTAGCAGAGTTAGATGGTGGTGCCATTGACCAGGTTTTAGCAGAGTTAGATGGTGGTGCCATTGACCAGGTTTTAGCAGGTCATGATGAAGGGCCACAGCCAGATTTTAGCAGGGTAAGAAAGACCTAGCAGGGACTAGCGGTAGGAGTGGGGGGAGCAAATAGGTCTTGGATGTGGTGAAAAACCGGTGAAATTGTACACTACAGATTAGTAAGCAAGTACAAGTAAATGTGTACATACTTTGCTTATTGGGTAATCCGTCCCTGGGTAGGTGCTTCAGCAGGTGTGGAAGTGTTAACAGGTTGCAAGCATCCGGAACCGAGCTGCGAGTCATCGTTGCCTTGCAAGCATTCGGAACTGAGCTGCGAGTCATCATTGCCCTTCAAACTCCTGATGAAAATTTGCACTCCTAACAAGTTCCCAGGCAATGCTAATGCTTCTGGTTAGGCACCAGTTCTGAGAACCACTAGTAGAGGAGTGTTTCTCAAAATTCATTACACATAAGAATCATTTGAGGATCTTGTTAAAATGTAGATTCTGATTCAGTATATCTGAGATAAAAATGCAAATTTTCAGCAAGGGTTTGAACCAGAGTGAACTGGTCTGAAGCCCTGTTTGGAAGCCTTCTCCACAGACTAATCTGTTTTCTCATCTGCCACAAACACCAGCATCTTGTGGATTTGTGAAGACTCCCCTCTTCTGCCTTGGTGATGAGTGTAGTTTCCAGGGCTTCTGGCCCTGGACAAGGGGAGCTGCCAGTGCACACTAGACTATCCTCAGAAGGACCAAGTCCGAGGCACTCCTCCAGTGTGAGCTGCTTTCACCTTCAGAATGTGGGGTGAAAGGGGCAGAATTGCCTGGGATCACAAACAGGTCAGGCTGGAATTTTGTATTTTGGTGGACAGGGTGAGCTAGAAGTCCTGGGTTGTGGCACTGTGACTCTGGGCAAATTACTTAAACACCCTGAGCCTCAGTTCCTTCATCTGTAAAACAGGCAAGGTAATAGGATTCCACAGGATGAGACCAGCGTTCAAATGAGGTGTTGATGATGCTCTTTGCACGTGTTACCTCAACTGTTCTTTGCAGCAGCTCCACTCAGGTAGGCATGGTCATCCGCATTCTAAGCAATGAAGAAACAGGTTTGGAAGGTTCAGGAACTTGTCCGAGGTCACAAGGCCAAGGTCACAGGTAAGCAGTAGAGCCAATATTCTAACTTTGGCATTTGGACTCCAGACGTTACAGTCTTCATCACCAGGTAAAATTCTATGTGGATGTCGTGTGGAAACCGAGAACTATACAGTTGCAGCCATATATTCCTTTTTTAAGGACTGTACTTTCAGAATTGACAACTGTCTACTTATTGGAAATATAATCTTTTATGGCTTCCTTGGAAATCATGATAGCCATTTATTCAGTTTTTTTCTTTAAATTTCATTCATTCGTTCAACGTATTCAAGGAGGGAGCTAAGTTTGTCCAAGGCTGGCCACCATAGGTGCTATGGGGACAAGAGGAGGGCTATTTATGGGAAAATGAGAAGGGAAGATTAAGGTTGTTCTTGTTTGTTGTCATTGAATCAGCTCTGACTCATGGTGACCCCTCGTACAAAGACAGAAACTTTGCCTGGTCCTGCGCCATCTTCACAAATGCTCGAGTCCCTTGTTGCAGCCATTGTGTATTTTGAATGCGTTCCAACCTCGAGGGCTCATCTTCTAGCACCATATCAGAAAATATTCTGTTGCGACCCATAGGGTTATTATTTGCTAAATTTTGGGAGTGAATCTCCAGGCCTTTCTTCCTAGTCTTAGTCTGGAAGCTCTACCGAAACCTGCCCACTGTGGATAACACTGCTGGTATTTGAAATACCAAATGGTGGCGTAACTTCCAGCATCATAGAAACATGCAAGCCACCACAGTATGACAACCTTGAAAGATGGGTGGTGGGAGAGCCAGGGTTGTTATTGTTATTAGGTGCTGATCAGGTGCTACTAGGAGTCAGTTCCGGCTCATAGCAATTCTACGTACAACAGAAGGAAACGCTGCCCGGTCCTGCGCGATCCTCACCATTGTTGTTGTTTGATCCCATTGTTGTAGACTGTGTCAGTCCACCTCCCTGAGAGTCTTCCTCTTTTCCACTGACCCTCCATTTTACCAAGCGTGATGTCCTTCTCCAGGGACTGGTCCCAAATGATAACATGTCCAAAGCACATGAGAGTGAGTCTTACCATCTTCATTTCTAAGAAGCATTCTGGCTGTACTTCTTCCAAGACAGATTTGTTCGTTCTTCTGGCAGTCCATGGTATATTCAATATTCTTCACCAACGCCATAATTCAAAGGCATCGGTTCTTTTTTGGTCTTTCTTATTCATTCGCGTGCAAATGAGGTGATTGAAACTACTATGGCTTGGGTCAGGTGCACCTTACTCCTTCAAGTGACATCTTTGCTTTTTAACACTTTAAAGAGGTCTTTTGCAGCAGATTTGCCAGATGCAATATGTTGTTTGATTTCTTGACTGCTGCTTCCATGGGCATTGATCGTGGATCCAAGGAAAACGAACTACTTGGCAACTTCAGTCTTTTTTCCATTTATCACGATGTTGCTTATTGGTCCAGTTGTGAGAATTTCTGTTTTCTTTATGTTGAGGTGTAATCCATACTGAAGGCTGTGGTCTTTGATCTTCATTAGTAAGAGCTTCAAGTCGTCTTCACTTTCAGCAAGCAAGGTTGTGTCATCCGTATATCACAGGTTGTTAATGAGTCTTCCTTCAATCCTGATGCCGTGTTCTTCTTTGTATAGTCCAGCTTCTCGGATTATTTGCTCAGTTACAGATTGAATAAGTAAAAGAATACAACTCTGACACACACCTTTCCTGATTTTAGACCACTCAGTATCCCCTTGTTCTGTTTGAACGACTCCCCCTTAATCTATGTACAGGTTCCACATAGCACAACTGAGTGTTCTGGAGTTACCGTTGTTTGCAAAGTTATCCATAATTTTGTTATGATCCATACAATCAAATGCCCTTGCATAGTCAATAAAGCACAAATAAGCATCTTTCTGGTGTTCTCTGCTTTCAGTAACGGTATCTCTCATTCCACACCCTCTTCTGTATCTGGCTTGAATTTCTGGCAGCTCCCTGTCGATGTACTGCTGCAACCACTTTTGAATGATCTTAAGCAAAATTTTACTTGTGCATGATATTAATGATACTGTTCAATAATTTCCACATTCCATTGGATCACCTTTCTTTGGAATGGGCACAAATATGGATCTCTTGCAGTCGGCTGGCCAGGTGGTTATCTTCCAAATTTCTTGGCATTGATGAGTTGCATCTGTTGTTGAAACATTTCAGTTGGTATTCTGTCAGTTCCTGGCACCTTGTTTTTTTTTTTTTTTTTTTTTGCCAATGCCTTCAGTGCAGCTTGGACTTCTTCCTTCAGTACCATTGGTTCTTCATCATAAAATGGTTGAATGTGGACTGATTCTTTTTGGTACAGTGACTCTGTGTATTCCTTCCATCTTTTTTGTTTTTTTTTCTTTAACAGTCTCCATTTAAACGGTTTATTTGCTGTTAATAACTTGGAAACACAAGGAGGGGCCAAGGTTGTGTTCCAGCCAGGCTCCTGTATGTTTGGGCTCAGGCAGGAGACCTTCCATCTTCTTTTGATGCTTCCTGTGTCATTCAATATTTTGTCCATTAAAAAAAAAAAAAATCCACTGCCATCGAGCCCAACTCAACAACCCCATAGGGTTTCGAAGGCTGTAAATCTTTACGAAAGCAGACTGCCACATCTTTCTCTTGAGGAGCCACTGGTGGTTTTGAACTGCCGACCTTTCGTTTAGCAGTCGATCACATTAACCACTGTGTCTCCAGGGCTCTTCATTTTGCCCATAGAATCCTTCAGTATTGTAACTTGGGGCTTGAGTTTTTATTTCAGTTCTTTCAGCTTGAGAAATGCTGAACGTGTTCTTCCCTTTTGGTTTTCTAACTCCAGGTCTTTGCACATTTCATTACAAAACTTTACTTTGTCTTCTCAAGCTGCCCTTTGGAATCTTCTGTTTAGCTTTTCCTTCATTTCTTCTATTCACTTTAGCTACTCTACTTTCAAGAGGAAGTTTTACAGTCTCTTCAGATATCAGGGAAGACCTATGTAAACTCATTTTGCTCAAGGACTTCTTTTCCAGGGTCCTGAGCAGCTTTCAGACCCCAACATCCCTGTATATGTTGTGATAAAAGGTCCCTAAATACACATAGACAAGCCAGACTATTAGAGCAATGGGAAGGCCATTACATCATGCAGCACCAGTGATGCAAGGATGACAGATGAGCGAGGGAGGACAGAGGAGTCCAAAGGGACTTGTAGCTGCCATCCCTCACCTCAGAGCAGTGCGGCAGCCTCTCGGCGGGAGCTCTTTTATTCACAGGTCGTCAGCCCAGGGTCATATCAGCCTGGGGTCTCCAGAATCCTGGCAGCCTGTCTCAGAGCAGTCAGAAATCTCTTCTCATCCCAGGCAGGTTTTTTTAAGGTGGCTGTGTGGTGATTTATTCTTTGAACTCGCTCAACAAATAAGTACTGAGCCTCCCAGGGAGGTAAAGATGAATAAGCTGCTACCCTCAGAGAGTCCGCAGTACAGGGTGGAAACCTTCCAACAGACGGGAATCACCATGCCAGCAATGGCTTCATGGCTGGGACATCATTAAGAAGGATGTTGTCATGGATTGAATTGTGTCCCCCCAAAATATGTCTCCACTTGGTTAGGCCATGATTCCCAGTATTGTGTGGTTGTCCTCCATTTTGTGATTGTAATTTCCCTATGTGTTATAAATCCTAATCTCTGCCTTGGTCAATGAGGCAAGACTAGATTATGTTAAAGAGGATTAGGGTGGGATTGTAACACCCTTACTAAGGTCACATCCCTGAGCCAATGTAAAGGGAGTTTCCCTGGGGTGTGGCCTGCAGCACCTTTATCTTACAAGAGATAAAAGGAAAGGGAAGGGAACAGAGAGTTGGGGACCTCATACCACCAAGGAAGCAGTGCTGGGAGCAGAGTGCATCCTTTGGAGCCCCTAGACCAGAGGAAGATTGATCACAAGGACCTTCCTCCAGAGCTGACAGGGAGAAAAAGCCTTCCCCTAGAGCTGACACTCTGAATTGGGACCTCTAGCTGGCGAGACTGTGAGAAAATAAATCTCTTTGTTAAAGCCGTCCGGTCGTATTTCTTTTACGGCAGTCCTAGTTGACTAAGACAGATGCCTCTCTCTTTGCTAGTGTTCTGGAATGTCTGGTAGTCTCACCAGTTGTCCTTGTTAGGTGCCATCAAGTCAACTCCAACTCATGACAATCTTATGTATAATGTTGCCTGGTCTTGAAGCATCTTCATGACCGTTGGTGTATGTCGAGTCTATTGTTAACGGTTATTGTGTCGTCCATCTTGTTGAGGGTTTCACTTGTCTTCACAGACCCTCTAGTTCTCCAGACATGTGTCGTTTTCTAGCGATTGGTCTTTTCTGATGATGAATCTGAGGTAAGCAAACCAAAGTTTCGTCGTCCTTGTTTCTAAGGAGCATTCTGGTTGTATTTCTTTGAAGACTGATTTGTTTGGAGCCAGATTGTGTGATTCTGCTACTTGCATTATTTTTATTTCCCCAGGATTGAAGAGGAAAATGTCAGCAAAGGGGGTCATAGAAAAAATGAGACAGACCTAGGACCAAATGCCCATCATGGCACACATCAGTTGTATGATCTTGAGCTTGAGCAAAATACCAACACTCTCTGAGTCTCAGTTTCCCCAACAGTCTGTTATCTGTGCCGTCTGATACAGACAGGTGACAAGCTTCTATAGTATTCCCTAACACTGGGTTGAATGGAGAAATAGTATCACCCCTTTAACGTGCCTTCCCCTCCCCTAACATGCCCTTTCTCTTATTTTTCCTCAGTTCTGAATTGCTTTGGTTTACCCAAAACTTAAGGCGGCCTGGTGGCAGAACAGTCAAGCACTTGGCTGCTAACTAAAGGTTGGTGGTTCAAACACACCAGCGGCTCCGTGCAACAACAACCATAAAGATTACAGCCTAGAAAATTTCATGCAGCAGTTCTGCTGTTACACAGGGTTGCTGTGAGTCGAAATCAACTTGACGGCCCCTGACAACAACAGCAACCCATCACTTTCCTTCTTAGGGGCCTTCTGGGGGGTCATACTTCTGTCCTGACATAATTCAGTCCTCCTAAAAATTTTCTCCTTAATCTTTAGCATTCATCACCTTTCTGAGTCTCCAACCCCTGGCAGCTTCCTGCCTTCATACACTAATGTGTGTCCTGCCAATTCACGATACTTCTCCATAGTCATGGGGTCTAGATATCCTTCAAGGTGAGGGCCCAGGATTGCTGGAGCAAAGGACTCAGAATCAACTGATATCCCCATAGCGCCTAACTCAGTGTCTCACCCATTGTAGGCACTCAGTGAATTTGTTCAGTGTCTCTGTTCATCAAAGGCATTGCCCCCATTTTAGCATTTTGGAATGGTGGTAACAGATTCAGACAGGGTGGGTGACTTATCCAAGGTCACCCAGCTAGTCTGCAGCAGTGCTCAGTTGCAGTCTGTATGATCCCACATGTATGTGTGTAGTATTGAACATTCATGTGGGCTGGATGATGCTGTACTGGGGCTTCTCCAGCACCACCCGTTGAGCCTCATCATAGCCCACATAGAATGACCCCTTACTTACCCTACTTTACAAATGAGAAATCAGTGCTTCAGGGACGTCAGAAACTTGCCCCAAATCACAGGGCCAGGAAATGGCAGAGCCAGGGTCCTAGCCAGATCCGTCTGCCCTTAAAGACTTCATTCGTAACCACTCTTTCTCATCTTCGTCCTGACACCCTGCTCTGTGAGCTGGGGAGTGCACTGTGGCAGTGAGAGTGAGTGAGAAGGGAGAAGATGGGAATGGTTGGGGGGAGACAAGACAACTTTAGCAGTTAAACGTGATCTTTCCGGACAGGATGGTGCCGACAGAGTTGATGTTAGACTGAACCACTGACGTCGTGGAGCTTGGATAAAAGGGGCCTGTTTTATCCCCGTGAGACAAATGTGGCTTTTTAAAATATCACTACATTCGTGGGGGTTGGGGGGGAAGCAAAGAAACAAACGGTAACTCACATGTTCAAAGCCTGCAGCAGTTTTCCTATTCCAGGGTCATGGTTAATAAAAAAAGAGTTTCTATAAAAGGTTCCACAATTATAGACTCCTCAAAAATATTCATTTGAGTGACAGGCAGGCTATTTTGAGACAGTTCCCCCACTGCCTCCAAAAGACTGAAAACCATTCAGAAGCATGAATCATCCACCAATAACTTGTGAGCCATGAGAGGAACTACTGCTAGTTTCTAATTCAATTTCGGCCTGAAATGAAGTTTAATAATATATAGAGCGGCCTCATTTTCCTCTCCTTACAGTAAAGGATATGACTGCAAGGAGGAATTAGCTAATTGAATAGAGATATTTCAGATGAAAGCAAACTAAAGGACATGGATCGTCCTGGTGAAAGGAAAAACAAACAGGAGCTGAGCTGTCATGAGAAAGAAGTTATCTTTCAAGTTGAAAAACCTGGAAACAACTCAAAGAAACTGCTTACAGAAGAGATCTTGTGCTCTAACACAAAAACCCGAAAGAAAAATGGGTCAGGGAAAAACACTGAAGCTTTCCTTTGAAGGTTAGGGTCAAGTCAAGCTCTGGGAGTGGGAACTTTCACCTTTTACTTCCCGAAGGTCAGAGATGAGGTCCTTCAGGCATAACCAGTTGTAGTCAGGTTGATTATGACTCATGGTGACCCCCTGTGTGTCAGAGCAGAACGGTGCTCCATAGGGTTTCCAATGGTTGATTTTTCGGAAGTAGATCCTATAGATCACCAAGCCTTTCTTCTGAGGCATCTCTTGGAGGACTTGAACCTCCAACATTTTGGTTAACCCTTTTGCACCTTTCCTAACCATTGTCCCTTCCGCCCTCTGAATTCTTCATCCTTATCAATGGCCCTACTGCCCAGCAAACCCAAGACCTCCCTCTCACCCTCCCTCTCATGCTCTGTTCCTTCTCATACCTTCCCCTCACCTTCTTTCTCACACCCTACCTCTCCCCAGACCTCACTCTTACACTTGCTGTCACACCCTGCCCCTTCCAGGTAACCGTTAATCCAACAGGTTCTACTACCTGAGCAACTCTCAGCTCCATTCCTCACCACTTTGCCTAACTTCCTCATGGAAGCACTTGCGGCACCCTCCTAATTACGCCCAGTTTCCATTTCTCCGAAGGATCTTCCTAAAATACTAAACTGACCTTGTCATTTATCTGCTTCAAATTAGTCAGTGATTGATTACCCCATCACTTATATGCTGGAGTCTAAACTCCATAACTAAATCCAGTTTGCCTTCGTGGTCTTCTTTCATGCAATTCCCCATCCTGGAAGTCTGTCCTCCAATATGACCAATATCTCTCAAATGTCTGAATGTGCTTAGCTCTACACTCCATGCACGTTTGTCTCCTCTGGCTAATATGCGTGTCTTTGCCTTACTTATTCAGCAGACATGACCCTGCTCAGATTTTAAGGCTCCTCTCAAACACCAGACCCTCTGTCAGAACTCTCAGTATTATTTTGGTGCCTGGAATTAGGGGAGATATCTAATTTTACTAATTACTCTGGAAACCACTAATTAGATTGCCCTTTCCCTCACTCATCTGTTATGCTACCTTCTCCATAAAATAAATTTCTTATTTTCTGGGACCTCATATGCACCCCAGTTCTTATTATACAAGGTCCACTTCTGACATCTTTCTCCTTTGAACATTGGAACTACTTGATAGCTTTCATGTTCTCTTAGGGCGAGGCCCCTTTCCTTACTCTGATTTTCCAAACATTCTGGTATATTCTACCAGATTCGTTTCAGAATCAATCAACTTAACCATGTCTCCTCCACCAGAAATTTTGGATTTGAGCTGGAATTATAACAAGCCAAAAGTGAACGGGGACACTGTCAAAACCTTTACAGAGAATTAGTCTTTTCTTCCAGAAGCATGTTTTTCCTTTGCTTGTCTTCCTATAGATCTGAATTTTAGTTGGGAATTTCTCTCCCTCAGGATATGGTGCCTGGAGTTATTGTTGTTAGTTTTGCTAGCTAACCCTGGTGGTATAATGGTTAAGCACATGGCTGCCAACTAAAAGGTTGGCGGTTTGAACCCACCCAATAGCTCTGTGGGAGAAAAGACCTGGCTATCTGTTCCTGTAAAAAAGATTACAGCTGAGGAAACCCTATGGGACAGTTCTCCTCTAACCCACAGGGTCACTACGGCTGGAATTGACTCAAGGGCTCAAGAACAACACCTCACAAGATGGTTGTGGGGATTCAGCTGGGGTCTTCATGTACAATGTGAGCCACTGTCTAGCCCTCATGAGGGTTCAGTAAATATTAGACAGACAGATAGATAGCTGCCACTGAGTTGATGCTGATTCATGGTGACCTTATGTACAACAGAACAAAACATTGCGTGGTCCAGCACCATCCTCACAATTGCTGATGCCTTCCAGTCCATCGTTGGGGCTATCGTGTCCAGCCCATCTCCCCAAGGATCTTCCTTGCCGTCACCTGTCCTTAACCACACATGATGTCCTTCTCCAGTGATTGATCCTTCCTGAAGACATGTCCAATTTGTGGGAGTCAGTTAGTGCTCTGCTGTGATTTATAAGGTTTTCAATGGCTAATTTTTAGAAGTAGATCACCAGGCCTTTCTTCCTAGTCTGTGTTAGTCTGGAAGCTCTGCAGAAACCTGCCCACTGTGGATGACCCTGCTGATGTGTGAAATACTGGTGACATAGTTTCCAGCATCACAGCAACACACAAGCTACCACAATATGACAAACTGACTGGTGAGTGGTGGTCGGTAAATATTATCTAGTACTATTACTGGAAGCAAACAGTTATGTTACCTGAAAACAATGATAAGTTTCTCTCCCATTTTGCAATAACATAATCCTTGTTTCTGGTTTCTTTCTAATGCCTCTGGCTATAGCTTCTCAAAGGACAGTATTAAATTACTGTAATGATAATGTTCAGCCTTGTCTTGGCCATGACATTGGTGGGGTTGCATCTAATAACTCACTACTAAGATATTTTTTCATGTCAAGAAAATGTCGCCCTATTCTCAATTTACTAGATTTTTTGTTGTTGTTGTTCGAGAATAGATAATGAATTTGATCTAATTTCCTTTTTAGCATCTAGTATCCTTTGTCTTAGGAGTCCCAGTGGTGCAAACGTTAAGCTCTTGGCTGCTAACCAAAAGGTCAGAATTCTAACCCACCAGCTGTTCCATGGGAGAAAAGACCTGACAATCTGCTCCTGTAAAGAGTAGAGGCTAGGAAACCCTATGGGGTGGTTCTGCTCTGTCCTGTAGGGTCACTATGAGTTGGAATCAGCTGAATGGCACAGAACAACAACGTTCTTTGTCCTAGTGATACAAATTATTTGAATTTCATTCAAATTTTCTCTGTATAACTTGCTATTCCTGTTTCATAGAAGTCAGGTTCTCTTATCCTATTGCAAAAGTCTTGTCTTATTTTCAAAAATATTCTTCAGGCTTCTGCAGCAAATCGTTTTCAGAGGTACATTCTTCCTTTGAGTCTCCAGGATAATGTTCTTTTTCCCTCATGTCACACATTTATTTTCATAGGCTCCACATTTGTTATTATCTCCTTTTTAGGAGATCTGTTGACAAGGGGAAGTCTTTCCAGGCTAGAGCTTGCCACCAGGTGGGCTTACGTGACCTGACTTTGGCCTTGCTTATTGCCACCTTCATGATGATGGACATGGCCTTTTCTCAGGGTACAACTAGAAGGCGAATGTGCTCAGTTGCAGGTACAGGTCCCAGGGATTCACAGGCTTTTGCTTCATGCAGTTTTGATGGGCATAGGTATGGCTTCTGTTTCCAAGCAGTCCGGATTTCCAGCAATCAGCAGTGTTGGAGCCCAGGAAAGACCCCAACCCCCAGCATATGAGGCTCTCCTACGCCCCCAGGCAGTAGCTCCCCTGTGGTGACGACATTACCCAGGATGCATGTGTCACTGCTGTTCCAGGCCGTGGTTTTCCCCTGGAAATTTCTGTTTCAGAATAGAGATGAGAAGAAAGTGATGGAAAATAGTATTGGCTGGTGTGTAAAGCAGCACTCAGAAGAAGAAAGTTGGCTGCATTTTTTTTTTTTAGTGAATTCTCACCCTGGCTCTCTGGCGTTGGGGGCGGGGGCGTACGACTGTCTCCCCAGCACCCTCAGCCTGGTTGGTCCCTCTCATTCATAAGGCAGTGTCTTATGCAGAGGCCACCGATTTCTTTTTCTTAACTCAAATCTTTTGAATTTAGATTGATAATAGTTAACAATTATTTTAGTGTCTCCATGTGCCAGGCATTGCTCTAAGCCCTTTATATGTGTGAACTCATCATCCAATACAGTTAATGAAAATTCCTTCCTAATTCTGGGAATTGATTACTTATCACTTTTGGTTTTCAGTGTGATTATGAGTTGGAAAATTCTACCTTTTTTATGTGTCCCGTTGACATTTTGATGGGAATTAAATTCCTCTGGGAGGAGTGGGAAGAGACTAGAACTTTCCTTCTCTTTAGGGACAAATTACTACGTAAGTGTCCTCCTAGCTGTGTGCTTATTTTGACAATAAATTAGTAACCAGAGGCCAATCTTATTTTCTGATTTACAAACTATTTGGTGGCATTTTATTTTTGTTATCATGCAGTGCCTGAGGAATAGATGTAAACTGGCCTATGTAGAGCCCCCCAGATGTAGAGCCCCTAGCAAACCGTCTCAAATGTAGTGGGCATTCAGTAAACGTTTACTGGCTAACCGAAAATTTTAATCTACCAGGCTGGCTGTCCTGTGGAACAAAGAAATGAGGTAACACAGACACAGTTTGTCCATAGTGAACCTGGCTAGCTCCCAGTGATGACCATTTTTTGTTTGTTTTCTCTCTAAAATCCATCAGTTTAATAAGCCATCCTCAAAACTTTCAAGGAATCAGTTCTAAGGGGTAGTTTTACACGTTCACTTCTAACCCTTTTTAAAAAACAAAGACCCCTCAGCTCCCATTCTACTTTTCTGACTCCCAATCATGTAGTCTGTGGAGCAGTGAGTTTGACTAAACATGTTGAGTTGAGCTTCAGGCAACCAGGCGTCCTCCTGGTCCGACCTTTGCCTTCTATCACCAGGCTCTGGGGAAGGGCTTGGAGTCAGAAGCCTCATCGCTCAGTCTTAGTTTGGACTGGCTTCCCCTGCTCAAGTCACCCAAGCCCATGAAGCAGTGGGGAAGTGTCCTGACTGCCTAATGAAGATGTTCAGCTGTGTGTGCCTGGATCTTCTCCTATAGCACCCACGATGGCCAACCTCATTTTGAGACTCACCTACACAGGCTGATCCCTCATTTGCAGGGGAAGCTGAGGGAGATGGCGGCCGCCCGTTAGTTACCAAAGCAAGAATCCAGCTTAGGGCTCGGGGCTCAATTTCGGATACCCCATCACACTTACCCCTCACGTGAACTACCTTCCCCATGGTGATCCCAGGAGAGTCCAGGTGACCCCATGGAGACGGGAGTGAGGGGAGCCTTAAGACAGGCAAGAAAGTCATACTCAGAGAGGGATCCATCTGCAATGGAGACAGAAGCTGGGGGAGTTTTCAGTTAAATGGGGACGGGCCTGAGGGTGCAGACTATTCAGACAGGCAGCTAGTAAAATGGGAAAGCAGTCGCCAGAGCAAGAAGGCCATAGGAAGAATTCTAGATGAGGACACAAGGCTGCAAGGCCAGTACCAGCAAGGCAGCAGCTGCCCAGGGGTCTGAACAGGGCTGTCCCCACCCTGTGGCTCAGTGTGCTCCCCTGAAACGGGGACACACAGATGTATTGCCTTAGCGTTTATATTGTTTTGAACTTAATAACATTCTGGGCCATCACATTTATCCTTACAATAACCCATTTATGTGAGGGGATCTGGCTTTCCCATTAAAGGGAGAGATATAAAGTTTCCTTTGATAACACTATAATTGGATTTAAGTGGAAAAGAAAGTTGATTTAAAAAAATATAAAGTATTTAATAGTTCAGATAGTAACTGGATAAGGCAAAGATAGTGATGGCTATATCTGACCACCTGACATTTGGGAAGGTCTAGAAGGTTTCTAAGGAGACGTGGTGGTGCAAACGGTTAAGTGCTTGGCTAATAACTGAAAGGTTCGTGGTTCAGACTCACCCAGAGGTGCCTTGGAAGAAAGGCCTGGCGGTCTGTTTCCATAAGGTCACAGCCATGAAGACGTTATGGCGTGCAGTTCTTCTCTGACACACTTGACGTCTCTCCATCAGTCAGAATCAACTCGATGGCAGCTGGTTTAGAAGGTTTCTAGGGTCCTTCCAAGTTTTGTGGAAACCCTGGTGGCATGGTGGTTAAGTGCTACGGCTGCTAACCAAAAGGTCAGCAGTTCAAATCCGCCAGGCACTCCTTGGAAACTCTGTGGGACAGTCCTACTCTGCCCTATAGGGTTGCTATGAGTCAGAATCGACTCGACGGCAGTGGGTTTTTTTGGTCCAAGTTTTGTATTTCACAACTGAGAGTCCTCTCTGAGAAAACTGGGATTCAGACTTCCAGAAAGGGGGCCTGTTTTCATGACTCAGCAATCGAAAGATGTGGATTAGCCCTGCCTTTTTTTATGTCTTTGATTCAGTTTTGTGTTTGCAAAATCCATGTCATGCAGTTACCAGTTCAGTCCTTTAGCTGGAATATGGCGAGAGGCGGATCTCTTGTCTAAAACCAGTTTCCGTCAAGTCATTTCTGACTCATGACAATCCCGTGTGTGTCAGAGTACCACTGTGCTCCATAGGGTTCTGATTTTTCAGAAGTAGATTGCCATACTTTTCTTCCAATGTGGCTTTGAGTGTATTCACTGTCTTTTTGCACCTTCCGGGGACTCCCTCTAGTATGTGGTCCTTGCTATTTGTTGTTGCATTTTGCTTGGCATTGATGCTGGAAGCAGGTTTCATTTTTGAGGCACATCTCCAGGTAGACCAGTGTTAGGGTTGCCAGTCCTAAAGGAGGGCAGAGGATTTCATTAGCTCACACACCTATTCCACTGAGTACATATAGTAGCTGCGTTCCTGGAAATTTGCCTCTAAATCAGTGTAAGAAAATCGAGAACAGAGCCTGCATATTTGTTAGGTGCCATCGAGTTTGTTCCTATGCATAGTGACCCCATGTACAACAGAATGAAACACTGCCCAGTCCTGTGCCATCTTCACAATCCTTGTTATACTTGAGCCCATTGTTGCAACCACTGGGTCAATCCATCTCATTGACGGTCTTTCTCTTTTTCACTGACCCTCTACTATACCAAGCATGATGTCCTTCTCCAGGGACTGGTCTCTTCTGATAACGTGTCCAAAGTATGTAAGATGAAGTCTCACTATCCTTGCTTCTAAGGAACATTCTGGCTGTACTTCTTGCAAGACAGATTTGTTCATTCTTCTGGCAGTCCATGGTTTATTCTTTCCCAACACCATAATTCAAAGGTGTCAATTCTTCTGCAGTCTTCCTTATTCACTGTCCAGCGTTTGTATGCCTGTATATAAGCCAAAAACCAAACCCTTTGCCATCGAGTCAATTCCGACTCATGGCGACCCTATAGGACAGAGTAGAACTGCCCCATAGAGTTTCCAAGGAGCGTCTGGCAGATTTGAACAGCTGACCTTTAGGTTAGCAGCCATAGCCCTTAACCATTATGCCACCAGGGTTTCTGCCTGCATATAGTAGGTGCTTAATAAATACTTGTGTGATGAATGAATGAGTAGCAAGAGATGATGATAGTCAATCATTCAGACTTTGGAGTCAGAGCAATCTGGTCTGGAATCCTGGTTCTGCCTCTTACTAGCTATGGGATATTGGAAGATTTACTTAACTTCTCTGGGTCTGTTTCTCTGTCTGTAAAATGGGGATAATAACATTCTTACATCAGGAGTTGTTCAAATCATACAAGCAAGTGAACCATAGCAGTCACAGTGCCTGCTACTATATCCTCCCTTTAAATGGCTCCCAGCCTCCCTCCTCATTGTCCATTTTCCCTTCCAGAGCAGGGTCCCATGTCAAGCCCTCCCAGGCAGGCTGAGCTCATTGCTGCCTTCTCTGCCGGCCCCCCTGCTCCGCCCCGGTCCATCCTACTCCAGTTTTGCTTGTCACTTTCATGCTGAGTCACTTCTTTATCTGCTCCCCTCCTCCCTGGACAGTGCTCACCAAGGCCAGGCTTGCAGTTGGAGCTACTGATTGATAGAAAAGAAAGCCCAGGACAGGGACAGCAAAGACCATGGAGGAGAAGATGGGACTCAGGCCCAAAGCCAAGTGGAATCTCAGAGCCCTGCTCTACTTTCATTAAACCGGAACCTGGGACTTGTCTGATATGAGCCCTGGAGATGTAGTTTGCATTTCTTTGTTCTTTCTGCTTCATGCCTGTGGCTCCCTCCTGGGCGTGACACTGAAGACTTCAGGGAGCCCCAGGAAGCCTTTGTGTTTGTGGCTGGGACAGGAGGCAAGTGTTACCATCCCCAGGGGACCAGAAGATGAGACAGGCTCTGAGGGAGGAACCAGATGGCCCAGGAAGAAAGGAAGCTGGAGGACACATTTCTGCCATCAGGGAGCCTAAGCAGAACACTGAGGGAAGCTTGGGGAGCTATGTGACTCCCTGAGAGTCACATAACCTCCCTGATCCCATTACCTCAGCTGTAAGACTTGAGGCTTGCATTAGAAGAAAGATTTTCCAGCAGAGTCTAAAGCATTCTCAGTTCGGGGAAGAAGGGAGAGGCCCATTCTGAGACTTCCCTTCTTCTGCCTCCAATCAGAATGTTGTTATTGTCGTTGAGTTAGCTCTGACTCCTAGTGGTCTTGTGTGGAACAGAACAAAGCATTGCCCCGTCCTTCACCATGCCCATGATCATTGACATGTATGAACCAGTTTGTTGCGGCTATCATCGTGTCAATCCATCTCATGGAGGGTTTCCCTCACTTCCGCTGACCCTCTACTTTACCAAACACGATGTCCTTTTCTAGGGGTTGGTCTTTCCTAATGGTGTGTCCAAATCAGAACGGCTCTGCCTAAAGGGTTTCACATATTGACCTTTCTTCTCTGCTTTTCTTTTTCAAGCTGGGATTATTTGGCTTTAGGAAGTTTAGAAGCCCTCTGAATGAGACGGTTTATATGTCTGTCTCCGTGCTCCAGAATGCTTGGCACTGCAGGTTAACCTGAAGATTGCAAGGGCAGGAAGGAGAAAGACATGAAGGAACGGCGTTCACCAACTGTCTTCCATGCCTGCAGCACTGCTGTGAATACCTTTGTAAAGCGACCAACGTCCTGGCCTGAAGCGGATTTTCCTTTTGTGTTTGCCTCAGTGCTAAACTTACTGAAGAATGTAATAATATGCTTGAGATCATTAATTCAATTCAGTTAAACAGATGCTTATGAGCAAGTTCTTTGTACCATCCACTGGACTCTGGGGATGCTGCAATGAGTAAAATATTGGCCCTGTTGTTGTGGAGTTTACAGTCCTCTGGGGAATCTTGGATCTGAAAAGGATGTTTTAAAGATGAGATGATTCAGCCCAGAGACGTGCAGAGTGATTTGACCCAAGTTATACACAGCAAGTGACAGCCCTAGAACTAAGCCCTAAGGCTTCCTAATGTAATTGCTATAACTTGCTTCACTTCTACCTTTCTAGTGTATTACTTATTTGTAAGACAGGTAGCTTCCTCTTGAATTAGTCACAACCTCAAGGGGCTTACATAGTTCAAAGTGGCCACTCCTGCTTCTAACGCGCTCTGTGACGAAAAGTGGAGCGCTAATCTGTCCGTTATTGCTGTAACTTCCCACTATCACATGGTGTCGCTATTGAACACAGGTCCTGCACAGTCCAGTGGGTGCTAGTAACCTTACACAGAAGCTATTGCTGGCCTCAATCCTTATACCTGCTTCCAGGGCACCAAAACTCGGGCTCCAAGATTTCACCTCTTAAATCCCACGCTTATTTTTCCAGCTATTGATTGGTAAAGGATAATTCCATGGTAAGCTGGCTGGATCGATCTCAGCTACCTGTAATTCTAGAACTAGCCTTTCCTCACAAATTCTGTGTCCCAGGTGTTAAATCAAGGCCACCGACTAAGACTCCCCTAGCCTTCAATTCACTTTATATCCTTTCCTGACATCTGACCTTGGCCCTGACTCATAGCAAGCCCATGAATAACAGAACAAAACGTTGCCCAGGTCCTGCCCCATCTTCACAATAATAGTTATGTTCGAGCCCATTGTTGCAGCCACCGTGTCAGTTGATCTCATTGAGAATCTTCCTCTTTTTCACTAACCCTCATCTTTACCAAGCATGATGTCCTTGGACTGAGTCACCCTAATTCACTTCAACAGGCTTTTCCTTTCTAATCGGTGCTGTCTTGGTTTGTAAGCACCTGGAATCCCCACAGACTTCTTTTGCAAATTGTTTTGCCACATCCCAGCTGTACAGATAAAGGGTTGTTGTCAGGGTCAACATTTGTTAACCCAGGGAATATCTGTTATTCTCTTGCACGAGAGCAGTTTGTACATGTTTATAACTAAGGGATATCACTTACCAGGTTCTCTCCTAAATACTCGTCTTTCTAAGGTTACTTGATCCTTTCACTTAGGCTTTGTTACGCTTTACACGAATCTCTAATTCAAGTCAACTCTTCCTACCTTGCCTAATTCCTATAGTAATTTCTCTTTGGCATAAACTCAGATGCGTATGTATTGGTATGATTGAGCTGTGTGACACCAGTTTACCCTCAGCATGGAAACAGATTTTTATATTGAATAGAAAGATCCATTTGAGGTTCCCAGGGTGGCACACTCTGTCCTTTGAAAGTCATCATCTGGCCTCTGAAGCACTGGATCTCAGGACATTGAATCGGCCAAGGCTGAGATGGACTATGAGACGGATGGTCAGAAATTTGTAAGCCAAGTAGATAATTCCTTTGGCTGGTTGCTTCTTAGAGGAAGTAAAAGAAATATGTCAGTCCCTGAGGGGAGGCTATAAAAGCTTAAGGAAAGTCAGAGTATTACCACGATTGGAGAAAGAGGAAAACAAAACAAAAACAAACACACTGAGACCAACCTCCAGGAGCCAGGGGAACATTCATCTGAGGGAAGGAGAGAGCCATTTTTCAAATGCTCACACTTTGGCTCAGCAGAGTAGCAGAGGGAACACAGGTGTCAGAATTGGAAAGGCGGCCTGCCTGCGCTGCGCTGTGAATGATGTGGCCTCGGCTGAGTCACTTAACCTGGCGACTCAGTTTGCTCATCTGTAAAATGGAGCTGAATATTACTGTGCAGGTATTTTAGAAAACAACCCAGGGAGAGGAGCACTGCTTGGCAGTAGATAGTAACTTGTGCTGTATATCATCAAGAAGATGAATTTGTGTCATTCAGGTCAGACTTTCTGGAGCCATTGAGGATGGATTGAATCTATTGCCCTGAGATAATCTTTAAACCTTACACTAAAAATATCCCCTGAAGTCTTCTTTAAACAAAACAATTGTTCAGCTTAATTCATAAAGATAGTCTGCCTTGAGCATTGGGCTCTGGTACGGAATTATCTATATGGGATCAAACTGACAACAGCAACTCGAAAGGTTAAATAGGGAGCTTAGGGGGCAGTGAGTTTCGGTTAACCGTGAAGGAATAATCTGGGAAAGGATGATGAGAATGGTTGCACAACTCGAAGAATGTAAGCAATTTCAAAGAATTGTACATGTAGAAATTGTTGAATTGGTGTACATTTTGCTGTGTATGCTTTCAATGACAAAAAATAAACTAAATGACAGAATAGAGCTGCCCCATAGGGTTTCCAAGGAGTGCCTGGTGGTTTCGAAGTGCCGACCTTTTGGTTAGAAGCCGTAGCTCTTAACCACTATGCCGTTACCACCCTCAGGTTGAAGGGACAAGAGGAGGAAGATGTTCCTGGATCCGATAGAGGGAGTCACTGGCAGGAGCTATTGTGAGGCAGAGGGCTACAACTACTGCTGGAGTCAATGCTGGAACGGGTGGGGTGAGGGGGTTGTTGTTGTGGGCTGACATGCCTGTTTGACTCATACCAACCCCATGTGACAAAGTAGAACTGCCCCATACGGTTTCCGAGACTATAATCTTTATTAGAGCAAATTGCCAGGTCTTTTCTCCTGTGCAGCCACTAGGTGGGGAAGCAATGCCTCCCTTTGCTCTCTTGCCTCCGGTGGAAGCCCCTACCCCCAGAGAAAACTGGTGATCTTACCAAGCTGGACTTATTAGACGGGCTAAACAAGGGAGAACAGCCCTGAAACAGAACCTCAATAGTGTCTCCAAAGAGGGGACCTAGGGGAGGTACTCATAAGGTTTGCGGGGCTGCTGATAGTCATAGGAGGGTTTTCAGCAGAAGTGAGGAAGCGTGGTCTGGACAGGGATTGGTCAGAATTTATCAACAAGGCATGTAACTGGAACAGTCAGGGTCTTATCTCTGGAACTTATAAGCCCGTCTGCAGTTACTGTTACATAAGTTTGTGGTCTTATCTAGGAACACATGGAACTGAATGAGCTGGTGTTAAAAACACTTTGAGCTTAGCTTATATTGCATGTCATGGCTGGTCCACTTATCTCTTTTGTGGGCCATGGGTCATTTTGTAAATTGGTTTCTGCCTCATTTCTCACTCTCATTAACCAAACTCCAGCAGAAGCCTGCCGACAAGGGAGCCCAGGTGAGGCAGTCTGCAGAGATCAGCCTCCTGGATACCGTGCAGGGTAGAAAAGGAGAAAATGGATCTAGGGAACCAATGCAGAATGAACACTCTTACCTGCCAGCCTGCCCACTTTTCTCTCTTCCTTTCTCCTTCCTTCCCTCCCTCAATTCTTCTTAACTAACATTAATTCTTCCTTTATCTGTGTCACTACAACCTATCTCTCTTTCCTCTATTTATTTCACACTTTGAGAATTATTGCTCTAGGTCTTTGCAAATTATATTTACAGCTGTTATTATTGAACACCTTTGATGAACCAAACACTATGCAAGATACCATTTATACCAGCATTCTCATCCTCCTAATTGATGCTGCCCACCAATAGAACTTTCTGCAATGACAGAAATATTTTATAGCCTGCATTTTCCAGCATGGTAGCCATTAGCCACATGTGGTTATTGAATAAGAAACAGAATAAGAAACAGGATTTTTTATTTTATTTAATTTTAATTAATTTAAACTTAAACAGCCACAAGTGGCTAGTGGCTACTCTATTGGACAGTACCAGTCTAAATGGCCCTGTAAGGCTGATCCACATTTCCAACATGAGAACACAGTCTTGGCGAGGTTAAGTAAGATGCTCACAGTTACCTGGCTGGTAAATGGAGCCAAGACTCAAACCTATTTCTCACTGACACCAAGATACTTAGCTTTATACCACAAATGCTCCCTCTACCTGAGTACCCTTCATCTCAGCCTTTTGACCAACTCTTTTTCATCCTTCAAGGCCCAGCTCAACTATCTCCTCCATGAAGCTTCATTAATCTCCAAGCAATGTTCTGAATACATGTCACCATTATACTCTGAAAATATCTCAACCAATGCATTTTCCAACTTGTATTGCAGGTATTTGTTTAGCTGCGGACATTTCCTAATAGACTGTGAAGTCCTTCAGGACAGGAACTGAGACAACTATGGATGCACATAGTAGATACAAAGTAAAAGTTTAGCAAAGGAGTGCTTTACCATCCTCATGGTCTTCTTTGTCGTTTCTGTGAGCACTGAGACAGTAATGCTGTAGCATGGGCGTATTGGTGCTCATCCCATTTATTTTCTGCACAGGTTTAAATTCTATACATCAACAGGTCCTCTGCTAAAAACGATTTTGGGCCTTCCCTCTCCCTTTCCAGGGCTCCTTCCTCCCTTTGACTCTTGGGCAATGGGATGGCTCTGGCTGGGAATATTTTGACTTAAGTCTGTCTTTCCCCGGCAGATACACATGTCCCAGCCGGCCTCACTAGCAAGGTGGTGGATCAGCGGTGCCTGAAGATTATAATGTAATTCATTAGGCTCTCCTGAGCAGCATGCAAAAATGACCAGCTGCCTCCTGGACAGCCACACACAACTCTGGATGTCCGTGACAACCGTGGACCAAAGGATTGTCATGTTGAATAAAGTCGAGGGTGGATTCCCTAGTAATATTGGGTAGAGCCATTCTGATGCAGCATCCTTACAAATGGCTTTGAGAACTGAGAGGGCAAGAGAGAGAGAGGAAAGCTGAATCCTAGGAAACAGACTTTAAAAACCAAAGAACATTCTGAGGATGTCTCTTCAGGAGAAGTTTGTGGTCAACCCTTTCAGGGAATAGACTAAAAGAAAACTGTCTTGTCCCTTTGTCTTCATTATTCTACCAACTGTGATCATTCTTGCCTTTAGTGGCTTTACATTGTGCTCAGAAATAAGTCCAGACTCTTTGGCACTGTTTTCTAGTCTTCACAGTGGATCAAGTCCCAAATGCTGACAAGGGTCAGGTGGATAAAATCAATGGTAAAGTTGCAGTTTGGGGTATTTGGAAAACTGCAAAGCCCTTGCCTGTTTAAAGGGAGTAGCCATAGCTAGGCTTGAACATTATCACATGTGAGAATGAAAGCCCAGGCTTCTTTTTCTTTCAATATTGTTGTCGTTGTTAGGTGCCATTGAGGCGATTCCAACTCATAGCGACCCTACGTACAACGGAACGAAACACTGCCCGACCCCGTGCCATCCTCGAAATCGTTGCTATGTTTGAGCCCATTGTTGCAGCCATTCTGTCAATCCATCTTGTTGGTCCTCTTTTTCACTGATCCTCTACTTTACCAAGCATAATGTCCTTCTCCAGGAACTAGTTCCTTCTGATGACATGTTCAAAGTACATGAGACAAAGTCTCACCATCCTTGCTTCTAAGAAGCATTCTGGCTGTACTTCTTCCAAGACAGATTTCTTCGTTCTTCGGGTAGTTCACGGTGTATTCAATAGAAGATGAAAATTTGGATTTTGATGAGAAATATCTAGTTTCTTAGACTACTTCGTAGACCAAATATAGAATACTTAGTGGCCACATTTGGTCCAAAGGCCATTACTTTTCAGGCCCTACCTTACATGGTCTGGCCCTTGCATCAGCCACAGCATCGTTGCCCTGAATCCCTTCATGTTCTGTAATCTCTGGCCATTTTTACCTGTTTGCTCCTTCTGGAATGCTCAGAACTCATCCGCACCTCAGTACTTTTGCACATACTGTTCCTTCACCCCAGAATGTCTTTGTCTAGTTGATTCCGACTCATGGTGATGTCGTGTGTCAGAGTAGAACTGTGCTGTGACCTTTTGGAAACAGATTGCCAAACCTTTATTCTGAGGTGCCTCTTGGTACATTTGAATCACGAACTTTTTGGTTAATAGCTAAGCACTTAACCATTTGCACCACCCAGAACCCTTATCCTGACTCTTCGTTGATGTTAGTTGCTGTCAAGTTGATGCCAACTCATGGTGACCCCATGTGTGCAGAGTAGAACTGCTCCATAGAGTTTTCAAGGCTGTGACCTTTCGAAGCAGATCACCAGGACTGACTTCCATGGCACCTCTGGGTGGGTTCGATCTGCCAACCTTTTGGCTAGTAGTCGAGTGCTTAACTGTGCCATCCAGGGACTCCGTGCTGACTGTAAAAAGCCACACCCATTGCCATCGAGTTGATTCGAACTCATAGTGACTCTATAAAATAAAAATATAGGGCAGAGTAAAACTGCCCCATAGAGTTTCCAAGGAGCAGCTGGTGGATTCGCACTGCCGATCTTTTGGTTAGCAGCCGAAGTCTTAACCACAGAGCCAGCAGGGCTCCGTGCTGACTCTAGCAAGCCCTTACTGCTATACGATGAGAGTGCTGGTTCAGCACCTTCTCTGATTCGCACAGCGATCCTCTGAGGTCAGTGGTGCGAGTCCCATGCAGATGATAAGGACTCTAGGGTTGATGGAGGAGAATCACACAGCAGAGATTGGACAGGCAGGGAGTCACCTTGCATGACATCACTTTACAAACCTGGTACCTGATACCTGGGTACAGTTTAAAGCATAGTTTCTCTGGTGGAGTTCACCAGGGAGTCAGTTTTAGTGCATTGGCTGGGGCTAACTTTCCCAGGTGATTTGTGGAAACCGCAGCTTTTCCGCTCCTGCCTGGGCGTCACACCCAGCCTGGCTCGGATGTGATATCCCTAGGGTCGTGGTGCCTAGTGCTGATGTGGCTAGGGCTCTGGACTTCCCGCTGCCCCCTCGTGCCCCTCAGAGGCCTCTGAGAACATCTCATGGCAGATACCCATTTTAAAATGTGCCACTTCCGACAGCCCGGGAGAGCCACAGTCGGCTGCCTTCAGCAGCCCCTCATGGCTGAGACAGAAATAGCAGTCCCTACAGAATAAAAATAGAAACGGTGAAACAGATCCATGTATTCTTGTCTCTGTGCAGGGCACGCCTGTCACATGGCCACCGTCCCTTCCAACATTCTGCTGCGTGAAATGGCAACAAAGGGCTTTCCCCGTCAGGAAGGGAAAATGCAAAAACTGTGTCACTTTTGGAACGATCTGTGGTCTATTTTTTCCTTCCTTTCCCTCTCCATTCCCTTGCCTTTTCTTTCTTTCCTAACCCCATTAAAAACCAAACCAAACCAGTTTCCATCGAGTCGGTTCTGACGCATAGTGACCCCATGTGTGTCAGAGTAGAACTGTGCTCTGTGGGGCTTCCAATGACTAATTTGTGTGTGTGTGTGTCCAGAAAGTTCTTTTTTTTTTTTAATTGTACTTTAGATGAAGGTTTACTGAACTAACTAGTTTCTCATTAAACACTACACATACTGTTTTATGACATTGGTTAACAACTCTTCAACATGTCAACACTCACCCTTCTTTACGTTGGGTTCCCTGTTACCAGTTTTCCGTTCCCCTCCTGCCTTCTAGTCCTTGCCCCAGGGCTGATGTACCCCTTTAGCTTCATTTTGTTTTATGGGCCTGTCTAATCTTTGGCTGAAGTGTGAACCTCAGGAGTGACTTCATGACTGAACTAAAAGGGTGCCTGGGGGCCATACTCTCGAGGTTTCTCCAGTCTCTGTCAGGCCAGTAAGTCTGGTCTTTTTTTGTGCGTTAGAATTTTATTCTACATTTTTCTCCTGTTCTATCCGGGACCCCCTATTGTGATCCCTATCAGAGCAGTCAGTGGTGGTAGCCTGGCACCATCTAGTTGTATTGGACTTAGTCTGGTGGAGGCCATGGTAGGTGTGGTCCATTAGTCCTTTGGACTAATCTTTCCCTGTGTCTTTGGTTTTCTTCATTCTCCCTTGCTCCCAAAGGAGTGAGACCAGTGAAGTATCCTAGATGGCTGCTCACAGGTTTTTAAGACCCCAGATGCTACTCATCAAAGTAGAATGCAGAACATTTTCTTTATAAACTTTGTTATGCCATCTGAGCTAGATGTTCCCCAAGATCATGGTCCCCACAGCCCTCAGCCCTCAATCCAGCAATTCATTCCCTCAGGGAGTCTAGATGTGTCTATGGAGGTACCATGACCTTACCTTGTACAGGTTGTGCTGCCTTCCCCAGTATTGTGTACTGTCTTACCCTTCACCAAAGTTACCAATTATCTATTTAGTATGTTTCTATCCCCACCCTTCCTCTCCCTCGTAACCATCAAAGATTGTTTCTTTTTGTGTATAAACCTTTTTCAATGACTAATTTTTTGGAAATAGATTGCCAGGCGTTTCATCCAAGGCACTTCTGGGTGGACTCAAACCTCCAACCTTTCAGTTAGCAGATGAGCATATTCACTGTTTGTACCACTTAGGGACTCCATTCAAAGACACATTCAGTTTACCTCCCATTGCAGTAGGTGTGTTCACTCTGGCAGAGGTGTGTTATAGGAATCAGAGATGAGTAAGACACAGTGCCTGCCCTCAGAGGGCCTTCTTCCAGCCGGGGGACCAAAAAAACAAAACAAAAAAAACATCCACTGCTGTCGAGTCAATTCCGACTCATAGAGACCCTATAGGACAGAGTAGAACTGCCCCCTAGGGTTTCCAAGAGGCACCTGGTAGATTAAACTGCCAACCTTTTGATTAGCAGATGTAGCTCTTAACCACTGCGCCACCAGGGTTTCCAGCCAGGGGAGCAGGTATATAAATAGATGTTGACAATCCAGGGCCCTAGGTGCTGGCATAGGAGGAGACCCAGGGCTGAGAGGGCAGACAGAGGAGCACACAGCCTCTTCTACGAGCCTGCATCCTGCCGGCCAGCAGGGAAAGCATTTTCATCTTTGCTTGGTCTTGGACTCAATCCTGTGACCTTATAACCAGAACTTAAATTGCCTCATTTGTCAGAGAGGCAGGAAAGTACTGCTTGATTGAAACTTTAGAAAAGTCTCATGTCAGATTCAGATGGAGGCGATGGGACCTGCATGCTGAAAGCTACTGGCATTTCCCTAATTATATTCCATTTTCCAAAATGGGGACATGCAATTTCCCAGGTCTTGGAGCAAGATGCCTCCAAGGGATTAAATAATAATCAGGTCATTCCTTCCTCTTTTCCATTCTTACCACTTTTTAAAATTCGTTTTCCTTCCTCTCACCTCATCCGTTTATTCATTCATTCTCTTGATCTGTCCAGTCAGAATCTGCTGTGAATGCTGCCAGGCAGAGGGGATACACAGATAACATGACACACTTTCCCTGGGGGTCTTTGCCCTGGATGTGCTCAGAATCCCCCTGGGACCTAGTTTCC
Organism: Loxodonta africana; assembly: GCF_030014295.1. Classification (NCBI taxonomy): domain Eukaryota; kingdom Metazoa; phylum Chordata; class Mammalia; order Proboscidea; family Elephantidae; genus Loxodonta; species Loxodonta africana. The sequence continues at coordinate 81,191,579 of NC_087355.1, read as the reverse complement.
GTGGGAACGTAGGTGCTCTGGAATCACCTCACTTCGGGGTTATATTTTTTCAGTGATCAAAACAAAATGCGGAAGTGTGTATAGTCTGGTAACAGCTGTGTGGAAACAATTTTTGGGAAATTGTGTGTATTTTTGTATCCACATAGAATTTGTCTGGAGGAATATGCAAGAAACTGGAAGTCTTGGTTGCCTGTAGGAATGGGAGCGGTTTTCTAAATAGACCAGGAAGGAGGCTTTATGCGATGCCCTGTTGAACTCTGTGCCATATGAGTCTATTGCCATTCAAAAATAATTGTAATTAAAATACAAAGTAAGGAAATAACAAATGCAGAGAAATTGGAACCTTCCTCCATGGCTGGTAGGAATATAAAATGATGCAGTCGCTTATGGGAAACAGTTTGGCAGTTCTGTCAAAAGTTAAACATAGGACCTAGCAATTCCACTCCTAGGTATATGCCCAAGAGACTTGAAAACTGAGACTCAAACAAATATTTGTACATCAGTGTTTGCTGCAGTATAATTCACAATAACCAAAAGGTGCAAACAACCCAAGGGTCCATCAACACATGAGTGGAGAAGCAACATGTGGTATATACATTCAATGGAATATCATGCAGCCATGAAGAGAAATGAAGTCCTGTTGCATGCCACAGCATGGATGAACCCTAAAAACATCTTGTTGAATGAAATAAGCCAGATACAAAAGGACCAATAGTGTATGATCCCACTTATATGAAATATCTAGAAGAGGTCGATGCATAGAGACAAACATTTATTAGTGGTTTCTAGGCGCTGGGGGCAGGAGGGAATGGGGGTTCTTGCTAAAGGGGTACTGAGTTTCTGTGTGAGGTGATAAAAGCTTTTGGAAAGGGTAGAGGTGATGGTAAACACAACGCAGTGAATGTAAGTACTGTCACTGAATTGTACGCTTCAACGTGATTAAAATGGCACACTTTTTGTTATATGTATTTTACCACAGTTAATTATTCTTTTAAATGAAATAAAGCAAAATAAGAATACAGTGCGGACATTCTGAGTCAGTGTGTCAGGATGCCCCTGCCTCGTGCTCCATGAGTGAGCTCTGCTTAGCCGTCTGCACCGCTCAGGCTGAGCCACGTTCTCTCTGGTCTCCATGCATTTGCACGTTCACTTCCCTCTGCCTGGCGCACACTTCGCCCCCAGAAACCATGTGTTCCCACATGCTGATCAGTGCCCCCACATGTTATGGATTGAATTGTGCCTCCCCCCAAAACATACTGAAGTCCTAACCCCTGGTACCTATAAATGTGACCTTGTTCGGAAATAGGGTCTTTGAAGATGTTATCGGTGAAGTTAACCTAAGCTCATACAGGAGTAAATGGAGTAAGGTGGGCCCTAATTCCATATGAGTGGGCCCTTATAAAAAGAGCAGAAGAGACACTGAGAGACACAGACGCAGTAGAAAGATGGCTGTGTGAAGATGGAGGCAGAGATTGGAGGGATCCATCTATGAGCCAAGGATTGCTGGCTGTCACCAGAAGCTAGGAGAAAGGCATGGAATGGATTCTCCTTCAGAACCCCCAGAAGAAATCAGCACTCTCTACACCCTGGTTTTGGGCTTCCAGCTTCCAGAACTCTGAGAGAATAAATGTTTGTTCTTATAAGCCGCCTAGTGTGTGGAACTTTGTTATGACAGCCCTCAAAAACCAATACAGCTCACCTCTGTGTTTCCAAAAGTTCCCCTGTTGGCCCCATCATAATTCTGTTTATTTGTGTATGTTGTTCATCAAACCTTGAAGTTCAACAGAAGGAGACAATTCTAAGTATAGTACCCACAGTGCCCCTAAGACCTGGTACCTAGAATGTGGTAGTGCTCAGTAAGGGATGATGGGACAATGGCAGACTGATGAGCTCTATAAAGGGAGTATTTACTGTTACTGGCCGCTGATGACCAAAACCCACCTTACCTTTTTAAGAATCTAAGGCAGGGCTCACCAAACTATAGCCCTGGCCACCATCTCTTTTTGTAAATAAAGTAATGCTGGAACCAACAATGCTCATTCATTTCTGTGTTGTCTATGGCTGCTTTCACACCACAGCAGCAGAGTTGAATTGTTGCCACAGAGACTGTATGGGCCACAAGGCCTAAGGTATGTACTATTTGACCATTTACAGAAAAAAATCTGCCCACTCCTGGTCCAAGGTACAGGCCTTACCTCTTCCCAGGGCCTTCTTTGCTCTTGCTATAAGACTACACCCAGCTGGCTCTGATCCTAGGGTGACCAAGTCATCCTAGTTCACCCAAGACTGTCCTGCTTTAACCCTGAAAGTCTTATGTCCCAAGAAACCCTCAGTCCCAGGCCCACTGGGACATTTGGTCACCCTACGTATCCCCCTACTAGCCAATATGCTCCCTGCAGACGGTAATCACATAGCTTCATGTCTCCCCTGCCACTGAGTTGGGCTCAGGACTCTGCAACCTGGCTGCCCAGCAAAGCTCTTTAGGGAACAAAAGCATAAATGTTTGTGATTTCAGCATCTGAACAGCCAAAGAGCTCACAGAACTTAAAATTGGGGCGGGTGGGAGGGAGAAATGATGACATATTTCTTTTTCTTTTCTTTTTTTTATTACTGTACTTTAGATGAAGGTTTACAGAACAAACTAGTTTCTTATTAAACAGTTAGACACATATTGTTTTGTGACATTGGTTACCAACCACACAGCATGTCAACACTCTTCCTTCTTGACCCTGGATTCCCTGTTACCAACTTTCCTGTCTCCTCCTGCCTTCTAGTCCTTGCCCCTGGGCTGGCATGCCCCTTTAGTCCTGTTTCGTTTTATCAGTCTGTCTAATCTTTGGCTAAAGGGTGAACCAAAACCCAAAAACCAAATCCACTGCTGTCGAGTGGATTCCAACTCATAGCAACCCTAGGACAGAGTAGAACTGCCCCATAGAGTTTCCAAAGAGCGCCTGGCAAATTCGAACTGCCGACCTCTTGGCTAGCAGCCGTAGCACTTAACCACTATGCCACCAGGGTTTCCTAAAGGGTGAACCTCGGGAGTAAGTTCAGTACTGAGCTAAAAGGGTGTCAGGGGCCTATACTCTCAGGGTTCCTTCAGTCTCTGTCGGACCAGTAAGTCTGGTCTTTTTTTGTGAGTTACAATTTTTCTCCAGCTCTGTCTGGGACCTTCTATTGTGGCTCCTGTCAGAGCACTCATTGGTGGTTGCCAGGCACCATCTAGTTGTGCTGGACCCAGTCTGGTGAAGGCTGTGGTAGTTGTGGTCCATTAGTCCTCTGGACTGACCTTTCCCTTGTGTCTTTGGTTTTCTTTGTTCTCCCGTGCTCCAGATGGGGTAATACCGGTGGAGTATCTTAGATGGCCGCTCACAAGCTTTTAAGACCCCAGACACTACTCATCCAAGTAGAATGTAGAACATTTTCTTTATAAACTATGTTTTACTAATTGAGCTAGATGTTCCCTGATGCCATGGTCCCCACAGCTCTCAGCCCAGTAAGGGACATATTTCTTAAGGGGCACTAAGTTTCTGTTAAGGGTAATGAAAAAATTTGGAAATGATAGTGGTGATAGTTGCATTACATGATAAATGTAATTAACGTCATTGAATTGTACACTGGTTGAAGTGGCAAATGTTATATTTATCTTACCACAATTAAAATATATACATATATATATAAACCAAAAAAAAAAAAGTTACCATCGAGTCAATTCTGACTCATAGCGACCCTATAGGACAGAGTAGAACTGCCCCATATGGTTTCCAAGGAGCACCTGGTGGATTTGAACTGCCAACCTTTTGGTTAGCAGCCATAGCTCTTAACCACTATGCCACCAGGGTTTCCATATATATATATGTGTATATATATATATATATATATACACACATATATATATATACATATATATATATATTTTAATACACTTTTAAGAAGAGGCAAATGCCAAGACAAAGAGTTGCTGGTAAAGTCCTTAGTGCTTTGGGGTAGCCTGTGACTTACTTTGGCCATTGAAATGAGAATGGTCCCAACGCGTCAGTTTTGGTCAGAAGCTTCAAGAGCAGTGTGTCAGGGTGAGTGTAGAAGGCCATATGGAGATATAGCCTTGTTCTACACAGCCCTCAGCCAGACCCACGTTGGCCTTGAAATGTGAGTGAGAAAGAAAAGATGTTCATCTCATTAAGCCACAGAGATTTGGAAATTCTGTGTTACTGCGGCACAAACTCATTGATCACAACAGATCCACAGATATTTATGTATTTTTTGATAATGCAGAGTATATATTCATGACACAGGTTTAGTTCGTATTTGTGCTTTTGTGGGAAAGCCCCTAGGAAAAGCCCCGTGAAAGGTTTCTGGACAAGGACAATTGTTAATAGATAAATTGCCTGTGAAGTCAGAGTAGGAGGTAGTGCAGGGCCATCAGTAGAAAGAGGCTTTGGAACCACAAAGGCCGAAGCTCAGTTCCTGGCTTGTCTACCTGCATGCTTTGTGTTGCTGGGTGAATGACTTGATGTCTTTGAGCCTTGGTTTCATCCTCTGTCAAAACAGTGTTTACAGGACCTCACAGAAAAGCTACTTTGAGGAAGCGCTGTCCGGTAGGATTTTCTGCAGTGATGGAAATGGTCTATTCTGCATGCCCAATATGGTACCCACTGAGAGCTCCTGGGCATTATAAATGGTTAGTGCACTGGCTGCTAACTCAAAGGTTGGAGGTTTGAGTCCACCCAGAGGTGCCTCAGAAGAAAGGCCTGGCAATTTGCTTCCAAAAAAAAAAAAAAAACACAATCACTGAAAACGCTATGGAGCAGAGTACTACTGTGACATCCATGGGGTTGACATGAGTCAGAGTCTGCTCGAGGACAACTAGGTGAGCCACATATGTCCACTTAAATTAATTAAAATGAAATAATATTTAAAATTCTATTCTTCAGTCACATCAGCCACATTTCAAGTGTCCAATAGCTTTAAGGAGTAGAGAAGATGTATATAAAATACTTGTTCTGGAATACTTGCTCAGTATATGATAGATTATTTTTACTGCCAGTTTATCTGGTCCACACTGCTACAGACAAGGGGTACAGAGAAACACCACTCCAGAGCTGCAGAATGTGGCAGGCAGCTGCCAGTATGGCCAGCATGGTGCTACAAGACAGGCGTAAGTCCAGACGCCTACAGTTTGGAAAAGATAAAGGAGGGTCTGACCAGTCAGTCATTCCGTAAGTATTGATGGGAGATGTTTGCCTAGGTTAATACAGTAAACCTCGAAATCTCCAAAGGCCAGCCTAGAATGCCAGCTCCCCGATGGCGAGGGTGTGTAGGACCAGGAAACCTGGACTCTGCCCTTCCAAACTCTCCAGCTTCAGATCTTCTTTCTCTCTGATTCCCTTCCCACCTAAGGTATTCCCCAGGGGAGAGCTGTTCCCCATAATGATTACTCATAAAACCCTTACGCTCCTGCCCATAATTCCCTTCAGCAACACTGGAATAAACTCTGGCTTTCTAAAAGACCTTACTGAACTGTAAGGGAGAATATTAAAGGAATAATCTCAGAGCCTATGAGGAATCTAATTTCAGTAATGTGGTTTACTAAGGAAAGGAGGCCAGTGGTAGTTCAGTGGTAGAATTCTCACCTTCTGTGCGGGAGGCTTGAGTTCAATTCCCAGACAGTGCCTCTTAAGCTCAGCCAACGCTATGCTGCTGAACAGGTTTCAGTGTTCCAGATAAGATGGACTAGGAAGGAAGAAGAAAAACGTGTCATCTACTTCCAAAAATCAGCCAGTGAAAGCCCTATGGATCACAGTGGTCCGATCTCATGTTCATGGGGTTGATCATGAGTTGGGGGCTGGCTCAGTGGCAGCTAACAACAACAACAAACTAAAGAAAGAGTTCTGGTCCTTTCCAGGCCCACCAGCTCTGCACTAATTCACACGAAACTGGAAGGGAGAGAGACCCTTGCCTCAGTCATTTGCTTGCTAAACCCCTGGCCGTAGAGTTGATTTTGACTCATAGCAACCCTACAGGACAGAGTAGAACTGCCCCATAGAGTTTCCAAGGAGTGCCTGGTGGATTCGAACTGCCGACCTTTTGGTTAGCAGCCGTAGCACATAACCACTACACCACCAGGGTTTCCAAAAAACTGTTGCTGTTGAGTCGATTCCAACTAATAGCAACCCTATAGGACAAAGTAGAACTGCCCCATAGAGTTTCCAAGGAGCTCCTGGTGGATTCAAACTGCCAACCTTTTTAGTTAGCAGCCATAGCTCTTAACCACTACGCCACCCAGGGACTCCTTTTGCTTGCTAGTTCCTGCCAGGTACCAATTTTATGTCCCAGTCTCTGGAGAACTGTCCTATACATCATGACTCTGATAGTCAAGGCCTAGAAACATGTTCCCCTGCCCCCCACTCAGGGTCTTCCCTCTCACCTCAGCATCCCTGTCTGAGGACCTGCGCCTTCTCCTGGAGACTTGGCACCAGAAAGACCTCTGTCTTCAGGCCAGACCAGTCCTTGAGCCCAGCTGTGTTACCGGTGATTCATGCAGTGCGAAACCTAACTGCCACGTAATAAGATGTATGGTAGTGAAATAACTGGTGAATCATTCCCTCACGTGGAACTGGATTGAAATGATGTAAACGTCAGTGTTCAACCACTGTTGCTCATCCTCTGAGAAGTCCAGAGGTTTTACTGAGCCTAAGACAAATGAATACACATATATCCAACTCTCCAGTCAGCCAGCCATCTTTGGTCCATATAGCTCTCTATTCATATAACCATTCAGCTAGCCTCTGCCTGCCCTCTCTTCTTCCTTCCCCCTTCCTTCCTCCCTTCCTTCCTTGTTCTATTTGAATTGGGCACTGACCTAACCCAGACTATAATCAAAATACTCTTTAAATGTCAGGGCAGGAGCTCAACTCCCCACACTTCCGGGAAACCAGCCCAGTTACTGTGTAATCCCCTCCTCCTTCTGCCCTTACAAATTGGGCTTTCTCAGCCTTCATTCCATGTGATCCTTGAAACAGTCTTAAAGCTAGAAAGAGCAAGCATTTTATCCCAGTTTTACAGAAGAGGAAACTGACGCTAAAAGATGAGGGAAATTTGCCCAATGTCACCCAGGGAGCCCAAATTTGGGCCTGGGTATTCTCTTCCCCAAGCCCACGCTCTTGCTTCTGCCCACCATCTTGAATACAGGCCTGGCTCTCTGCAGCTCCTGCTCTTCTTGTAGCTTTTCTACCACTGTGCTCTTCTTGTAGCTTTTCTACCACTGTCACATAAACCCCAGAGGGCAATTTGAAAATAGCCTCTCTTTTAAATCTCATTTGCTTCTTTGTAGGATAGTTTGTGCTGGTGGGGGCAGGGTGTGTGTTGGTAGAAACACTAAGTCTACAACGGCTTCTCGTTGCTGCAGGAGAATAAGATATGGGAAGCACAATGTAAGACCCAGAAAACTGGTTAGAAAGTTGGAATTAATTGAAAACTGTAAATCTGGCCCCGAGCATTCACCTACCTACCTACCTACCTACCTTCCTTCCTTCCTTCCTTCCTTCCTTCCTTCCTTCCTTCCTTCCTTCCTTCCTTCCTTCCTTCCTTCCTTCCTTCCTTCCTTCCTTCCTTCCTTCCTTCCTTCCTTCCTTCCTTCCTTCCTTCCTTCCTTCCTTCCTTCCTTCCTTCCTTCCTTCCTACCATTTATGTTTCCTTCTTTGTTTCCTTCCTTCCTTCCTTCTTTGTTTCCCTCCATATATCCACCCACCCACCCCCAAACATTTGTAACATGGTAGTCAATAGCTAAATCTGTGGAGTCAGGTTGCATGGATTTGGTTTCCAGCTCTATACATTATCTAAATGTGACTTGGCCTCTCTGGGCCTCCTTTTCCTCACCTGCACAGTGTGGATGAATAAAATCTACCCCATACTCCTAGGGTTGTATGAGAATTACATGACATGATGCACATAAAATGTCGAGAATGCTTCCTGACATGTAATTAAGCACTCGGTCCCCATTAGCTATTATTGCTCATCACATACTACAGACAGTGGGCAAAACAAGACACCCACAGCTCGGCCATCTCAAGGAGCTCTTTGCCCCAGTGAGACTCATACTTGTCCCGTCTTTTATATAATCATTTTTAACATTTATCTTTTAAAGTCACAGCTGGTCAGTCAAGTAAGCCACCTGAGAATTGCAATGCAATATGTGGAAAAGAGATTTTAGAACCTTCACTGTGTGAGCAACGATCAATTTCAGTCATTTGGACAAGACTAGAGTGGGATGGGGCTGTTTGAGGACAAAAGGTCTTAAAATCTCCCCATGAAGCGGCCCCTTCTCTGTCTGTGTCAGACGGGCCCTGGACTGTCTGCCTTGCAGGATATTTCCTTTGTTATCTCTCGTCTGTTGTCTGCAACCCACGCAGGCCAAGTTATCTTTTTTAATTTTATATTCCAAGGGAGCGCAGTGTTGTTTTATTATTTTTTCCTGAGGCTTTCATCTGGCCTCTAATACTCGCTTAGTAATAGATGACATAAAAATGAATGGATCACACCCAACAATTTGAAGGTCCCAGCTCTAGAGCCCTCCCCTTAATGGGTCTCAATAGTTTCTTTGCATCCGGCTACATATAGATCATACCTTTTGTTCAAGTAGTGAAAGACTTTCTTTTTCCCAAATAAAGTCTTATGTAGACTTTTAGTAAACAAAATAGACAACATGAACCTTGTATACAATCATAGGTACCCAATGGAGACAGAATTATCTGAACTAAGTATCATTACATGTGATCCAGAAACATGTCTGAGAAATCTTGCAAAGGCTTAAAAATTTATTCACCCTTAGATAGACAATTAACAAATTGCCTTTATTATTGTATAGACTTAGGAGGCTTGACACTGGGAATGTCCTGGAAAACAGCCACAACAATAATAAATGGCTATCCTGCACGTATTTCACATCAGCAGGCTATATTTTGGCAATGATCATTTTTATTGATGCTTTCCTAAAGCTATTAAAGAAACATTTGTGTTAATCTCACTCAGTATCCAAGAGGGAAAGCCAATTTGTGTTTGAGATGATGAAGACGAAGAAGTGAACATTTATTGTGCACCTCCTAGGTGTCAACGTGTGCTGAGTGCTTTATATATATCATCAACCTCCATGAACCCTCACAGCTATTATCTGAATTTGCTGTCTCCATTTCCTCCCCCTCCACCCACCTCAGTCTGGCTTTTTTTTTTTTTTACCACCATCCACCGAAATAGTTCTTGTCAAGGTTTCCAATCCCCGGTATTAAATCCAGTCGTCATTGTATTTGAGACCTCAGCAGCAACGGGCATTCCGTGGAATCTTCCCTTCTTCAGCTTCCCTGACACTGTATCTCCTGGTTTTCCAACTCCCTCTCCCTCTGACTGTTGTTTTTATGTTGTCTTGGAAATGCCCACACCTCGTAGGCTGGACACTGACCCTAAGAGTTCTCACCCAGTTCTTTTCCAGGCACAGATCACTCACACTATATATATATTTTTAAATAATATTTTATTGTGTTTTAGGTGAAGGTTAACACAGCATTCAACAATTCTACACAAGTTGTTCGGTGCCATTGGTTACATTCTTCACAACGTATGAATGTATGTATGAATGTTCACAATGCATAAACATTCTCATTATTTCCGTCTGGTTGTTCTGTTTCCACTAATCTAGTTTCTCTGCCGCCTTACATTCTCTTCTTTGTTTTAAAGTCATTTCTAACCATTTGGTCTCATATAAATGATTTTTTAAAGGAGCATAGTGCTTGCAGGTGATATTCATTATTTTATGAACCAATTTTTTATTTAGCTACAAGGTGCCTTCAGGTGTTAGTTTTGGTTCAAGGTTTGAAGGGTATCTCAGAGCAATAGTCTCAGGGAGTCCTCCAGTCTCAACCAGTCCCGTAAGTCTGGTTTTTCCACTCAAACTTTTGTATCTGCATCTCTGACCTCTCTTCTGAGCTCCAGCCAAAGAATCCCCTTGCCTTATTGTTATCTTCACTTAGATAGCTTCATCTTTCCCCCCAAATCTGGTATTTGCCAGTGATCTCTATCAGTGAGTGGCACTCCTATCCATTCTGCTCCAGAAACCACAAAACATCCTTGAAACCTCACACTTCCTCACCCTCCACGCCCAACTGACCATCAAGTCCTCTTGGTTCTTCCTCCCAATATCTCCTGAAGTTTCTACTTCTCTCCATCTCCAATGTCACCCTTTAGTTCAAGCCACCATAATCCTTATCTAGACTACTGCAGCCTCCACAATGGTCACCCCCGATGACTCTTGCACAATCCATGTGATACTCCACCCTGCAGTCAGAGTGATTCATGTCAAAATGCAGGTCAGGTCAGGTCGGGTCTCACCACTTCTCCCACCCCTACTTCCAAACAAAGCATCTCAGTGCCTTCCATTGTTCTTGGGATAAAGCATACCATCTATGCCTAGAATGGACACACCTTCCTCTCTTGGCCCATCTGTCACCAACCTCTCCTTTGTCTCTCAGATATCAGTCCATGCCTAACCTCCAAGGATGCCAAGATGAGCAACATATTACTTTATTTGTTTATTTTTATTTAAAAACTTGTCAAAGTAGTGGGCAGGGTTTCTGTGTCAAAAGGATGAGCTGTGCATTTTCTTTTTGTCATCAGGATTTCAAACTGAGTGTGAAAGAGAATGGGCTAATTTCATGGATGAGCTTTGGGACTGACTTCTGTATCCAGTGAAGGAATTATAGTCTGCTTTATAGAAAACCACTCTTTCACAGATGTGGAAACTGAGGCTGCTCCTAATCAAGCATGGAAGAGTCTATAAAAGAGACAGAGGGTAGGGTTGTGTCATCAGCCCTACTTAGAAAAACTGGGGTTTTTCTGCTTGCTACAAAGGATGTAGCCACAGATTGAAATAGAGACCTGAGGTGTCTCATTCTTGCTGTCAGGAAATCTGTACTATGGCAGGGGACAGTAGAGATAATAGAAATGCATTAGTTTTAGAGCTTTACAGCAAAGTGAGAAAATATTTCCTATTTATACCCTTTCCTCACTTATCAACATGGTTAGGTTCCAAAGACCACAGTTTGTTATGTGAAATCGATATTATGCGAAAATGGAGGATGACCACATCAGATCATAAAACAGAGAATGACTACATCATTACATAACTGCCAGATCACATCATTACATAACTGCCAAACCACTGAGAATCATGGCCCAGCTAAGTTGACCTTAAACCATCTGTCTTGGTTATATAGTGCTGCTATAACAAAAATACCACAAGCAGATGGCTTCAACAAACAGAAGTTTATTCTCTCACAGTCTAGTAGGCTAGAAGCCAAATTCAGGGCGTCAGCTCTAGGGGAAGTTTTTCTCTCTCTGTTGGATCTGGAGGAAGATCCTTATCATCAATTTTCCCCTGGTCAAGGAGGCTCTCAGTGCAAGGACCTTGGGCCCAAATATGTGCTATGCTCCCAGTGCTTCTTTCTTGGTGGTATGAGGTCCCCATGTCTCTCTGTTCACCTCTGTCTTTATATCTCAAAAGAGATTGACTGAAGACACAACCTACTCTTGTAGATTGAGTCCTGCCTCATTAACATAACTGTTACTAATCCCACTGCATTAACATAATAGAGGTAGAATTTACAACACATAGGAAAATCTCATCAGATGACAAAATGGTGGACAAATACACAATACTGGGAATCATGGCCTAGCCAAGTAGACACATATTTTAGGGGGACACAATTCAATCCATAACACTATCAAAGCCTGATATAATTTTATATAACCTTAACTGTCAAAGCCAGCACGTTGGCCTTCGTTATTGCCAGTTGTACATCATTAATGTGTAAAACAGTTAAATAGTAGATATTTTATTATTGTCATAAATGTGAAATGTCAGATTACCAGATAGTTGATAAGTGAGAAGAAGGTGTATATATTTGTGGTAGGGTGCATAATTTCCCCTCACCCAAAAGATACCTACATCCTAATTCTGGAAGTTGTGAATGTTACATTTTATAAAAGAAAAAAAAGGATTTCGTAGATACAATTAAATTAAGGTTCTTGAGATGGGGAGATTACAATCCTGGATTCTCTGAGTGGGCACTAAATGCAATCACATACATCCTTATAAGTGAGAAGCAGAGGGAAATTCGACAGAAGAAAAGGCAAAGGCAATGTGACCACAGAGGCAAGAGACTGGACTGATATAGCCACAAATCAAGAAATGTCAGCAGCCACCAAAAAGCTGGAAGAGACAAGAAATGAATTCTCCCTTAGAGCCTCCAGAGGTAGCACGGGCTTGCTAAATGTGGGATAAAGAATTTGGCCTTACCCAAAGTAAGGTGGCCTTTGTCCTTGCTTCCTGAAAATAACCCTTGGAGCAATTGGGAAGCCTTAATCTGAGAGTTCCAGGCCACACGTGAGGATTTGTGCTGGTGAGTGGGGGCTGGCCAGACCAGAAAGGACTCACCTGGGAGGCAGATATCAACTAGCCTCAGGAGGCATGAGTTAGCCTGTCACGCAGGACTGGCCAATAAAAGCCCTGAGCACAAAGGCTCAGAGAGCTTCCTGGTTGGCAAAGGGAGAGTGATGTGCCCTCTTTGAGACACAGAAGCTCCATGTTGCAGATCCTCCCAGATCTTGCCCATGTGTCTTTTCTTATAAGGATCCTGATTTGTATCTTTTTGCTGTAATAAATCTATAATTGTAAGTATAGTACGCTCCATGAGTTCTGTGAGTCTGTGAATTAACGAACCCAAAGAAGAAGAGGGAGCCAGCATGTGAAAGTGAGGGTATCATGTGGACTTCCAAACTTGCAACTGGTGTCTGCCCATTTGGCAGTCTAAAGGACAGTATCCTCTTAACCTAGGAGATCTGCACTGGCTCTGAAGGCAAGGGGCAGAGAGAGTGCCACAGAGAGAGAAATGATGGAGAAGTGGGAAGGTGGGGACTGAATTAGTCTCCACATTTTTGGAGATTGCATTCATGCTGATTCTTGTCCGTGAATTTATTCACAAACTGACACCTTGATGTCAGGTCAGCGCGATACTGCTTTTGGACTTTTGGTCTTCAGAATGTAACAGAATAAATTTCTGTTGTTTTAAGTCACCAAGTTTGTGGCAATTTGTTACAGCAGCCCTCAGAATCTTCATACTCGAATTCTATAAAATGATGCTCACAGCTCTGCTCTCTCTCTAGCCTCTCAATGCATATTCTTGCCAAATGAGGACCAAGCAACATATTCTCCATAGAACCTTGAAATAAGAACGTATCTTAGTGATTTATTTTCTAACCCACCTCTTATATCCAACGTCTTTGTAGTTCAGTTGACATTATCTCCCTTCTGAATCACGTTGAAATGCACTTCAATTGCTTGAGCGCTAGGCATAGTTCTGCCACTTTGAACTTCTGCCTTTTGCTTCATATGATGAACAGTATAATCATGTCCCATCCACAAGGCGTTTCTACACACTAGTATAAATAATAACATTCCTCCTTTTGTTGTGATGGCACTTGGGTATTCCAGCTGTGTCTCTGTGCTGTTGAGATGTCCTGGGTACATCCATAGATAGATAAAAACACTAACTAGTGTGGAAGAATAGGTCAGGGACTATGCTAGCAGGTTCATTTCAATTCAAGGACATGTGAATATTAGTTCACAAAATCCAGAGAGCAAAACAGACACATAAGAAAAGAACTCCCATACAATATGCTGCTGATAAGACAGGCGGAACAAAGTGCTTTGTGAGTAGAGATATGGAAACAACTAATTCTGTGTGCAAGGTCAGAGATCTGTAGAGAAGTGCAGGCAGGTTGGGCCTTGATGAATTTGTAAGGACTCATCAGGCAGAGGAGGGGGAAAGCCATTTTAAGCAATGGCAACTGCAGGGGCGGAAGCAATGGGGACAACCAATACACTTGAGGAAGAAAAGGTAGTCCAGAAACTGAAGAGTAGCTTACACTTGTATGGGACACCTTCTTAAAGGCAGTTGATGTTGAAAAATGATTTTTTCAAGTCCAAAGGAAGAAGCATGAAATAAAATGAAATACCTATGTCATATATCATACAAGCAATTTTTTAAAATAGTAATTTGTAAACATTTTTACTGGTAAGGGTGACATAAGATCTCTCACATAACACTTGTGGGAAACTGAGTTAATCCAGCTTTAATAGAGAATGACTTTTTGTCACGTGTATTTAAAGCCGTAAAACATCCGTATGTTTTACATGGAGAATCCTGCCTCCAAGAATTAGTCCTAAAAGAATAATACAAAATTCGGAAAGACATCGTACATAAAGATGTTCATTGCAGTGGTATTTATGAGAATGACAATCAGGAAGTAACTTCTGTGTCCAAGGAGAAGGAAGTGGCTAAATAAATCTTGGTTTCTAGAGCTCACAAGGCAGGCAAGGAGGACCTGACCAGAAACGTACGTACCTTTTTGTCAAACTTTTTTAAAAATTGAATTTGAATGTCTTTGGTCGGGCCTGCATGCACGTACGTGGATGTTCATAGCAGCATTACTCACAATAGCCCAAAGGTGGAAATAGCCTACATGTCCATTAACAGATGAATGGATAAACAAAACACGGACCGTACATACAACAGAACATTATTCAACCACAGCCGTGAAGAGAAATGACGTTCTGATACACGCTACAACATGGGTGAACCTTGAAAACATTCTGCTGAGTGAAATAAGCCAGACACAAAAGGACCAATCCTGTGTGATCCCACTTACAGGAAATATCCAGGATAGGCGAATGCTCAGAGACCAGGGTTGATGAGTGGTCACCGGGGGATGGGGCTGGGGAGAATGGGGAGTTAATGAGTTAAATTCATATGCTTGAGGGGTAAAGAATTTCTCTTTGGGGTGATGAGAAAGTTTTGGAACTAGTGGTGAACAGTTGTACAACCTTGTAAACATAACCAACTTCACTGAATTATGCATTAAAAATTCTTAAAATAGCAAATTTTATGTTATATATATTTTACCATAATAGAACTAAAAAAAAAAAAAAAATAGGACTGGGGTTCCAGCTCTGATCTTACCAGTCTTTGGACAGTCCCTCCTGTCTCCATGTTTTCTTAGTGTGGTAAGGAGCCATCTTGGAAGGGACGATGTCAGAGATCCTCCAGCTCGTATTTTACAGGATTGAGTGTGGCGTAGGGACCGTGATCCCCTTCCCCATGTCAACTTCGTCCATATTCAAAGCACTTTCAAATTCTACAGGACATGTAGCTGATGACTTTTTCCCATGGCCCAGTGTGACATAGGCTGGGAATGTTGAGAGGCTGACAGGGATCTCTGAGAAGTTTCCCGGGATACCAGCCCACTGGGCAATCAGACTCATAGTGCTAAGGACTCCAGGGAGACAAGGAAGCAGCTCTTCCGCCCTACACTGCCGTCCCTGCCAGCAAAATGCAGAGAAACATAAGGAAATGTATAAAGCACATTTGTTCACTTAACTTCTGTGGTCTTCCCCCCTGCACATGTTTCCTGTTGAGAGAAACGCAGGAGAATAGAATAAGAACAGGATTTGGAAGCAGACATACTGGATCCATTCACGTATTTATTCATCCTTTCACGC
The DNA here is from genome assembly GCF_030014295.1 of Loxodonta africana. Taxonomy (NCBI): domain Eukaryota; kingdom Metazoa; phylum Chordata; class Mammalia; order Proboscidea; family Elephantidae; genus Loxodonta; species Loxodonta africana. The sequence continues at coordinate 81,175,975 of NC_087355.1, read as the reverse complement.
AACAGACACTTTGCCAGCTAAAACTTCATTGCACCCTGACACTGGGCTATATGCTGGAATAAATATAAATTCAACAATAAAACACTTAATCTTTTTGCCTCTCTGAGCCTCTGTTTCTTCCTCTGGAAAATGGGAATTAATAATAATGCCTGTTGTTGTTAGTTGCCATCGAGTTGATTCTGAATCATGGTGACCCCATGTGTGCAGAGTACAACTGCTCCATAGGGTTTTCAAGGCCGTGACCTTTCAGAAGCAGATCTCCAGGCCTCACTTCCAAGGTACCTCTGGGTGGGTTTGAACTCCCAGCTCTATAGTCGAGTGCTTCACTGTTTGTGCCACCCAGACGCTCCCTAATAATAATGCTTAGCTAAAAAAAAGTCCTGGACAGATAGGCAGGAGAAGTGGAGCAGATACTAAGTAAGTAAGTCTATAGATGATCTACCGCCACCAGGAAAATCAATCCTGATGAGTGCTCCTTCTTTCCTTTTTCCTTCATTCATTCTTCCTCTTCCATTTCCCATCCAGGTCTCCCCCTGAGCCTGTGGCTTTCCATTCTCCTCTCTTTCCAGGCTGTTGCTTGTTCCTCACTGGACTTCCTTCTTCCTCCCTCCCTCCTGGCAACTCTGCCTCCCTCCTGCCAGCCCTGCTCTCAGCCATGCTCTCAGCTGGTATTCTGGCCTCTGAGGTCCCATTGGTCAGTGGGCCAGCCTGCTGGCATGTAACAGGCAGGCTTGCCCATCAGGAGGGCAACCTCCTAAATGGAGGTCACAGCACAATTCTATTTTGAAAGCTTCAGGCCAGCAGAGCTCTTGACATCCAACGCTGAGGGAAGGGAGGGGTGGTGGTTTCTCCCTTGGTGCCGAGATTGTCTGGCAGACATCTCAGGGAGAACCCAACCTGTGCCAAGCAGCCCTGGCAGAGCCTGAGTCTTAGAAATGGAATCTTTCTCATGGAGGGGAACAGGAGGGAAAATGCAAGCAGCCAAAGATGGTTGGCATCGGGGAGCAAGGGGAAAAGCAGGGTGGGAGGGAAGAAGAGACAAACACCCAACAACTGTGCTTCTGAGGGGGAGCCTGGGAGATGGCGGGTGTGTGTAAGGAGGACAGATGGGACTGGGAACAGGACGGCAGCTGCTGTCCGTCTGTGCCACCCCACCTGAGGGAAGAGAAGCTCGGGCTGGAGCATCTCAGCCTGTTTAAAATTCAGGACAAGGTGATGGCCCTTCTCAACCTACTTGAGAATAGGATAAAGGCTGAGAGCTAAACCTTCGAAGGGCCTTCTCATTCCCTGCTATTTAGGAAATCACAATTACATTCATCTGTGGTGGCTTCTGTTTTGCTGTGATACCGGAAGCCATGCCATCAATATTTCAAATATCAGTAGGGCCACCCATGGAGGGAAGGTTTCTTCAGAGCTTCCACACTAAGACAGACTGAGAAGAAAGGGAGATGCTGGGAGATGAGCCCAAACATACCAACCATCATGAAGATGGTGCACGAACAGCAACGTTTCAGTAGCCATGAGTCAGAGCCAACTCAACAGCACCTAGCAACAATCACTACCTGCCAGAAATTCCACCAGAACCTGGAGAGACAGAACCACCCCCTGACCTCATTGTGCTGATGTAGTGGGTGATTCCAGTGGGTCTACAGAGGAGCTGTCTGTACAGCGTGCTTCAAGGGCATACAGTGATGACCGGGTGTGTAATGAGAAAAGGGCTTGTGGTGAAGGTTCATTTGAGTTATGACTGGAGGGAGGAGTTGGCACAAGCTAGATGAAGAGTGTGAGGAAAATGATTGAATCAGAGGGAAGAACATATGTGAGAGCCCCAAGGGAAGGAGATCAAGTTGGTGTTCCCAGAGCAATGCGATCTTCAGGAGCTGAGGGAGAGGAGCGGAGAGGAGAGAGGTGGTCATGGAAGCTCTTGGGCCTTGGAAGGGTGGTCAGCTCTACCTTGTAGGCAGTGGAAGCACCACTTCTTCCTCCCTTGCTCGAAACCAATACGATAGCTTCACATCATGCTAATCACGGCCCTCAAGGCCCAACATACCTTTCCAATCTCACTTCCTACCTGTATTCCCCTGGCCAACTCCGCTTCAAACACAACAGCCTTTTCCCCCCTTGAGCATGGTCATCTCGTATCCACCTCCACATCTTTGCACCAACTGTTCCTTCTGCCTAGAAGATACTTCCTGGAGATCTTCTCATGGTTGGCTCCTTTCTTGACCCTCTTATCTCATCTTATATGCCACCTCTGTGGAGAAAGGTCTTCTTTGGCCACTCTAGTTCAAGTAGCCCACTCCCCTCAATCATAGCTCCCTGGGATATCTTCTTCACAGAGCTTTGCTTTCTCTGAAATTATCTGAAGTACTTCCTTGTTGTTCATTGCTTGTCTTTTTGCAACTACAGTGTAAGCTCCATGGGACCAGAGACGTGGCCTTTTTTTTTATTTACTACTGTACCCCAAGCACCTAGAATGGGGTCTGCCATAGATTAGGTGTTCAATAAATTATGTCAAATAAACAAATGAATGCCCCTCAATACCCTTATCCTAATTGTTGATTAGAGGCAGTGGTGGTTTAGTGTTAGAATTCTCACCTTCCATGCTAGAGACCAGGGTTCAATGGCCAGCCAGTGCACCTCAGACACAGCCAGCAGCCGTCTGTCAGTGGAGGATTGCATGTTGCTATGATGCTGAACAGATTTCAGTGGAGTTTCCAGGTTAAGATGGATTTGGAAGAAAGGCCTGGCAATCTACATCTGAAAATCAGCCAATGAAAACTCTATGGATCACAACCGCAACTGATCATAGGGATAACACAGGACCTGACGGCATTTCATTGAATTGTGCGTGGGGTTGTCGTGAGTCAGGGCTGACTCGATGGCAGCTAACAACAATTGTTAATTCCTTATGGAATTTGCCAAAGTATCTTAGACCCATTATCTCTGTAGAGCCTATAACGATGATTTTGTATATATATATATGTAGATCCTCATCATCAGAACAGGCTATTGCATCTTCACTTTGCAGATGTGGAAGCTAGGCCTGACTAGGAGAGTCCCAAATCTGCAGTGAAGTGGAGTAGGAACCCTACTGCGAGCACCTTTATGCCAGGGCCTGTGTGTACGTCTCCTTATTGAAAAGAAGCATCAGCAAATGGTCTAGACCTGTTGCCTCTTCGAGCAAAACCCAAACCTGAAGACTGATCTCTGTGCTGTTTCTGCAACCAGAGTCCATGTTGACTGGAAATGACCGAGGGCCAAGAAGGGCCTGAGGGAGCCGTATCCTCCTCTGTAAAGTTACATCCCTGATGACAGCTGAGAGATGCTGTGAGGGACAGTGAGGAAGTGGTCCTGACATGGATTAGATGAGATGGCACGAGTCCTCCCGTCCAAATTGAAGTTGTCAGTGTGAGTCCTATTTCAGGTTTTACTCCTGTCTTACCCACCTCCCCAGGGCTTGGGGAAGTGGAGAAATGCTCAAGGAAAACTCAGTTTCCAAAGTGCAATCTTAGGAAGCCAATCTCTTTACATCGACATTCTTGACGGTTGTTAATTGCCATGGGGTTGATTCTGACTCATGGCGATCCCATGTAATTACAGAGTAGCACTGCTCCGTAGGATTTTTTTTTTTTTTTTTATGGGTAATCTTTAACAGAAGTAGGTGGTCAGGCTTTTCTTCCACAGTACCACTGAGTGGGCTCGAACCTCCGACTTTCAGGTTAGCAGTTGAGCACAAACTGTTTATGCCACCTAGGAACCTTGTTTGGACTGTAGGCCTATGGAATTCTCAAGAATGTTTTTAAGTTATAACATAAAATGCTATCAAAGTTCAAAATAAACTTTGCGAAGTAGTAATTTATGTGCATCTTTATTAACACTTTAAATAACAAAATCCAGCAGTGAGCCTCATAACTACCGTAACTGCAAAGTACTGAAGAGCGTAAATGTTATTTCAATATATTTGCTACAATTATAATGTGATATTAAGATATCTGTGATTTCTGTTGGTGGCAAAGTCACCTACTTCGTCAGACTACTGCGGTCTGCCGATGCTGATAGTGGAAGGCGATGGTGAAGCTCAGTCAGAGCAGGGGTCAGCAAACTCTTTCTTGCTAGGCAGTAAATATTTTGGAGGTTTCAGGTTTGCAGACCATACATTCTTTGTCACGACTACTCATTTCTGCTATGGTAGTGCCAAAATGGCCATCAATAATAGAGGGCAAACAAATGGAGATGGCTGTGTATCAATAAAAATGCACAAAACCAAGCAGAGGGCTAGATTTGGCTCACAGGTTGTAGTTTACCATTGTTAGAATTAGAGATTACCCGAAACTCCATTGCCATTGAGTCGATTCCAACTCCGAGGAACCCTATAGGCCACCGTAGGAGTGCCCCACAGGGCTTCCAAGGAGCAGTTGGTGGATTTGAAGTGCAGACCTTTTAGTTAGCAGCCAAATGCTTAGCCATTAAGCCACCAGAGCTGTATTAGAATTAGAGGTTAGTGAAATTAATTTTTTCCCATCCAAGTTCATGAACCAACCCCCTAAATTCTACCCATATCCTTTTGGGCTCCCATTTAAGAAATTCTAACTATTCATAAAGCAAAATGATTTCATAATCAAACTTAGGATCACAATGTATGTGAGCATATTTAGAAAAGCTTCAAGACGCTGAAAGGTCCTGCATTAAAATGTATTTAATTTATCTTAACCTAGTTTTTTTCTCACATGTACGCTCATAAGTTCTTTTTTTCTTTGCAAAGCTCCTATGAGCGTTCCTGGAATTACATTTTGGAAATGCCCTTGTAGACCAATAGCCGATAACACCCTCCCCCCACACACACATTTTATAGTTGAGAACCCTAAGTCTAGAGAGGGAAAGTGACTTCTCTAAAGTCTCGTGCCCACTTAGTGTCAGTGGTGTCACTAGAATGTAGGTGTCTTGACTCCAGGAACACTGGTGTTTAGGATTCCATATTTCCCACAAGTGTGTGATGCTGTTGGTGTGTGGACAGTGTTCCTGAAACATCCTGGTCTAAGAGGCCGCAGAAAGCTTCTGCAGGGCTAATGAGATCCCCGTGGATATTCTGGAAACTTGTCATTGTAGAGGAAGTCAGACCTCACTGATGGTTAGGACTGGTTTGTGATTTGAAGACCACTGACTCCCCTAAGGGGGTCACCACCAGCCCTGCTAAGATGTCTGCAGTTACAGCCTTGGTGGTTAATTCCTATGGGCTTTGGCTGGTACAGAGTATTAATGAGGACCATGCTAGCTGAATGAATTAGTTGATTGTTAGTAGCCTAAAACCCTGCGCTGTCTGGTCGATTCCACCTCATAGTGACCCTATAGTACAGAGTAGAGCTACCCCATAGGGTTTCCAAGGCTGTAATCTTTATGGAAGCACACTGCCATATCTTTCTCCCATGGAGATGCTAGTGGGTTCAAACTACCAACCTTTTGGTTAGCAGCCGAGTGCTTTAACTGCTGCGCCACCAGGGCTCCTGTTAGTAGCCTAACATGAGTGTATTTATTTGTTATTAAGAAGTATACAGCCTTTGTACGGTGTGCTAGGTGTTATGTTACATGCTTTAAGCAGTGATCCTAAACCTTGGCTGCAAATAGAGTCATCTGCAGACCTTTAAATCCATACAGAGGCTTGCTCCCCTGCCCCAAGATTCTCACTGAACTGGTGTGGGGGAGGAACTGGGCATCAACTTAGTTTGGAAACCACTCATGCTGTTCTCAGGAGGAGCCAGGGTCTAGAGCCTCTGTACTACACGTATCTGTTTCATCCTCACGCCAACTCTAGAGGTTCATAGTTGAAGACTCCACCCTATAGGTGAAGGAGCTGTGGCTCAGGAAGGTTTGGTGACTTGCCCAAGGTCACATGTCAAGCCTGCACCTGAGCTGGGGTGTGAACCCAGATCTAACTGAGTCTACGTGACACCTGTCTACAACAGTAGTAAGCGTTGACATCTTAGTGTGAGACACATAGCAGGCCTCATTATGATCTTCTGGCCCAGAGATGGGTCCTCAGCCCTGGCTACCTATCACCTGGGAGAGTTCTAAAATCCTGACTCCCAGGCCACACCCCAGATCAAACAAGTCAGAACCTGTGGAGAGAAGATCCAGGCATGTACATTTTTTACAAAGCCCCTCAGGTACTAATTTGCAGCCAAGTTTGAACTTCACTGGCTAACTCTTTGGGAGGCCCAGGAATCTGTATTTTTAACGAACACCCTAGTTCTTGGGGAAGGGGTGATGAAGACCTCTACTGCAGAGCAATATTGCCTAGCCTGTCATGTGCACACAGATTTCTGCTGATCTCAGGAAGTGCAGATTCTGTGGGGGCCTGAGAGTCTGCATGTCTTACACTCTTCCAGGGGTGCTGATGCCACTGGTCCATGAGTAGCAAGAGGGTTAGTCCATCTTATCACTAGCTTAGACCAGAGCACCCGGGAGTCCTGCATTTGGGCCACATCAAATTATGGAGTCCCTGGGTGGGGCAAACAGTTGCTGCAAACAGAAAGGTTGGTGGTTTGAGTCTATCCAGAGGCATCTCGGGAGGAAGGCCTGGCGATCTACTTCTGAAAAATCACCCACTGAAAACCCTGTGAAGCACAGGTCTGCTCTGACACCCAGCGGTTGCCGTGAATTGGAATCCACTCTGCGGAAACTGGTAGGTAGGCAGGTATTTCCGCAGAGGCTTTGTGGCGTCACGGAAACCCAGGGTCTTTGAGGACAGATGATGTTTTGGTGTAGTTATCTCCGCCTGATGCGTTTGAATCATAGCTCTCTGGCCCTGAGCAAGCTCCCACTTGTCCAATTGCAATGTTATCACCTACGCTATAGAGGTGAAGGGGAGGTGCTTGTGGGACATCAAGTAGACAACAGACAGAAGCCCAGGAGAGAGGCGTGGGGGCTGCGGGAAGAGGCGGGGTGTCATTGTGAGACACGAATAGACCTTCATCCCCCCTGGTTTCCAGGGAGCACGCACCAGTCCAAGGCCAGAGGCCTGAGGGATCCAGCAAGGTGGTTCAACCAGCCGGGTTTCGGGAGGGGTAGGGTGGGATGGGGTTTCTAGGCCTGTCCTTTGAGAACTATCAGCAGGGTCTTTTCCAACTCCAACATCTGTGAATCTGCGAACTCACCCATCTGCTCACTCGGGCTCCCTCTCAGCAGAGCGTTCTTGCACGTGTTGACAAAAAATATTTTTTGACATGTAGAAGGTTAGTAATTTTTAGTTGTTGCGAAAAGATGCTCAAAAATCTGTCTCCCCAGCTGGTCTTCCCCTTTGCTCCTTCTCCACCAAGTCCTCCTTCAGACTGCTGGCGACCTGGCAGTTCCTCCTCCAGACGTTTCAGGATTTACTTCGCAAACTTGAGCGTCCTCCTCCCCCAAGTATCTGCAGTCCTCAGCGTCCATCCCAGGGCTGAGCAAACTCTGGCTGGAGCCTTGGCCCGGCTGGATGTTGAAATGCAAAGAAGACTGGATTTGCCTCCAGAGTCCTGAGTTTGAATGTGCTCTTTAAAAGCTGTGTGACTTCGGGCCAGTTGCTCAACATCCCTGAGCCTCAGTTGTTCTAATCTGTGAAATAAGGATGTTGACATCTACCTCATCACAGGTTGTAAACTTGAATAGAAGACACAAAAGGGCTGAACATAGTATGTTTTGATAAAATTTCTTTCCTTTCCTTAAAAATATTATTGTTTATCTCTGTTCTTAGTTTGTCTTCAAACCAATGCCATTACAATTCAGTGGCATTTAGTACATTCACAATGCTGTGCCACCTTCACCTCGTGTAGTTCCAAGACGTGCCCGTCACCCCAAAAGGAAACCTTTTACCCCTTTGCAGTCACTCGCCACTCCCCCCGGCCCCTGACCCAGTCCCACTAATCTACTCTCTGTCTCTGTGGACTCTATTCTGGACATTTCATTCCTATCCTGGACATTTTATGTTAATTATATCATATAATATGTGATCTTTGTTTTTTTTTTTGGTATCCATCTTTTTTCACTTAACATGATTTCACGGTTCATTCATATAGTAGCATGTTTCAGAACTTCATTCCTCCGTGTGGCTGAATGATAGTGAATAGATGGGCCACACTGTGTTTATCCATGCATCTGTGGGTGGGCATTTGGATTGGTTCCATCTTTTGACCTTTGTGAATAGTACAGCTGTGAACACTTACGATTTTGTCTAAATACCTGTTTTCAATTCTTTTGGCTCTACCCCTTGGAGTGAAATTGCTGGGTCATATGGTAATCCCATGCCTAACTTTTTGAGGAACCGTATTACATTTTTCTCCAATTGTTATTTTTGCCTCTCACTGATGTGGTGAGCTCAGCAGTCATCATTCTGTGCTAGAAGAGGATGAGGAAATTGAAGGATCATTTATTAAGTACCTACTCTGTGCCAAATACCGTGGGCACACTGTGGCATCTTGGCCTCACAGCCCTGCTTTAGGTGGCATTATTGTCGGCGTTATTGTCCCCATTGTACTGACAAGGACACAGACCCGGCGGGAACTCAAGTGGGTTCCCATGGTCACCCAGTTCCGAATGGCCAAGCGGGAACTCTGAGCCGGTTCTGTCTGATTCTCCCCGGAGCACAGACACTTCCCTGCAGGCAAGGTCTAGGGGTTAATGATGCTGACCATGGAGAGTTGTTCTGATGTTTAAAAATAAGAAAGGAAGGGCCCCACTGCAGAGCGGGATAAAAACGTATGTTGTTTTGTTGTGTTGAGTCAATTCCAGCCCGTAGCGGCCCTGTATGACAGAGTAGGAAACCCTGATGGCATAGTGGTTAAGAGCCACAGCTGCTAACCAAAAGGTCAGCAGCTCGAATCCACCAGGTGCTCTTTGGAAATCCTATGGGGAGTTCTACCCTGTCCTATAGAGTCACTATGAGTCGGAATCAACTTGACGGCAACGGGTTTGGTTTGGTTTTTTGGTATGACAGGGTAGAACTGCTCCATCTGGTTTCCAAGACTGTAATCTTTACGGGAGCAAATCACCAGCTCTTTTCTCCCACAGAGCAGCTGGTAAGTTCCAACTGCTGACCTGTCAGTTAGCAGCTGAGCACTTAACCATTGTGCCACCAGGGTTTTTCTAGCAGCATTAAACAACAATGACAAAAAAACAAACCAAACCCATTGCTATCAAGTTGATTCCGACTCATAGCAACCCTATAGGGCAGAGTAGAACTTCCCCATAGGCTTTCCAAGGAGCTGCTAGTGGATTTGAACTGCCGCCTTTTGGTTGGCAGCTGAGCTCTTAACCACTGCACCACCAGGGCTCCTCCTAGCAGCATTAGCCATGTGCAAAATCAGGGCACAGTACTATTTGCTGAAATGTGCTGTCAAGTCACTCCTTTACCTGGTCTTTAAGCGTTTCACAGAGAATGGGTTACAGGTTCCTGCGACACAGCTGCCTGAACCAGGGCTTCTCAAACTTTAATGTGCAGACAGATCTCCTGGGGAGCTTCTCAAAATGAATATGCCTGAGCCCCACCCCAGATATTTAAATTCAATATCAATGAAAAAATGAATGCGTGAGCTTTCCCTTAGACTTTTAGAATTTGAAGGGTGTAGACTGGTATTCTAGTGCAGAGGTTGGCAAACCTTTTCTGTAAAGGGTCGTATAGTAAATATATCAAACTTTGAGAGCCTTATGATCTTTACTGCAACTACTCACATAAATAGTACTTAAGTGACATGGGCATGGTTGTGTCACAATAAAGCTTTATTTACAAAAACGGGCAGTGGACTGGATTTGGCCTGGGGGCCATAGTTGCCAACCTCTGAATCCAGCCCCTCTTATTTTACGTATGAGGAAATTGAGGCCCAGGGAGGTTCCAAGTCTTGTCCCAGATAAGAGCCAAAGGGAAGTGGTACAGGTTTTGCCTTCTGTTGCCCACAGCTGTTGGAAGGACAGCCTCAGACCAGCATGGTTGGAAAACACCAAGATGTACCCGTTTCTGCAGTGAAATGCCTACCACCAGGACTCCCTGCAGATGGGGAATCTCTTTCAAGTGGTTGGAAATGGGAGAATTCTTGACTTGGTATTTTTAGAAAAACGGCCTTTTCCTAACCACCAGCTTTCAATCTGGTGGTATAGATGTGCGTTGCCAGAGTTTTAATTGAAACACCAAGTAAAAATTTCCTCTGAACACTTTAGAGAAGCTGAATAATACAATCTGCTGGATTTTTTTTTCTGGAGAAGTCATGAAGCTTTGGAATCCTAGGGAAGCTGCAGGTGTTCAGGAAGAAAGGAGGAAGGTGCGAGAAAGTGGTTCCTATAAGCAGTGGGCCCCATGGACAGTGTTGTTTTTGTTGGGTGCCATTAAGGCAACTCCAACTCATGGAGAGCCCACTTAACAGAGCAGAAATGCCCCGTAGTGTTCCCTAGGCCGTAGTCTTTGCAGAAGCAGGTCACCAGGTCTTTCTCCTGCAGAGCCGACGAATGGGTTCAAACCACTGACTATTTGGTTAGCAGCTGAGCTCTTAACCATTGTCCACTTTAGAGATGGCAATCGTACAGTAAGTTCTCTGTTAGAATAAATATGAAGCGGACAATGGGTTGAATTCCTTTTCCCTATTCCCTCGCCTTTTCCCACCCAAAGGAGCCCTGGTGCAGTAGTTAAGAGTTTGACCGCTAACCAAAAGGTCGGTAGTTCAAATCCACCAGCCGCTCCTTGAAAACCCTATGGGTCAGCTCTACTCTGTCCCATAGGGTTGCTGTGAATTGGAATCAACTCGACAGCAATGAGTTTTGTTTTGTTTTTTATTCCAACCCAAAGGAGCCCTGGTGGCACAATGGCTAAGCACTTGGCCGCTAACTAAAAGGTCAATGATTCGAACCCATCAGCCACTCCTGCAAGAGGAAGATGTGGCAGTCTGCTTTCGTAAAGATTTACAGCCTAGGAAACCCTCTGGGGCAATTCTATTCTGTCCTAGAGGTGTCACCATGAGTCAGAATAGACTCAGTGGCATTGGATTTGGTTTGGGTTTGGTATTCTCACCCAACCTTTCTGTTGTTGGAACTCACAAAGATAGAAGCTTCATTTCAATAAGCATTTAAAGAGCCCTTTCCCTACATCAAGCCTTACATTAGGTGCTGGCTGTAATGGAGAGAAGACAGGAGTCAGGAGAGGAATATGCAAGGGTTACCAGGACCAGGCCCTGGTCAAGAGGCCCACAGGCTAGCGGGGGAAGACCAGACTCATGCATTACTGAAGGTAATGCTAGCAGGTGTAACAGGGCTTTCACCCAAGAGTTAGTTTTTCTCTTACATGAAGTCCAGTTGGCAACATGGAGTGGGTGCTTGGTTGTTTCAATTCTCATGTGTAGCAGTTATGAATTAAAGCGTAAAAGCAGAGTTTTTCAAAGTGTATTCCTTGGGTCAACTGCATCAGAATCACTGAGAAAACTTGTTAAAAATACAGATCCCCTGGGCTCCATGGAAACACTGGTGGCATAGTGGTTAAGAGCTACAGCTGCTAACCGAAAGGTCGGCAGTTCAAATCTACCAGGTGCCCCGCGGAGGCAGTTCTACCCTGTCCTGTAGGGTTGCTATGAGTTGGAATGGACTCAAAGGCAGTGCGTTTGGTTTTGGTTTTGAGCTCCGTCACCAGCTATTTTCATTAAGGAGGTTTGAGTGGAGACTGAGAATCTGCCTTACCACAAGCTACCCGTGAGTTCTGATGTGCACTTACATTTGGGAATTGCTGGTACAGCCTGTGATAAGAGTTTAGAATTGGCAAGTAGTGATATATGAGATTTTGGAGAGAATATAAAGTCATGCTGAGGCGTTTAGACATTGCTTTGTAGGCCATAAAGAGGCCCTGAAAGTTTTGATGAGGGGAGCGCCATGTTCAAAGTGTTGCTTTGAGAAAATGAATCTGACAGCTGTTAGAAAGCCACTGCTCACGTTCAGGAGATACAGGCTGGGATTAATGTGATAATATATGCAAAGAGCTTCTACTGTGCCTGGCACAGAAAAAGTGGGCATTGATTTCAGTGGCCCATGTTTACTCCTGAGCTGGGATAATGGCGGTGGGGATCAAGAAGGAGGGGTGATGGTTGAATTCCGTTGATGAAGACTTAACAAGAAGAAGGGGTGATGGTTGGATTCCACTGATGAGGACTTAACAAGAAGGAGGGGTGACAGGGGAATTCCACTGATGGAGACTTAGCACAGTCAGAGACTCTGGTTAAACCAGGTGTATTGGTTTCCTAGGTCTGCTGTAACAAAGTACCACACATTGGGCGGCTTGTAAGAACAGAGATTTATTGTTTCACAGCTCTGGAGGCTAGGCACCCAGAATCATGGGGTTAGCCATGTTGATTCCTTCTGAGGCTCTGAGGGTGATCTGTTCCCTGACTCTCTCCTAGCTTCTGGTGACACCTAGAGATCCTTGGCTTATAAATGCATTACTCCAAATCCCTGCCTCCATCGTTACATGGCCTCTTTCCCTGTGTCTCTCTGTCTCTTCTCCTCTTTCATAGGTCACCACTCATATTGAATTAAGACCCACCCTAGTCCACTATTACCTCTTGTTAATGTAAGTGATAACATCTCCAAAGACCCTATTTCCAAATAGGGCCACATTCATAGCTTCTGGGGATGATGACTTCAACATATCTTTTTGAGGGACACAATTCAACCCATAGCGCCAGGTGATTTTGTTTCTTTGTTTCCCTAATAGTGGATTACTGCCACTTCTTTATCTTCAGTGAAACTTAGAGATCACTCTTGGGATCATAAAAGGAGCCCAGGTGGCACAGTGGTTAAGCACTTGGCTGCTAAGGAGAAGGTCAGTGGTTCGAACACACGAGTGGCTCCTTGAGAGAAAGACGTGACAGTCTGCTTCAGTAAAGATCACAGCCTTGGAAATCCTACTGGGCAGTTCTGCTCTATCCTATAGGATCACTATGAGTTGGAATCAACTCGATGGCAATGGATTTGGCTTGAGATCATGACTGCAGTCCTCACTTACCCTGGAAATCCCACTGGAGTTTACTGAAGGATCCAGATGCTGAAGGCTGGGCATGAAACCCAGGTTTCTGCACTTCCCATCCAGTGGTTTCTGTTTTCTGCAAAATGTCCATTTTCTTATGGGATAAGCCTTTCATTTAGCCTTCCTTTCTAATGTCCTGCAAGCAGCTGTAATAAATAAGTCCCCAATTTAAGATACTAAACACAAATTTTCCAGTGCTTAACACAGTGGAAGCTTTTCTCCATACAGTGATTCAGGGACCCACGCACCTTTCTTCTTGTGACCCTGCCATCATTCTAGACCTAGAACAGAGGTTCTCAAAGTATCATCCTGGACCAGCAGCGTCAGCATCACCTGGGAACTTGTTAGAAAGGCAAATTCTCAGGCCTCATCACAAACCTACTGAATCATAAACTCTTGGGTGGGTCCCCCAGGGATTCTGACCAGCTCCAATTTGAGGACCATTGCTCCAGGTTCCTGTTTGAGGACCATCGCACCTCTGCTTCCTGTCTGAAGGGGGATGAGCATGGGGAGGTGACTGTAGCAACTTGGATGGACCAGATCCAGAGGAGGCATGGGTCACTTTCTCTCCTATTCTATTGGCCACACCTGCTGCAAGGAAGGCTGGGATTTGCAGTCTCTATCAGTACCCAGTTCTCAAAACTGGACCAATGAGCAACATCATGATAAACGGAGAAAAAATTGAAGTTGTCAAGGATTTCATTTTACTTGGATCCACAATAAAAGGCCATGGAAGCAGCAGTCAAGAAATCAAAGGACGCATTGCATCAGGTAAATCTGCTGCAAAGGACCTCTTTGAAGTGTTGAAAAGCAAAGATTTCACCTTGATGCTAAGGTGTGCCTGACCCAAGCCATGGTATTTTCAATCACATCATGTGCACGTGAAAGCTGGACAATGAATAAGGAAGACCAAAGAAGAATTGATGCCTTTGAATTGTGCTGTTGGTGAAGAATATTGACTATACCATGGACTACCAAAAGAACGAACAAATCTGTCTTGGAAGAATTACAACCAGAATGCTCCTTAGAAGCAAGGATGGTGAGACTGTGTCTTACATACTTTGGACATGTTGTCAGGAGGGATCAATCCCTGGAGAAGGACATCATGCTTAGTAAAGTACAGGGTTAGCAGAAAAGACGAAGGCCATCAACAAGGTGGACTGACACAGTGGCTGCAACAATGGGCCCAAGCATAACAACGATTGTAAGGATGGGGCAGGACCAGGGAGTGTTTTATTCTGTTGTGCACAGGGTCACTATGTGTCGGAACTGACTCGACGGCATCTAACAACAACAACATCAGTGTCCAAAAAAGACTGCAGCGCAGGTTGTGAAGAACTTTCTGCTCAATCCCAGTTCTCCTTTTTATAACAGCATTATTGAGGTATATTCACACACTGTACAATTCACTCATTTAAAGAGTAAGATTCAATGGTTTTTAGTATATTCAGCGTTCTGTAACTGTCACCATAGTCAGTTTTAAAACATCTTCAGCATCTGAAAAAGAAAATCCATACCCTTTAACTGTTGTTGTGCATAGGGCCGTTGAGTTGGTTCCAACTCATAACGACCCTATGCACAACAGAACGAAACACTGCCCTGTCCTGAGCCATTGTTACAATCGTTGTTATTCTTGAGCTCATTGTTGCTGCCACTGTGTCAATCCACCTTGTTGAGGGTCTTCCTCTTTTCCGCTGACCCAGTACTCTGCCAAGCAAGATGTCCTTCTCCAGGGACTGATCTCTCCTGACAACATGTCCAAAGTATGTAAGACGCAGTCTCGCCATCCTTGCCTTTAAGGAGCATTCTGGTTGTACTTCTAAGAGGGATTTGTTCATTCTTTTGGCAGTCCATGGTATATTCAATATTCTTCGCCAACAGCACAATTCAAAGGCGTCAATTCTTCGGTCGTCCTTATTCATTGTCCAGCTTTCACATGCATATGAGGCAATTGAAAATACCATGGCTTGGGTCAGGCGCACCTTCGTCTTCAAGGTGACATCTTTGCTCTTCAACACTTTAAACAGGTCCTTTGCAGCAGATTTGCCCAATGCAATGCATCTTTTGATTTCTTGACTGCTGCTTCCATGGCCGTTGATTGTGAATCCAAGTAAGATGAAATCCTTGACAACTTCAGTCTTTTCTCCGTTTATCATGATGTTGCTCATTGGTCCAGTTGTGAGGATTTTTATTTTCTTTCTGTTGAGGTGCAATCCATACTGAAGGCTGTGGTCTTTGATCTTCATTAGTAAGTGCTTCAAGTCCATTTAACTTTCAGCAAATAAGGTTGTGTCATGTGCATAACGCAGGTTGTTAATGAGTCTTCCTCCAATCCTGATGTCCTGTTCTTCTTTGTATAGTCCAGCTTCTTGGATTATTTGCTCAACATACAGATTGAATAGGTATGGTGATAGAATACAACCCTGACTCACACCTTTCCTGACTTTAAATCAATCAGCATCCCCTTGTTCTGTCCTAACAACTGCCTCTTGATCTATGTGAAGGTTCCTCATGAGCACAATTAAGTGTTCTGGAATTCCCATTCTTTGCAACGTTATCCATAATTTGTTATGATCCACACGGTCGAATGCCTTTGCATAGTCAATAAAACACAGGTAAACATGCTTCTGATATTCTCTGCTTTCAGCCAGGATCCATCTGACATCAGCAATGATATCCCTGGTTCCACGTCCTCTTCTGAAACCGGCCTGAATTTCTGGCAGTTCCCTGTTGATATACTGCTGCAGCTGTTTTTGAATGATCTTCAGCAGAATTTGCTTGTGTGTGATATTAATGATTTTGTTCTCTAATCTCCACATTCAGTTGGATCACCTTTCTCGGGAATAGGCATAAATATGGATCTCTTCCAATCAGTTGGCCAGGAAGCTGTCTTCCATATTTCTTGTCATAGACGAGTGAGTACCTCCAGCGCTGCATCTGTTTGTTGAAACATCTCAACTAATATTCCATCAATTCCTGGAGCCTTGTTTTTCACCAGTGCCCTCAGAGCAGGTTGGACTTCTTCCCTCAGTACCATTGGTTCCTGATCATATGCTACCTCTTGAACTGGTTGAACATCGACTAATTCTTTTTCGTATAATGACTCTGTGTACTCCTTCCATCTTCTTTTGATGCTTCCTGTGTCATTTAACATTTTCTCCATAGAATCCTTCACTATTGCAACTCGGGGCTTGAATTTTTTCTGCAGTTCTTTCAGCTTGAGAAACGTCGAGCGTGTTCTTCCCTTTTGGTTTTCCATCTCCAGTTCTTTGCACATATCATTGTAATACTTTGTCTTCTCGAGCCCCCCTTTGAAATCTTCTGTTCAGTTCTTTTACTTCATCATTTCTTTCTTTTGCTTTAGCTGCTCGATGTTCGAGAGCAAGTTTCAGAGTCTCCTCTGACATCCATCTTGGTCTTTTCTTTCTTTCCTGTCTTTTCAATGATGCTTGCTTTTTTCATGGATGATGTCCTTGATGTCATTCCACAACTCGTCTGGTCTTCGGTCACTAGTGTTCAATGCATCAAATCCATTCTTGAGATGGTCTCTAAATTCAGGTCATATTTTGGCTCTCATGGACTTGCTCTGATTTTCTTCAGTTTCACCTTGAACTTGCATATGAGCAATTGTTGGTCTGTTCCACAGTCGGCCCCTTGGCTTGTTCTGACTGATGATATTGAGCTTTTCCATCGTCTCTTTCCACAGATGTAGTCAATTTGATTTCTGCGTATTCCATCTGGCGAGGTCCATGTGTATAGTCGCCGTTATGTTGGTGAAAGAAGGTATTTGTAATGAAGAAGTGGTTGGTCTTGCAAAATTCTATCATTCGATCTCCAGCATTGTTTCTATCACCAAGGCCATATTTTCCAGCTACCAATCCTTCTTTGTTTCCAACTTTTGCATTCCAATTACCGGTAATTACCTATGGATCTTTATTGCATGTTCAATCAATTTCAGACTGCAGCAGCTGATAAAAATCTTCTATTTCTTCATCTTTGGCCCTAGCGGTTGGTGCATAAATTTGAATAATAGTTGTATTAACTGGTCTTTCTTGTAGGTGTATGGATATTATTCTATCACTGACAACGTTGTACTTCAGGATAGATCTTGAAACGTTCTTTCATTTTCAGGTTGCCATTCCCAGCATAGTAGACTATATGATTGTCCGATTCAAAATGGCCAATACCAGTCCATTTCAGCTCATTAATGCCTAGGATATCGATGTTTATGTATTCCATTTCATTTTTTACGATTTCTGGTTTTCCTAGATTCAAACTTCGTACATTCCAGGTTCCGATTATTAGTGGATGTTTGCAGCTGTTTCTTCTCATTTTGAGTCATACCACATCAGCAAATGAAGGTCCTGAAAGCTTTACTCCATCCACGTCATTAAGGTTGACTCTACTTTGAGGAGGCAGCTCTTCCCCAGTCATCTTTTGAGTGCCTTCCAACCTGGGGGGCTCATCTTCCAGCACTATATCAGACAGTGTTCCACTGCTATTCATAAGGTTTTCACTGGCTAATGCTTTTCAGAAGTAGACTGCGGGGTCCTTCTTCCTAGTCTGTCTTAGTCTGGAACCTCAGCTGAAACCCATCCTCCATGGGTGACCCTGCTGATATCTGAATACTGGTGGCATAGCTTCAAGCATCACAGCAACACGCAAGCCCCCACAGTGCAACAAACTGACAGACACATGGGGGACCCTTTAACTATCGCCCCCCTATTCCTCATCCCCCCCAGCCCTAAGCAACCACTCATTTACTTTCTCTTTTTTTCATTTTTTTTATTATTGTACTTTAGATGAAGGTTTACAGAACTAGCTTCTCATTAAATAATTAGTACACATATTGTTTTGTGACATTGGTTACCAACCCCATGACATGTCAACACTCTCCCTTCTGGACCTTGGGTCCACTCATTTACTTTCTGTCTCTATAGATTACCCTGTTCTGGATATTTCATATGAATGGAATCATAAAATATATGGTCTTTTGTGACTGGCTTCTTTAACTTAGCATAATGTTTTTAAGGTTCTTCCATGTCGTAGCATGTACCAGTATTATGTTGCTTTTTATTGTCAATTAGGATTCCATCGTTTGGATCGTGCATATTTTGATGATCAGTTCACCAAGTTGATGCCCCTAAGTGGAGGCTGGAACCTCCTTAGATCATCTTTACATTCTCTCAGTGTCTAACAAAGCACCTAGCAGATAGACAGTGCCTAATACATGGTGTTGAGTCCCTGGGTGGCACAAACAGTTAAACGCTCGACATTTGGCCAAAAGATTGATGTTTCAAACCCACCCAGAGGCACCTCGGAAGACAGGCCTGGCAACGTGCTTCTGAAAGGTCCCAGCTTTGAAAGCCCCATCGAGCAGTTGTACTCTGCACACATGAGGTCACTGTGAATTGGAGTCAACTCAGCGGCAACTAACAACAGCAACCATTTTTGGCTGTTGTGAACAATACTGCTA
The DNA here is from genome assembly GCF_030014295.1 of Loxodonta africana. Taxonomy (NCBI): domain Eukaryota; kingdom Metazoa; phylum Chordata; class Mammalia; order Proboscidea; family Elephantidae; genus Loxodonta; species Loxodonta africana. Next base: position 81,157,472 of record NC_087355.1, on the reverse strand, counting down.
TAAACGTTCACGTACAAGCGTCCCCTTAAGTATTAAGCCCAGGACTAGGGCCTCACTCACTCCACCCTCGTCCCAGCCCTGCTCTAGTCTGTGGCCAAGAGTAAAACCATTGGAGCAGCCTAATTCCCCAAGCTGGTTGTGGGCTTTGGCACCAAGGGCTGTGCAGCTGAAGGCCGGACACAGCGCGGCACAGCGGAGCAGCTCTGACACCCATCCCGCAGGCTGTCACCACTGCTGCGCTTTCTTGTCCTCCCGGTCACATCCACTCTGCCGGCTTGGTCCCCACTGTGCTGACCACCCACACATCCTGCCACCCTACTTCTCTCCTGCGGAAAGCAGAGGGTAGCCTGCATAGTGCCTTTCTCTCCCAGGCTTCCGAACATCCAAGGCCCTGCTGCTTGGGGATCCTGCCACAGAGCTGAGAATGGAATGCGGGCCGGTCATGGAACCACAGGCCCAGTGAGAAGGGGCAGCTCAGTGGGATTGTGCAGGTCCTCTTAGAGAGCGAAGTGCTGTAGGACAAGGTATGGAGAACTTGACTGGGGCAGTGAGGCAGTGCCTGCACCTGCACCGGAGAACATGGCTAGGAAGGGAGGAGGCAGCTCAGCCTCCAGGGAGAAATCCAATACGTCCAAATGAATCCCTGGCTTCTGGACACCCCGTTCCACGCCCTACTCTTCTCAGCTTACCCCAGATACGGGACTGAATTGCATGTGTATTCCTGGTTCCCCAAGTTCCCTTTTGTCCCTGGCCTCCTTAAAAACCAGTTGTCATTGAATCAATGGTCAACTCCAGCTCATGGTGATCCCAGGTGTGTTGGAGTAGAACTGTGCTCCTTAGTGACCCCATAGAACAGAGTAGAACTGCCCCATAGGGTTTCCAAGGGGCAGCTGGTGGATTTGAACTGCTGACCTTTTGGTTGCCAGCTGAGCTCTTAACCATCATGCCACCAGGGCCCCCCGTAGATTTTTAATGGCTGATTTTTCAGCGGTAGATTGCTAGGCCTTATCTTCCAGGGCATCTCCGGGTGGACTCAGACCTCTAGCCTTTCATTTAGCAGCTGAACGCTTTAACCATTTGCCCCATCGAGAGATTCCCTGAACTCGTAGCAGAAACATGAATTTTATGGTCATTGGGAATGGTGTGTTGGGGCAGGTGGGTTCCTGTTTCCAGTACCTTCACTTTGACCTGTATTCCCAGTTTTCTTCCCCAGTTACTTAGCTCAGTTTCAAATATAATGAGGGGATTGCACAAAATACTTGAGAATGTATTCTGTTTTAAGACTATTCTTCTGTCTGAACAGTAGGAGGGAAGGGCTGTGTTATTCCTTCCCACAAGGAACAAAGGTATTTATTCATTCACTTAACAATTGTTTATTGAGCATATACTATGTGTCAAATATTTTTCTAAGAGTTGAGAATAAAACCATGAACAGAGCAGGATAAAATTCCACCTCTTGGGGAGCTTACATTCCAAAGAGGTTATAGGGAGCAAGAAAATGAACAATAAATGCATATTGTATCATAGTGAGAAATTCTATAGAGAGTAATTAAGGGGGAAAGGAAGTGAGTGTCTGGTGGGGCCATGCAGCACGTTTGGGAGATGATGGCTGGGGTAAGGATTATCTGGAGAATTGCTTCTAACTATTTTTTTTTTTTTATGAGAAAGACATTTAATCCATGGTGTTTTCTTATTCTTACCATGTAATGCTTCCAACCCACTTGCATCCTTTGAGATACAACAGCTAGAAAAAAATGTTGCCTGTTTGGAACCTCCATAGCTCTTCATTTATCATTTCTTCACTTATCCATTCCTGCAGCAATCCATCCAACTCTCAGTCCATCAATTTACCATCCATCCATCCATCCATCCATCCATCCATCCATCCATCCATCCATCCATCCATTTATTCACCCATGGATCCATCCGTCTATCCATCCATCTACTGGTTTTCCATCCATCCAGTCATCATCTCTCCATTTATCCATCTATCCACCCATTTCTCCATCCTTCCAATTCTCCATCCATTAAACCTCAGCCATCCTTCCACAACCCATTCACCCATCCAGTCTTCCATCTGTCCATCTAACCATACATTCATCCTCTCATTTATTCATCATTTTAATTGAGATAAAATTCACGTACCATAAAATTCACCCTTTCAAAGTGTACAAGTCGTTGGTTTGTAGTATAGTCACAAAATTTTGTACCCATCATCACGACCCACTTCCCAAACATGTCCATCACTGTTAAAAGAGTTCTTTCCCATTGTCTCTTCTTGTTTCCTAAGGTGGAAGCTTAGGTTATTGATTTCTGTCCTTTTTTAATATGCTGCATTTTTACAGAAATAATGAGTGCCTTCTTTGTTCTTTGTTTGTTTGCCAGCCATGCCCTCCTGCCCCCACCCAGCCCCGCACCCTCACAAGTACCACCATATCAAGCCTTTTCCACATGTTGCTGTAAAAAAAAAAAATGGCATAACACGCTTATGAAAATAAGGGGGCGCGGAGGCAAGGCTAGCAAACAAATGCAGAAGGCTCAGATTATTTTCGGAAAAATACAGTAGGTAATTACAGCCATAAATTCCCTCTAAGCTCCACTTTAGCTGTATCTGTAAGTTTTGGTATATTAGGTTTTTGTTTTCATTCATCTCCAAGTATTTTCTAATTTCTTCTTTGACCATTATTTCCACATATTTGTGAACTTCCTAACTTTTCTTCTATTGTTGAGTTCCAATTTTATTCCATTGTGGCTGCAGAAAATACTTTTATAGTATTGCAGTCCTTTTATTCAAATTCACTGAGACAAGTTTAGGAGATTTGGCCTCCCAAAGTCCACCCCCATCTCCTTGGTAGACAGTAGTTCCTATCTGTCTCCTCAACCTGGGCTGTTTGTGCACTTGAACCTCAGAATGTGGGTCACACAGGAAGGCTGTGGGATTTTCTCCAGGGGCCTTCAGAGTGGAGCAGAAGCTCATCTTGTACCTTGAATTTTTTTTTGAGGTCGTGCCCTAAGGCCAGAAATAGATGGAGGGAATTTCCAGGCCACTGCAAAATTGATTACGGCCTGCTTCTCTGAGTGATCTGCACCGTGAGTACTAGGGAAGGGGAAGCCAGGAGAAAACTGAATGGCAGCAGACATGCAAGGTGTCTTACAGACACACACTAGGGAAGAGAAGGGGAGGAGAGAAGAGGCATGTAAAGCAGAGGAAAGGGAGGCAGAGAGATAATGCCGACTCATGTGCTGAGGGCTACTGTCAGGAGCTGTGATAAAACATATTGTTTCAGGAGTCACATGGCTTAAGTCCAAATCCTGGAGCTCACATTTATTGGTGGCATGGCCTTGGGTCTGTTTTCTTTGTACCTCAGTTTCTTCTTTTGTAAGATAGGGATAATATCAATACCTATATACAAATGTCTGTTACAAAGCCGGTTGCTGTCAAATCGACCCCGACACGTGGTGACCAAGCTGAACTTTGGTGGCTGATTTTTTGGAAATAGATCGCCAGGCCTTTCTTCCAAGGCACATCTGGGGGACTTGTACCTCCAACCTTTTTTTAGAAGCCAAGCATGTTAACTGTTTGCAACACCCAGGAACTCATAACCAACCAAAAAAACCACTGCCATCGAGTTCAACTCCAACTCATAGCGACCCTATAGGGCACAGTAGAATTGCCCCATAGGGTTTCCAAGGAGCGGCTGGTAGATTCGAACTGCCAACCTTTTGGTTAGCAGCCATAGCTCCTAACCACTGTGCCACCAAGGCTCTAGGGACTCCTAGTTGGCACTTAATATATATTAGTTCTTGTTTTTGTCACCAGGCACTTTGCTCGGCTTTTATCATCCATTATGTCTTTTAATTCTCCTAACTCTGTGAGGGAAGTGTTATTACCCCAGTACATAGATCGGGGCATGAAAGCCCAGAGGCAGTAATCTGTCCAAGGTTGGCAAGTTCGGTCAGGGCCAGGAGCGGTGCCCACATTTAACTTCCAAGTCCTGTCGTCTTCACTTTGTGGGAGTGAACGTCAGGTTTTAGCGGATGCAAACCTCTGGGGTATGTGTAGGTTTTATCCCCCCGCCTAGGCCACAGAACACCCCATAAACACGTGCTCATGCATGAGTGGATGGTTGGGTGCATTCCGGAAAGAGATACAGAGGAGCCTTTGTGAAACCGCTCTGGGAACAACTTTTCCCAAGGTGCTGTGAATGCCTTATTGATGGAGATGGTGGCAAGGTCCAGTTCGCCTCTTAAAAGCTGGTGACTAAGGTAAAAGGCAGCGGGCCTTGTTTTACCTGGAGCAGTGTCACTCTCTAAATGCTACCAGCCGTGATTAAAGGGGGTTGTTACGATCCGTCAGGTCAGAGCATCCTGGAGACCACCCCCGAGGACCTGGAGACAGACAGCAGATGGTGCCCTGGGATCACACACAGAGGCTGTGATCCTTGCCATCGGTTTCTATAACATTTCCTAAGAAAGATCCAGAAGACTGGAAAGGACTAATGGGCCTCCAAATAGAAGAGTCATTTCATATCAGGTTTATTAGATGATACCCCTGTGTTATGGATTGAATTGTGTCGCTTCCTCCCATGCTTCACTCCCCCACCACCACTAACAAAATGTGTGTTGAATTCCTGGCCCTTGTCCCTGTGAATGTGATCCTGTTTACAAATAGGATTTTCTTAGTGTGGTCATACCAGCATGGGGTGGGTCCTAAACCTAATCACTTCTGAGTTATAAAAAGACGAGAATAGACAGAGACACACACGGTGGTGGTGGTGGGCGGGGGACAGATGCCGAGGAATGCCAAGCATCACTAAGAATCACCGGCAGACACCAGGAACTAAGAAAGAGGCTCACAGGAAGAATCAGTGTGGCCGAGACTCTGATTTGGACTTTTAGCCTGCAAAACTGTGAGAAAATAAATCTGTGTTCTTTAAAGCCACCCACTTGTGGTATTTCTGTTACAGCAGCACTTGGTGACTAAGACACCCTCCATATCGTAGTGGGACATGTCAAGATTCAGGTAGAAATAAGACTTTTTAAGAGAAAATTCTGTAAAAGGCCAGCTTATCTGACTCTGCCCATGCCCACTGGTTGCCCATGGACAAAACGCACTGGGACCTGGGGGCTGGTGCTCTTCTGTGGAATATCGAGTGTCTCCACAGGGCATGGGCCCAGCTTGAGCAAGGTCCACATGATTCTCTTGGGAATGGTGAGATACCCACAGATGGGTCAAGAGTCATGACAGATTTTTTTTTAATTGAAAATTATTTTAAATTGTATTTTGGATGAGGGTTTACAGAACAAATTAGTTTCTCATTAAATACTTAAAACACTTATTGTTTTGTGACATTGGTTGCCACGCCCATGACATGTCAACCCTCTCCCCTTCTTGATCTTGGGTTCCCCATTACCAGCTTTCCTGTCCCCTCCTGTCTTATCGCCCTTGCCCCTGGACTGGTATACCCATTTAGTCTCATTTTGTTTTATGGGTTTGTCTAATCTTTGGCTGAAGGGTGAACCTCAGGAGTGACTTCAGTACTATGTTAAAAGGGTATCTGGGGGGCATACTCTTGGTGTTTCTTCAGTCTCTGTCAGACCAGCAAGTCTGGTCTTTTTTTTTTTTTTGGCAAGTTAGAATTTTATTCTACATTTTTCTCCAGCTCTGTTCGGAACCGTCTATTGTCATCCCTGTCAGAGCAGTCAATGGTGGTAGCTAGGCACCATCTAGTTGTGCTAGACTCAGTCTGGTGGAGGCTGCGGTAGTTGTGGTCCATTGGTCCTTTGCACTAATCTTTCCCTTGTGTCTTTGGTTTTATAATCTGCTCAGTTCATAGACAACAGGATCATTGTGGTGGCCCTCAAAGTTCTACTCCATAGACATATGGCCCTCTGTAGTTTTATCAAGGCAATATTTTAAGCTGGTGTAACCCTAATAGGTCCCTGAGTGATGCAAACGGTTTGTACTTAACTACTAACCGAAAGGTTGACGGTTCAAACCCACACAGCAGTACTGCAGAAGAAAGGACTGGTGAGCTGTTTCTGTAAAGATTATAGCTAAAAAAGCCCTATGGAGCTCCGTTCTATTCTGTAGCATGTGAGGTCGTCATGAGTTGGAATCGACTAGATGTCAAGGGTTTGGTTTGGAGCCTCTGGCCATGACCATCACAGGACTCTGCGGAGCCTCACCTGAGGCGTCCATAGCTGGAGCTGCCCAGGCCACAGCCCACACAGCAGCCCCTGGCCAGTGTGCCCAGGAGCCCCGTGCTCCGCAGACCCAGGTGTTCACACAACGTCCCAATCATATAACGTCCCATTTCACAGGACACATCATGGACGTTAAGCGACGTATCACTATATAAGCGAGTGGAGGAACAAGAATGTTGGGGTGCTGCTATTAGAAGAAATAGGGTAGAATACGGGCAGGAAAAAAAAAAAAAAGTAGAGACATCCATTTACAGCCTCCTTGTTTTTGGGTGGGTGACCACATCTTTTTTTTTTGACCACAGCATAGACCCACACCTTAATCCACCCTCTATACATGACTCCGCTCAGATACAGGAGAGAAAATTAAAAAATAAATAAATTATAAATAACTAGACAAGAGAAGACCTTTGTGTCTCAAGGAGTCTTAGGCTGGAGCTGGTCTCAGCACTCTTCTGGAAAGAAACCAAAAGGCATCAGGGAAGTGGGGTAAGAGGGGCCACTCCTACTGAACATCAAGATTTTACCCATTCTTGGGGGTCATCCCACAAATCTTAGAGTCTTAGGTCTTTTCACTTTTCCCATGGTGTTAGGGAAATTCTGAGCAGGGCAGCAAGGGTCTTGCGCGCCCCCTAGAGGCCAATATGAAGAAATCAGAAATCTAGCCACTTCCTGTGTTTAATTGGGGAGGCAGTGTTGGCGAGCTAAGTGGGTAGGGCTGAGAGTGCTCTGTTCAAGTAAGCACATGAATAAATGTGCCTGTGTGTGTGTGTGTGTGTATGAAGCCCTGGCGGCACAACGGTTAAGCACTCGGCTGCTAACTGAATGGTTGGCGGTTCAAACCCAGCCAGTGGCTCCACGAGAGAAAGACCTGGCGACCTGCTTCTGTAAAAGATTATAACCTAGAGAATCCTATGGAGCAGTTCTACTCTACACACATGGGATCGCTATGAGTCGAAAATCGACTTGACGGCATCTAACAGCAATATGTATATTTACTATATATTTATGGGCTTGCTTGAAAACACATGCTGTCAATCCTGTTATACATATAATATATAACAGCTGTCTGTTGCCTGGCTTTTGGGAACCACTGCCATGTATTTGGTGTCAGGAAAGTGTCTAATGGCTGTGAACTTGTTCAAAGTCTGCCCTGGATTAGCACTGCTGAGTTGCTGTAGTTCCCAGGTAGTCGGAGGGCAGGCGGGAAGTACCCGTCTTCCACAAGGGTGTGTATTTTTGATACGTGCGTCCCATGGAACTGGGATATTACATGGTGATTAGGAGCACAGGCTCTGGAGATGGACACCTGGGTTTGAATCTCTGCCACTTACTGTCTGTGTTGATGGTGGGTGCTGTCGAGTCGATTCCAACTCATAGCGACCCCACGTGACAGAGTGGGACTGCCCCATAGGGTTTTCTAGGCTGAAATCTTTATGGAAGCAGATCGCCAGGTCTTTTTTCCCGCAGACCAGCTGGGTGGGTTTGAACTGCCAACCTCTAGTTAGCTGCTGAGCACTTAACCATTACACCACCAGGGCTCCCCGGTGGTTCAAAAAAAAAAACACTTAAGCAATTGTCTACTAGCCAAAAGGTTTGCAGTTTGAACCCACTCAGAGCACACATGAATCAGAATCGACTCAATGGCAACTAACGACTGGCTGCGTAGCCCCTGGTAAGTTGCTGAGTGTCTGTTTCCACGTCTGTGTGATGGGGCTGCTAATATCACCTACTCACAGGGACTTGGTTAGCATTAAATGAGTTACTACATGTAAAGTGCTTGCAACAGGTGCCTGAAGCCTGGCAAGTGGTATATAAGTGTTTGCTGTTATTATTTTCATTTCTCCCTCCTTGTTCAAAGCAGTCAGGCTGAATGGAACAATTCCAGTCTTTGATAGGCATTTCCTTTACTCTTTTTGCGAACAAGGAGTTCAGATGGTCAGTTTGAGTTGACTGAGGATGACAAGGCTGAACTGCGATGTAAAGAGCTTTGGTCAGAGAATTCTTGGACGATGTGTTTAGCTGGGAGAACTGGTGAGGTCACTCAGCCTCCTTGAAACTTGCTTCTCTTCTGTCCAAAGAAAATGTAAAACTTATCCAGCTTAATTTCTAGGTCTATTGTACAAATAAAATAAGATAAGGGAGAAAAAACTCATATACGCTAGTAAAGGTTAGGATTCTGTTGGGGTGCATGGAGAAGCTGGGCCCTCCAGGAGCCCTTAGTGGGTGGCCAAGGCAGGGAAGTAGAAGAGACTGCCATCAGAGCCAGAAAGTGGTCGTCAGGGGATGCTACGGGAACAGAAGGGAAGACTCCCACTCAGCCTTGACCAAGGGAACAGCCAGGGATAAACAGTATAATAATAATTGTTATTACTATGACTGTAATTCCTCAGGGAATGGCTACTTTATAAACATATCATTATCTTTGTTGTTGTTCATTGCCATCGAGTTGGCTCCAACTCATGGTGCCCTCATGTATAACAGAACGAAACGTTGCCAGGTCCTGTGCCATCTTCATGATCATTGGTCATGCTCGAGTCCCTTGTGGCTGCTGTGTATTTTCCAACCCAAGGGGCTCATCTTCCATCACTATATTGGACAATATTCTGTTGTGATCCACATTTCATTGGCTAATTTTCAGAGGTAGATCTCCAAGCCTTTCTTCCTAGTCTCAGCCTGGAAGCTTTGCTGAAACCTGTCCACTATGGGTGACTGCTGATATTTGAAATACCAGTGACATAGCTTCCAGCCTCATAGCAATAGGCAAGCCACCCCAATACAACGAACTGACAGATGCGTGGCAGGCATTATCTTTACATCAACTTTATGAGTTATGTGCCAATATTATCCCTGCTTTATAAATTATGGAAACAAGACCCAGATTGTTTAAAACTCTTGCCCAGAACCACACAAGCTGAGTGTCTCTCACACACAGACCACATACCCGGTGCTGTAACCCCTACACTACACTTATCCACTGGGCTTCATACTTTCTGGAGGAAGGGACGGTTGGGCTGAGGTCTGAAAGGTCAGTGGGATTGCTTAGGGAAGATGCAGTTGAAGGAAGGCAATCCAGGCGGAGGGAACAGTGTGAACAGAGAAGATGGCGTCTCCGCCCTGAAGTGGAACATTCCATCACATCACCTGATGTAATGGTGTGTCACAGCCAACGCAGACTCTGGAATCTATCTAATATTCCCAGCTTCCTTCACAGAGAGAACAAACAAACAAGGGGCAGTATCGCCCTGGAGATCAGGCTTGCCTAAGCAAAGAAATTTTTCCCCTCTTGCTAAATAACGGTTTTAAATGTTGTTTATATTCTCAACTTCATGACGGCCTCTTAAAAGAAGCGAATACCCCAGCAGTATCCTGAAGCTGGCATGCTAAACAGCATATTTCTCTGCAAACCTCCTCTTTCCTTTAACTTTATAGCTTCTTCATAAATTTGCTGCTTTGGGCAATTTTTTTTCCCCCACGTTCCTTCTCTCCCGTAGAGAAATGGTTTATTGGAAATAGCCCATTTGGCTGTTTTGAAGCAATTATTTATTTATTTCTGAGGTTTATTTAAATCCCCTTTGCCTGTGCCTGGGCATTTGCACAAGAATCAGAAAATGGGACAAGCGGTCTGATTACTGTAAGCAGCTGTGTTCCCCTAAAATAACTGGGGGCCCCTTGCCATGCCCCATATGAAAACTGGCCACGTGCTGAGTCCTCAAGGTCAGTGGATTGGGAGGGAAAGGTCAAGAAAAGCTTCTCGTTTCTATGTCTGTGTTCTAGAAGGATTCTTTGATTTTTCTCTCCATTCATTTGTCCTATCATTCACCAACCAGTCACTGGGCATGTCATCTGTGACAGATACTCTGCTAGGTTAAAGGACAACCAAGATAAGTAAGATTTAGACCGTTTTGCTCAGGAGCTCACAGCCAACGGGGTAGTTGTTAGCTGCTGTCAAGTCGGCCCGTGACTCTTCGCAACCCCACGCACAACAGAATGAAGCACTGCCTGGTCCTGCTCCATCTCCTGCTTCTTCCCCTCGCACGGTTGTGGATCAGATGGTTGTGAGGCCACTGGTGGCTCAGTGGTAGAATTCTCGCCTTCCATGCAGGAGACCCAGGTTCAATTCCCGGCCAATGCACAGCCACCACCCGTCTGTGAGTGGAGGCTTGTGTGTCGTTATGATGCTGGACAGGTTTCCGCAGAGCTTCCAGACAAAGACAGACTAGGAAAGGTCTGGTGTTCTACTTCCAAAAGCCAGCCACTGAAAACCCTGTGGATCACAATGGGGTAAACAGACAAATGATAACTTCCCAGGAAGGCATATACAAGAATGTAGCAACATGCATGTTGGGGAATAGGTAAATAAATTGTGTCAATAAACAATATGCAGTACCCTGTGTAATACTATGCAGCAGTGAGAAAGAATGAGGTAATTTATATGTTCAGGGAAACTTAAATCTCTGAGTCATAGGATGAATAGCGAAATAATACATTTCAGTATAATGTAGTTACGGAGCCTTTGTTGCGAAGTGGTTAAGAGCTCAGGCTGCTAACCAAAAGGCTGGCGGTTCAAATCCACCAGCTGCTGTTTGGAAACCCTATGGGGCAGTTCTCCTCCGTCCTGTAGCGTTGCTATGAGTTGGAATCAACAACATGATGTAGTTATGTAAGTAACATATATAAACCTATGTCACCTGGATGAGTAGCTTGGCAGAGGAGTGGCTGATATGTTTTTGATGGGCATGGGAAGTGGTGGTTAAAAGAAGTTTTTAGTCTTATCTGTAATTTTTTTTTACTAGTAAATATAATCATATAACATTTGTATATTTAGAGTCCAGTTTCTAAATGCAATAATAGGTGCATGTATAGGCTGCAGACGTAATATAATAGGAGAGAGTGTTGGGAGAAGGGAAGTTTTTCTGCAAGATAGGTTATCTGCATAGGGTTTTGGAGAATGGATAGGAGTTTCCCAGAATAATGACACTAAATGGCATGTTGACAAATAACATGCTGGACAAATAGGGACAAACTACTGGAGTTGATGTGAGAATGGTGAGGGCTGGGGGTGCCTAGATGTGGGGCATGGCAGAGGAGAGCACTGAAGGGCTGGGAGCAGGAGCTGAATCCCTCCCAACTTTCAGAAGTCAGTCCTGGGTCCCTTCAGAGCTCTGCCGAGCCTTGGCCAGTCTCGTCTTTGAAGCCCCAGACCTGGATGAGTTAAACTGAGTAAGAATAATAACAGGTGACATCAACATACAGCTCTTTCTGCGTGGAGGTCCCTGTTCTGTGTGCTTTACATAGATCATCTCCTTTTTAAATAATTTATTTTATTATTTTTATTGCTGTCGAAAATGTACACAGCAACACACACATACCAGTTCAACAAGTTCTACATGTACAGCTCAATGATGTTGATGACACTCTTCAAGCGGTGCCACCGTTCTCGCCCTCCTCTTCCGAGTTGTTCCCCTCCATTAACATAAACTCACTGCCGTCCTAAGCCTCTTATCTAACCTTTCAGGTTACTGTTGTCTGTTTCGTCCCACACAGATAGTTCTTTAAAAGAGCACAATGTTCAAGGCAGACATTTTTTACCAGTTAAGCCAAACTACTGTTGAATCTTTTCAACTTCTCTGTGAGTAACTACGCTCGTATTGCTCCCATTTTACAAATGAGGAAACTGAGGCACAGACACAAAAATAATTATAGCATAAACTCAGTTATGTTCCAAGATTTTTGCAATGGACATGTACCAATTATACTTTGAGGTAACATGTTACATCCCTCGGAAGATTTGACAAGACCATTCAAGGTGCTAAAAACAAGTAGGCATATTGTGATTGCGGTTATGGAAATAAATACATAAAAGAAATGCTAAAAGTCCCCAATGATAGGGTAGCGGGGCTGTGGGTGGCTTTTTCATTTTTTTCTTTTCATTGGTTAAGTTCTGTGCTGTGGTTATGTTACCTTCATAATAAAAACCGTACGTCTATGAATAATGAAAAGACTCTAACCTCAAGGCTCCAGAGTTGCCAATAAACAATTGTGGAATGACACAGGCAGAAGGGAGAGCAGGGCCGTGTCCTGGCTTCGGCTGCAGACTTGGAAAGGGAGCAGAAAGGCATTGAATTGGTTTCTGTGCAGTAGGAGTTGAGTTCAGGCTTCGAAGACCTGACCTCAGTCCCTCATGTGCAAGATGAGGGCCTGGGCCAGTGTTTCCCCCAGTATGAGCTTTTGTCCATGAGAGATTTTTAAAAAGTAAGTGGAGACAGAACAGTAGATAACATTGAGTCACATAGTATGAGGATTTTTAGCTTTTCATTCTTTTGGTCCTCTGGCTTAAAAAAATAGTCTTGTTTGGGTGATAAAAATCAGTTGCCGTTCATTTGATCCGACTTGTGGCGACCCACACGTGTCAGAGTAGAGCTATCCTCCACAGTGTTTTCAGTGGATGATTTTTTGGGGATTGTATTGCCAGACCTTTCTTCAGAGGTGCCTCTGGGTGGACTTGAACCTCCAGCCTTTTGATTAGCAGCTGAGTGTGTTGACCATTTGCATTACCCAGGGGCTACCTATTCTGATGACAGTATTTTTTTTTCATTTCTCTCAGCAGTTGCCTTTACTTGCTCCTCTCTCTCTCTATCTCCCCTTCACTGCTTCTGTACTTCTCTCTTTCTCTCCGTCTCTTTTTCTTTCTTAAACAGAAAGAGAAAGCCCTGAACTCAGGATAGTAGGCAGTCAACAGTCTTCTGCTTTCATTGTACTTATTTTTACAATTTTCTATTTATAGCAAACAATATGTAAAGTTTTTCCTTTTTAATATAAATATGAAAATATTTTTATTGTGGTGAAAATATATACAACAGAACGTATACCATCTCAACAATTTCTGCATGTACAACTCAGTGACATTGATGACACTCTTCAAGTTGTTCAACCATTCTCACTCGCCTTTTCCAAATTGTTCCGCCACCATTCACATAAATTCCATGCCCCCTAAGCAAAAGCTCCCTCTTTCCCCTCCCTGGTAAACACTAATGGTCTTTGGTTTTTATATATTTGCTTATTTCATCTAAGTGAGATTATACATTATTTGTCCTTTTGTGATTGTCTTATTTTACTCAGCATAACGTTTTCAGGGTTCATCCACGTAGTGGCATGCATCAGGACTTCGTGCCTCTTCATGGCTGAGTAGTATTCTGTTGTAGATAATACCACATTTTGTTTCTCCATCTGTTGATGAGCATTTTGGTTGTCTCTACCTTTTGGCTATTGTGGAAAGTGTGGCAACAAACATTGGTGTACAGGTGAAAATGTGTTTTATGTGAAAATGTAATTCAAGATCAAGAAATGTAAGTTACTGATGGTACAGTATGTGGTGGTAATATGGAAAAATCATCCCTAAAGTTTGAGAACCCTAAACTCTATGATCTTCCTGGTCCCGTCCAGTTCTGAGATTCTAGGGATATAAGGAAATCCTATGGAGCAGTTCTACGCTGCACACCTGGGGTCGCCATGTGTAGGAGCTGACTCAGCTGCAACTAACAACAATGAAGAAGACTAGGCATAAACCAGAGACTCACGTCGGCTTGAGACCAGAAGAACTAGATGGTGCCCGGCTACCACCAATGACCACCCTGACAGAGAACACAACAGACAGTCCCTGAGGGAGCGGGAGAAAAGTGTGGAACAGAACTCAAACTCACATCCAAAGACCAGACTTAATGGTCTGACTGAGACCAGAGGAACCACTGAAGCCATGGCCCCTGGATGCTCTGTTAACCCAGAACTAAACCATTCCTGAAGACCACTCTGCAGACCAAGATTAAGCTGGACTATAAAACATAAAATAATATTCGTGAAGAGTGTGCTTCTTAGTTCAAGCAGATACAGAAGACCAAATAGGCAGCTCCTCTCCAGAGGTAGGAAGAGAAGGCAGGAAGGGACAGGAGCTGGTTGGATGGACAGGTGGGTGGAAGAGGGGAGTGTGCTGTCACATTGTAGGGATTGCAACTAGTGTTGCATGACAATATGTGTTCAAAATTTTGTATGAGAGATTAACTTCAGCTGTAAACTTTCATCTAAAGTATAATTGAAAAAAAAAAAAGAAGACTAGGAAACTCAGCACCCATGAGTCAGCTGAATCTGCATGGTGACATCCAGGACACTGGCCTTCCCTTATTAGACTCCAGCTTTCCTTTCAGCAGCTGGCATCTGATGGCTCGGTAAATGCTTTTGCCATTGATCGCCCTCAGATTGTCAGTCGAGTATGGGCACACGTGCACAGCTGAACAATGGTAACGTCTAGATTTTAAAGTCAGTATGCTAAAAGCTTAGAATCTGAGCGTAAGGATAATGGTTGGACATTTTTACTTGTAAAGGTTCATCAGTGAAAGAAAGGGATGAAGGAAAACGAACAACTATTGAGGACTTACTGTATACATGGAGCCATTAGTCATTTTATATTGCTATGAAATTGAGGCTCACGGAGGTTAAGTAATTTATTTGCCCAAGTCTTTGCAGTTCCTTCCCTCTCCACTCTCTTTTCATCTGATCTGCTTTCTAAACCCAAGTTTTACTTGGACAAGTTCCAGCTCACATTATTCTTTCCCTTTTTGAGAGCTCCAACCGTGGCAGAATAGAGACTCATAGTCAGACTTGTGAAGGGGTGTCATATCTAACAAGGAGGGGTTCAAATCCTGGCTCTGCCACTTCCATAATTTTTAGGAAGTCACTTAACCTTTCTGAGCCTCAGGGCGCTCATCTGTAAAATGGGCTCAGTATTATGAAAGGGAAACATGTTGGCACATATCATATTTGAACTGGTGTGTTAATCAATCCCATGGTGGTGCTTCTCTTTCTCCTGTCTAGTATTTTTCTAGCCTGATACCTTTATCCACCACTGCCAGAGTTCCCTCTACAACAGGGATTTGTTATGTTGTTGTGTGTGCTGTCAAGGCAAGTCCGACCCATAGTGACCCTATAGGACAGAGTTGAATTGCCTCAAAGGGTTTCCAAGGCTGTAATCCTTACAGAAGCAGACTGCCACATCTTTCTCCCCCAGAGCGGCAGATGGTTTCCAACCACTGACCTTTTCCTTAGCATCCAAGCACTTAACCACTATGCCACCAGGGCTCCTTTGATTATGTTGCTCCTTCTCAAAAATATTCAAGGACCTCCCGTGTTCCCTTGTGTAACACAGCATGGTGGGAGAGAGGGAGGGTCCCCACCTCTCTGGCTAAGAGATGTCTGACCCAGAGCAAGTTCCTTATTCTCCTGGCATCCATGCTCTCATCTGTAAACCTAGGGGAGTAAGATTTACCCAAGAAGATTTGGATCATTGTTAAATAAAGTGCACATAAATACATATAAACGCGATTTGGTACCTCCAAAAATGCAGTGTCAGACATTATGGAAGGCTCTGGGGACTCAAAGACAAAAAAAAAAATTCAATTATTCATTCAATCAATGTTCATTTTGCACCGTAATCAAAGGCTGAGCTTACTTCCTGCCTAAGAAGAAAGTTCTCTTTTTTGTTAAGTGGGTATGCAGAGATGAACAAGATCCTAAGCAAATAAAAATATTCTCTGTCTATCCAATGCCCTTAACTATGTAGCACTCATGTGATCTAGTTCAAGTCCCCTTTCAGGGTCCATATCGAAAATGAGAACAACCCTTTTCCTTTCTACCACTCAGTGTTTTCCTAAGACCACTCATCTATGATGTGGTAGAGCAGAGATCCAAATTCAGGAATCATCATATTATCTTTAACAGAGGGTTTTTTTCTATAATTGATCTATAATTAAATGCCTGCAGGTCTAGTTCAATAATTCTAGCCTGTCTGAAATGTCACATTTTGCTGGAAATTGTCACAAAGGTCACCCATCCCCTTGGCACACCAGGGTTGCAGCACCAGGCATGGACTTGAGATTCTGCAATCTGTCAATTTCGATGTTAATACCGAAGGCTCCTGGAGGACTCCCAATCTCCCTGCAGCCTCCTCCTTTCTCAAATTACTTTGAGTCCGGTTTTGCAGTCCCCTATAAAATCACGAGCTGCCTAAATCAGTGGCTGCTCCTGAAATGCACTTAATTCTCCAAGCAGTAACCTTAGAGGTCCTTACAGAGGTGTTAAATCCCCTCAGTCTCTCATACCACATTGATTTATTCGTGCCTTAGGACTTGGTTGATTATGTCTTCTTGGACTTAGCAACTTGCCAACGAGAGGAACCGGATGTGTTTGCAGGAGCTGTCGGTCCACGGAAACAGACTAAACAGGAGGGAGGGCTGGAGGAGGGCACTGGGCAGCCTTTGTTTTTCCCACATTTCCAAAGTCTCTTTCCACTTCAGGGTTGGACTTTACTATAAAAGAGTAGGTGATCCTCTAAAAAGTATGATTCAACCTCGTGTGACCCATGGTACATATATGTATATGTACCACCTATATATTCCACCTCGGAGGTTTCTTGGGTAGGTGCTTTCCCATTTATAGTGCATGCTGCTACTAGGAAAGGGCCTGTACAACTGTTGGAAACAGAAGAAATGGGCATGTGCCACAAATTACTGTTTTCACAGGGTATTGTATGAGGTGGGGCATCCTGTAGGGTACATATGTGTCCTACCAACTTGCAGCACAGTCCAGAGGGGAATATGTGACCCAGAGGCTGGCAGGACATATGCATCCCACCAGTCCTATCCAAGAGAGTCCAGAAGAACATATGTGCCCCACCAATCCTACTCCCCCACTCCAGAGTCCAGAGGGACACACACAGTTTGGACACACTCAATGATTCAGTAGGAATTCCATTAATTGAAAAAATAGTTTTTTCAATAAAAAATTTAAACCAAAAAATAACCCGGCCACGAAAGAGCCCAGAGTTTTCTTTGTTTTATGACAGTCTCCCAATAATTAAGGTTCTGTCAAGCCCTTCAGCCCATCCATTAATCAGTCATTAGATAAGCTCATTAGCATGGCTTATAAATATTTCATGGCCTGGCCTCCCTCTTCCCCTCCAGAGGCTTTACTTGCCCATTGCTGGGTACACCTATGTGGTAACCTTCCGGGAATTCCTTTATTACAAATTTTCCTCTCTTCCTTAGAGGGAAGCTTTCAGGTTAGGGCCATATGCCCCTGTGGATACAGCAGACGGGCTGGGAGTAGGCCCCTAAACCAAGCTGGACCAATGAATTCCTTCCCTGAGAATTTAGTCTGGGACTTGGGAGATATAGACATTTTCTTTCTGGGATCTTGGAATGTGGTATGTATTTTGAGAAGGACTTGGCAATCATGGTGCCCAAAGAAGTCAGGGGGAAAGGGGAGTAAGGAGAGAAAGAGAAAAAAAGAGAAGGGGAGGAGAAGGAGGATACTGCATAGAGAGGGTCAGAAAGGAGAGAAGGTGTAAAGACGATGTGAAAAGGCGAGTTCCTGTCTCATAAAGTTTGGTGTGAGGATCGACTGCGATAATGTATATAGAGCACTTAGCGCAATGCCTGGCCCGTAGTAAGTACTCAGTAAATGCGTTGTCATCTCCATCATCATCGTCATCATCATCATCACTATTACCCATTCCCCATTGTGTGACCTGGTGGCGCAGTGGTTAAGAGTTTGCCTGCTAACCAAAAAGGTCAGGAGTCTGAATCCACCAGCCTCTCCTTGGAAACCCTCTGGAGCAGTTCTATTCTGTCCTGTAGGGTTGCTATGAGTTGGGATTGACTTGACGCAATGTTTTGTTTTGTGTTTTTGGTTATTGTGTGACCAGACTGAATTTCCTTTGTTAGGCTATTGTGGATGTATTAGTTTCCTATTGCTGGGTAATAAATTACCACCACATAGCAGCTTATGGAATGCCCATTATCAAGCTCACTTACAGTTCTATAGGTCAGAAGTCCAGGCATGGCTTGACTGGGTTCTCTGCTCAGGGCTGAAATCAAAGAGTTGACCAGCTGTGTTCTCAAATAGATTTCAGGATCTTCTTCCAAGTTCATTCAGGTTGTGGGAAGAATTCAATTCCCGTGCTTGTAGAACTGAGACCCCTGTTTCTTTGATGGCTGTCAGTCAGAGGCCATTCTCAATTTTTAGAGGCTTCCCACATTCTTTGCCATGAGGTGCCCTTCATTTTTAAGTCCACCAACATCTCCCTCCTGTCAAATCTCTCTCTTCTTTCAAGTCTCTTAGTTCTCTGTCTGACCTCTAGACCCAGGATTAAAGGGTTCATGTGATTAGGTCATTTCCACTTGGATAATCTTCCTTTCTTAAAATCAACTGTGCCATGTAAAATAACAACCCAATCACGGAAGTGAAATCTCTCATATTTATAGTCCTGGCAGTTATTCAGGGAAGTGTATGGTGGGGGCGGGGAGGAAGTAGGTAATCTTGAGACCATCTTAGAATTCTACCAACCATACCCACCCTCATTGCCATCGAGTCAATTCTGACTCATAGCGGCTCTACAGGACAGAGTAGAACTGCCCTATAGGGTTTCCAAGACTGTAATCTTTACAGAAGCAGACTGCCACATCTTTCTCCTGTGGAGCGGCTGATGGGTTTGAACCACCAACCTTTCAGTTAGCAGCCGAGGTCTTAACCACTTCACCACCAGGGCTCCTTCTACCAGCCATAATGGGCCTAAAGGGAGATGATGTAGGTAAACCCCTTAGTGTGGCACTTGGTATATGGTAGATGCTCCCTGAATGTAGCCGTAGTTATTTTGTCATTTTAATTATTAGCATAAATGTCAGTCCTGTTCTCAATCATTCTTCTGCTTTCTCAGTGTCAGCGCTGCCCTTTTTTTTTTTTTTTTAATTTTTTCTTTTAGAAAGAAAAGACGTTTGATTCCCTACAGTCTTCAAATGTGTGTTGGTTGTTGTTTGGATTGAACATCCTGATAGAGGTCATGGTTAAGCTGGAACCATTTGGGAAGCAATTGTCCCTTAGGAAAGGATGTTCAAAATATTTACTTTCTATCAGAATCAGATATTTTCCAAATGAAAATGGTTTGCCCTTTGCAACTGTGGTTCTGAAACGAGCTCAGAAATCTCTTCCCAGTCATGATGGAGTTAAGATGAGCCACGTAGACAACTCCACACTCTTTCTAGTTTTGGCCAGTTCTGCTGCCATGTTAGTGTAGGTGACAGTGCAGAGGAAGAATTGGGTTTTTCTGATGGGATTGCCCCAAGAAAAATCACATCCCACTTCTGTTTCCCGGCAGGCCTTGTTCTGGGTCATGGAGATCTAGCTGTGAAGAAAGCCAGCATGAAACCCACTTGTGCAGGACAGGCTAAATGGAGTAGGCTGACAATGACATGTGTCTTCATGTCCTAGTGCTGCCTAACAAACAATACCACAAATGGGTAGCTTTAAAGAACAGAAATGTTTGGTCTCACAGTTTTGGAGGCTGGAAGTCCCACTCAGGGCATCCGCTCTAAGGGAGGGTCCTTCCTTGTCAGTATGGCTGGGCGTTCCTTGGTATTCCTTGGCTTGTAGACAGTTCCTCAAATGGTCTCTTCCCATTTGTGTGTCTCTGTGTTTATTCTGTTCCTTTTATAAGACCCCATTCAGAAGGGACTAGGTTTTGGGCCCACCCTACTCCATTATGTCCTTATTAACATAACAAAAGAAAACTCTTACTTCCAAACAAGGTCATATTCACAGGTGCAAGGGTTATAGGACTTCAACATAACTTTTAGGGGACACCAGTCAATCCATAACAACGTATAAAACGGTATGTCAGGTGTTTCAGAGAAGGGTAAGTGTTACCAAGAAATGAACCAGGTGAGGTGATTGAAAGTGGTCTGAGGAGGTGCTGACTAATTCTGGTTGGTGAGAAAGGTCTCTCAAAGGAAATGGCATTTTTTGGATAAGATCTGAATGATGCAAAGAGCCAGCCATATGCAATGATGTAATAAACATGGACATCCTGACAGGGAGCTTATTTGGTGTGTTCAAGGAATGATGGGCACAGTGTGAGTGGTGGGGAGCTAGTCAAGGAGACTGATGACTGGGCAGAGTCAGACGGACGTCATGGGAAACCCAGAAGGCTGGGTGCTATTCTAAATGCATGTGACAGGAAGCCATTGGGGAGTCTAGGCGTGAGAATGGTGGGATATGATTTACCTTTCTTTTTCTTTAATACCACATCTTTTCTTATTGAGTGCTAATTTATATGCCATAGAATCATCATTTTCATGTGCACAAATCGGTGGTTTTTAGTATATCACAAGGCTGTTGAGCCACCACTAGATCTGATTTACTTTGTTAAAATTTTAATTATAAATTTTATTGAATCCAAACTATACGCAATATTCTTATTTCAATGTGAAAAAAATACCTAATAAGATATTTTAGATTCTTTTTTTTACACATTCTTCAAAATCCAGTGTACAAATTTTAGTTAGAGCACATCTCAATTCGGACCTTAAATTTTTATCAGAAATACTAGATCTGTATTTAGATTTCATTTTTCATCTGCATAACGCAGGTTGTTAATGAGTCTTCCTCCAATCCTGATGCCCCATTCTTCTTTGTATAGTCCAGCTTCTCGTATTATTTGTTCAGCATACAGATTAAGTAGGTATGGTGAAAGAATACAACCCTGCTGCACACCTTTCCTGACTTTAAACCAATCAGTATCCCCTTGTTCTGTCCGAACAACTGCCTCTTGATCTATGTAAAGGTTTCTCATGAGCACAATTAAGTGTTCTGGAATCCCCATTAACAACCTGCATTATGCAGATGACACAACCTTGCTTGCTGAAAGTGAAGAGGACTTGAAGCACTTACTAATGAAGATCTAAGACCATAGCCTTCAGTATGGATTATGCCTCAACATAAAGAAAACAAAAATCCTCACAACTGAACCAATGAGCAACATCATGATAAACGGAGAAAAGATTGAAGTTGGCAAGGATTTCGTTTTACTTGGATCCACAATCAACAGCCATGGAAGCAGCAGCCAAGAAATCAAAAGATGCATTGCATTGGGCAAATCTGCTGCAAAGGACCTCTTCAAGGTGTTGAAGAGCAAAGATGTCACCCTGAAGACTAAGGTGCGCCTGACCCAAGCCATGCTATTTTCAATCGCATCATATGCATGTGAAAGCTGGACAATGAATAAGGAAGACTGAAGAAGAGTTGAAGCCTTTGAATTGTGGTGTTGGCAAAGAATTTTGAACATAACATGGACTGCCAAAAGAACGAACAAATCTGTCTTAGAAGAAGTACAACCAGAATGCTCCTTAGAAGCAAGGATGGTGAGACTGCATCTTACATACTTTGGACATGTTTCAGGAGGGATCAGTCCCTGGAGAAGGACATTATGCTTGGCAGAGTACAGGGTCAGCGGAAAAGAGGAAGACCCTCAACGAGGTGGATTGACACAGTGGCTGCAACAATGAGCTCAAGCCTAACAACGATTGTAAGGATGGCGCATGACCGGGCAGTGTTTCGCTCTGTTGTGCATAGGGTTGCCATGAGTCGGAAACAACTCGACGGCACCTAACAACAACAATTTAGATTTCATAAAATTTGTAATTAAAAAAAGATTCACGTGCTCAGGTTGTTTTCCAAGAATACTAAAATGTTTGAATATTCATTCCAAAAGTTTTGTACTAATATTTAATATAAATAACATTAATTACAGTATCAACCAATGTTCCCATCGTTCACCAACAAAGGTCTCCCTTCTCTAGAACCTAGTTCGATCATCAGACACAGAGAAGAGCTTGTTGAAAACACAGCGTCCCAGCTGCCTCTTAGAGAGACTGATTCTTCTATGTTGTGGGGGCTAGACCTCAGCACTTCTTTACTTTTAAGTTTTTAAGTAAACTTTTTAGTGGCAAAAGGACTTCATGGGGCAAAATAAGAAGCAGGAGCTCCTTTAGGATGCTGCCAAGTCATCCAGATAAGGTTTGAAGGTGGCTGGCCAGGGTAGCAGCAATGGTGATGGAGAGAAGTAGATGGTCCTGAAGCTTCCACTTTTCCTAGTCAAGCCACCTGATGTGGTGGAAAAAGCACACACACTGAGGGGTTGGGCAACCTAGCTTTGGACTTGCCACTTACTAGCAGCCTGTTGTTGTTGTTAGGTGCCACCGAGTCGTTCCAACTCATAGCGATCTTATATACAACAGAACAAAACACTGCCCAGTTCTGCGCCATCCTTACAATTGTTGCTATGTTTGAGCCCATCATTGCAGCCACTATGTCAATCCATCTCCTTCAGGGTCTTCCTCTTTTCCACTGACCCTCTACTTTACCAAGAATGATGTTTTTCTCCGAGAACTAGTCCTCCCTGATAACATGTCCAAAGTATGTGAGACATAGTCTCACCACCCTTGCTTCTAAGGAGCATTCTGGTTGTACTTCTTCCAAGACAGATTGTTCCTTCTTCTGGCAGTTCATGCTATATTCAATATTCTTCGTCAACACCATAATTCGAAGGTATCAATTCTTCTTTGGTTTCCTTATTCATTGTCCAGCTTTTGCATGCATATGAGGCGATTGAAAATACTTAGTCCTCAAAGTGACATCTTTGCTTTTGAACACATTAAAGAGGTCTTTGGAAGCAAATTTGCCCAATGCAATGGGTTGTATGATTTCTAGACTGCTGCTTCAATGGGCAGTGATTGTGGATCCAAGTAAAATGAAATCCTTGACAACTTCAATCTTTTCTCCGTTTCTTCAATCTTTTCTCCGACATGGTGTTGCTTACTGGTCCAGTCATAAGGATTTTTGTTTTCTCTGTGTTGTAATCCATACTGAAGGCTGTAGTCTTTGATCTTCATCAGTAACTGCTTCAAGTCCTCTTCACTTTCAGCAAGCAAGATTGTGTCATCTGCATAATGCAGGTTGTTAATAAGTCTTCCTCCAATCCAGATGCCGAGTTCTTCTTCATGTAGACTATCTTCATGTAGATTATTTGCTCAGCATACAGATTGAGTAAGTATGGTGAAAGGATACAACCCTGAAATACACCTTTCCTAACTTTAAACCACACAGTATCCCCTTGACCTTTTGAGAGGACTGACTCTTGGCCTATGTACAGGTTCCTCATGAGCAGAATTAAGTGTTCAGGAATCCCCGTTCTTCCCAATGTTATCCATAGTTTGTTATGATCCACACAGTCGAATGCCTTTGCATAGTCAATAAAATAAGAGTCAATATTTTTCTGGTATTCTCTGCTTTCAAGCCAGGATTCATCTGACATCAGCAATGATATCTCTTGTTCCATGTCCTCTTCTGAATCCAGCTTGAAATTCTGGCAGTTTCCAGTCAATGCTGCTGCCTAACTGTGGGCAAATGACTTAATTGTCCTGAGCCTCAGTTTTCCATTCTGAAAAAATGCAAACATGAATACTCTTATGGATTGAATTGTATGTCCTCCTCCCAAAAAAGATATATGCTGGAATCCTAACCCCAATCATGTGAATATAACCTATTTGGAAATAGGGGTTTTCTTTGTTAGGTTAATGAGGCCATACCAGTGTAGGTTGTTTCCTAAACCTTCACTTCCAAGCCATAGAAAGAGCAGATTAGACTCAGACATGGACACGTACTGGAGAAGACAGATGCCATGCAAGGATCACCGAGAACCAAGAAATGTGCCTTTTACTGTCAGACACGTTCTGGACAATAAATTATTTGGTCACTCATTTACTTTATCACTTTTGCACAGGTCAAATTGGGCCCTTTCCTTTTATGCTTCAGCTGAAACACTAAAAATGCTAAGTCTTGACAGTTTAAGAACAACTTTGGAGATCTTCAAGAGTGAGGGTTTGTTTTGTTTTGTTTTTGGTATTAAAGAAATTTTTGCCTGCTTGTCTGCTTTAGAATCTAAAACCAGCATAAGATGTGATCCCATCATCTATAGGTAAATATCTAACATGACGCAAATAGTTAAGTGCTCGACTAGTAGCTGAACAGTTGGCAATTGAAACCCACCTAGAGGTGCCTTGGAAGAAAGTCCTGGTGACCTTCCAAAAAGCCACAGCCTTGAAAATCCTATGGAGCGATTCTACTCCGACACACCTGGGGTCGCCACGAGTCAGAATTGGCTCAATGGCACCTGACAACAACAGTACGTGAATATATATGTGTGTGTGTGTGTGTGTGTGTTTAGTATTTCTATAAAGTATCAATAATATAACGAAACATTTTCCTCCCTCTGAGTGGGAGCTGGATGAAAGAGAGGGAAGTGAGGGGCCTATCAGGCAGGTACCTCCCCTCGGGGGTAAAGGAGAGCGATGGGTTTGTGTGTGAGCTGAATGAAGGATGGCAGGATGCCGGTCTCTGCTTTTTCCTCCCATCGTTGTCAAGTCTAAGGGATGGAGGGGACCAAACTTCCACTGGGGATTTCAGAGTCAGCTGTCCAGAGGATTTACGGGCTGCTCTGTTACTGCTGCTGTTGAGCCTACAGCTCAAAGATAAGCCAGAATGCATCCTAAGTGCACTGGTCTTCCCACACACCCTGGCAGAATATCAAGGTTAAACAGGCAACTTTTAGGGTAAACCTAGGATCTAGCAGTTTCTATACCAGCTCCTGAGTTGAAGTCGTTTTAAAAAATGGACTAATGCAAGCTGGGTTAAAAGTTGAGGGAAAACGAAAGCAGGAGAGAAGATTTGCTTCTGAGAGAAGCCAAACCAAGTCATGGAATACATTTCAGATTGGTGTTTGGCTTGAATTGATTTTGAAAACATGAGTTTTTTATGTTTAATGTATTTTTGCTTCTAACTTTTGAATAGATTATTCTTTCCTCAACTGGTACCATGAATGAATGGTCCTAACATGGGGAAATGAGCCCTGTGGCACAGTGGTTAAGTACTCGGCTGCTAACCGAAAGGTCAGTGATTCAAACCCACCAGCTGATCTCCAGGAGAAAGATGCAAGAGTCTGCTTCTGTAAAGACTTACAGCCTTAGAAACCCTATGGGGCAGTTCTACTCTGTCCTATAGGGTCGCTATGAGTTGGACTCCACTCAATGGCAACGGGTTTTTGGGTGAATATGGGGAAAGGTAGTATTAGTTACGAATGTTTTGGGCTGCAGATACAGGACACCCAATAAAATTGGCATAACAGGGAGGATTTTATTTTTCTTACATAACAAGATATATGAGACAGGCAGCTGCTGACAGTTGCTCAGCAGATCAACAATGCCGGACAAACGACTAAGTGATTCTCTTGACTTTTCTCTCATGTCACAAAACACTGCAGCTATAAACATTTAATCTATACCCAACGCAGAAAGAAGAGGGAAAGGCCAGGAAGCCATTTATAAGAAAAAACCAGACGCCTTCATCTCATTTCATTGGCCAGGACTATGTCACATGACCACCCCAATCCACAAGGAAAGCTTGGGGAGTGAGTGGCTGGGACCATCTTGATTGAAATCAGCACTCCATTGGGAGGGAAGAGAAGGGAGAATGAATGGTAGTAGTTAACTAAGAACATCTCCCACAGGGTAAACTTCATCGGTGATTTTGTTTCTTGAAGTTGGGGCTGTAAACATTTGTTAACCAAGTTCTAACTTGTGCCTATCACTTTGGGATATAAAAATGGAAAATAAGTCAAAATACTAGCCAATGCCCTAAACAAATTCAAAATTAAATTCATAATTATTTT
Organism: Loxodonta africana; assembly: GCF_030014295.1. Lineage (NCBI taxonomy): Eukaryota > Metazoa > Chordata > Mammalia > Proboscidea > Elephantidae > Loxodonta > Loxodonta africana. The sequence goes on along the minus strand of NC_087355.1, from coordinate 81,131,659 downwards.
TGTTGTCCATATTACAGGACTAGAAACATACGAGTTACCAGCTATCGTTGAGTTGATTTTGACTCATGGCTACCTCATGTGTGTCAGAGTAGAACTGTGCTCTATAGGGTTTTCAATGGCCAATTTTTCAGAAGATTGCCAGGCCTTTCTTCCAAGGTGCCTCTTGGTGGATTCAAACCACCCTTTCAGTTAGCAGCTGAGCACAGTAACTTTCCACACCACCCAGGGACTCCAACAGTGTAAGGGAAAGTTAGAATGGTATCTACGGAGAGAGCCAGGGTTCTCAAGAGAAAAAAACAGAACAAAACCCATTGCCATCGAGTCAATTCCGACGCATAGCAACCCTATAGGACAGAGTAGAGCTGCCCCATACAGTTTCCAAGGAGCCCCTGGTGGATTTGAACTGCCAGCCTTTTTTGGTTAGCAGCCATAGCTCTTAACCACTGTGCCACCAGGGTTTCCGTTCTCTCGAGAAGCAGATGTAATTCTAGATGGGAGGATGGAGCTGTGGAGAAGCGACCCAATGTTGTACATGTGGCTATAACCAAATGCTTTAATTAAAAAAAAAAGATTTGGAAATAACCAATGAAATACAGTGCCTTCTTTCCAAAAATGAGTGTGGGCATGACCTTCAAGGATTATGTCTTCTCATCCCTTTGTTGCCTGTTACGTGGAATAAATTCTTATTCCCCGCTTGCTGTCTGTGGCAACTTTCAAAATAATGTCGCAGAGCCCTTCCTGAGCGAGTGGCAGGGAGACACATTGTAAGAAAAAGTCTGTGACTTAATATGGTGAGAGGTTGGAGGGCTGTCCCCCAGCTCCTCTGCCTGCGGTGGCAGCAACAGCTGTCTCCCTCTCAGTAGTGACAGGCTGAGAAAATGGAAGATGAATTTCAGCTGGGCGTGGGTGTGATTCCTCTTTTCTCTGGCGAGGGCTTCATCTCAGAAGGTATGGAGCTGTTTTTATCCTGGAGAAGGGACTGCCAGTTTGCAAATTAGGGCTTTGCAGCCTCCTGGGGCGCTTCCTGCTAGGAGACCTGGAAGGGGGTTGATTTGGATGCTGCTTGGATCTCCCTGTGGAAGGCAGCCTTGGGGAGAAGCTGGGAACCGGCTTTGGTCCTGTCACCTGTAAATGGGTGAGCTAGATGCAGCTTAGCCCTGAGGCAGGGAAATAAACATGTTATTGACAGAGCTGGCTTCCCAGATGGAAGGTGTTAAGGTAGTGTTGAGAAGGTAAGCGATCAGACCCGGTCCTGTCCCTCCCAGAACCATCAGCCTTGTGCCCCAGAAGATGCCAGTTACGTGAACTCATATATTTACCAGCTCCTTTCCCCCAAGTCTCGTTGCAGGAGATTGTGGCATCTTGTTACAGTTTTAATGCATCTGACCTCCGGCTTCTCTCTAGCCCGTCATGTCTTGCCTTGGGGGATGCTGTATTTGGTGACAAAAACACAACTTCTTGGAAGGTCTGGAATGTTCCACCACTATCCGCTGCTCTCCTCTAATGCCCTGCTTGATCCTACCCATTCCCATGGTCTTACTGACCACCTGCTAGCTCACAACTTCTAGATTTCTAGCTCCAGGTCAGACTCTTGCGTGAGTTCCAGACCCACAAGAGCACCTTGAACCCAACCTTCAAAATTAAATACATGAGCTTTCCTCAAACCCACTGCTGTTCCAAACACAGTGAAGAGTACCTCCCAGTCACACCGTCACCCACACCCGAATGGTCCTTGACTGTCCTGCCTCTTTACCACAGTCACGAAGTCAAGCTTAAGTTCTAAATATATTTTCAGTCTGCCTCTTCCTCCTGCTATCCATGGCCACTGGCTTGCTGGAGTCCCTCGTCAAAAGTCTCCTAGGGAAATGCCGCAGTAGCAGTACCCGCGGTGGCACTCTTCAGCCTATCAGAAAGGTCTTTATGAAGCACAGCTAAGTTCATGACTGGGCTCCTCTGCCCCTCCTTGAAGACCCTTCAGCAGCTCCCTGCTATCTACAGGATACCTACTCAGCTCCTTCACAGGACATACTAAGCTCTTTGGGATCTGGCTATCATCCCCCTGGATTCGTCTTGCAGGATTCATTTTCCCTCTTATTTGCGGTCTCCTCTGTGAGTCAGCTCGGGGTGGAAATAGGAGTAGCCTTGCTCAGAATCACTCCCTGAGATCTACTTGGAGAACCTCTGCTTCTCATTCCTCTAAATTCAGGCTCGACTTGTTTAGATCCCTGGCTTTCAAAGTGGAGAAGCTTCCACCAAGGAACCTAGCTCAAGTCCGCCAAGAGTTCTGCTCAAGGAGGACATCTCTGAAGGAAGAGGCACCTCCAGGAACCTCCGAGCTGGGTTAGATACATCTCCCCTGTGCTCCTCTGCACCCCCAAGGTTATTTTTATCCAAAACTTTGACCACAGTGGACTGAAATGACTTTCCTTGTCTTCCTTCTCTATCTAATAACAATAAAAATAAAAACCTACATTCACTATGTTCCAGGCACATTTTTAATTTAAACAGCCACCCATCTGTCCATTTGTTGTACTGTGGTGGTTTGTGTGTTGCTGTGATGGTGGAGTCTATGTCACCAATAGGGTCACCATGGTGGACAGGTTTCAGGGGGGGTGTCCAGATTGACAGACTAGGAAGAAAGGCCTGGCAGTCTACTTCCAAAAATCAGCCAATGAAAACCCTATGGATCACAACAGAATATTATCTGATACAGAGCTAGAAGATGAGTTAGCCCACTTTGAGAAGACACTCAAAATAGGCAGTGGCCACAACCATGAAGTTGAGTACGCCAATAATCCTGGGGGTGGTGGAGAGCTGAGCAGCGTTGTTTCGTTCTATCATCCATGGGGTCACAGTGAATTGGAGCTGACCTGACAGCCACTGACAATAACAATTAATTTAAAAACTCACAAATACCCCTCTGGGAACTAGACTGTGAGTTCCCTGAAAGCAAGGACTGCTTGCTTTTGCAATTATGCATTCTCCCTGCCTAATTCTTTTTTAATTCCATGCCAGACACACAGTAGGTGCTCAATAAATATTTTGCCTGAATAAATGAGTTCTTCAGTGTAACATGGCGCTGCTCTGTCCACACTGCCCGGTAAACCATCCATTTGTCACATTGAAGCCTGAATATTTTGGGTTCTTGAAACAGCCTGCTTGTTGAGAAATTGTGTGAACCTTTAGTTTTTAGAAATCGAAAAAGCTCATCATCAGAGGCAAAGCTGCCCGGGTCTTAACTGAATGCCTGAGAAGTTAACATGACCTCTGTCTGACTGATTGCAGTGGCTTTGATTTTGTCAGCCTGATTTTGCTTAAGCAGAGGAATTTTAATCAAAAACAGATTATTCACTGTTGAGGGAGCTAAACGTAATCATATTGTGAAGTTTTAAATTTTTGTCGTTTTTAACTTCTGTGTGAGCTGGAGCACGTTTGTTAACTTCTCTGGGCCTCAGCCTCATTATTTGAAAATGCGGTAAACCTGCAAAAGCTGGAACCTGTGTAAGGTGGAAACTTGACCGAGAAGGAAAATGCAAATATTTTCCACTAATAGAGAGCAATAGAAAAGTGGTAGAATGCACCCTATCAACCCGGAAAACTTGCGAGACTGGGAAAAACAAGGCAGTCCTGTCGAGTTCCAGCTCTCACAGGTTTCACTGTCATACGAACTTCACAAAGCTGGTGGGAGATGAAATGAACTGAGGTGTGAAAAACCTTCTTGTACACAGTAGATGCTCAATGTAGAAGGGCTATGCATATTTACTTGTGTCTCTTCCCCCTTTTTTTGTCCATGGCCAAAACCTTCTTCCTAGGACCTTTTAAAATTCCTTTCTTCGAGGCCATTATTATCATTCTTCCTATTTCCCTGCTTAAAGTGCTTAGCAGCCTTAGGTAGTGTGCTAGTCAGTATTCACTAGACTATGCTGCTATGAGGAGCCGTGGTAGCACAGTGGTTAAAGTGCTTGGCTGCTAACTGAAAGGTCGGCAGTTTGAACCCACCAGTGGCTCCATGGGAGAAAGATGTGGCAGTCTGCTTCTATAAAGATGACAACCTTGGAAACCCTATGGGGGCAGTTCTACTGTGTTCTATAGAGTAGCTACGAGTGGGAATTGACTCAATGGCAACGGGTTTGATGCTGCTGTAACAAGCAATCCTAAAATCTCAGTGTCTTACAACACAAAGTGTTATTTCTTTCACACTCTTTGGTCTCAGTGGGTCAGCGGTGGCCCTGCTCTCTGGGTGCTCTCATGCCAGGACCCCAAAATAACGAGGAACATCCTATCTGGGACGTGTCATTCTCACGGCATTGGAGAAAGAGACATGACTTTCACCGAGAAACTGCATCTGTCGCTACCACTCTCATTCCATGGGCCAAACAAGTCACCTGGACAAGTTTGAAGTTCAAGGGGCAAGGAAGGCCCTGCAAGACATAGGGCATGGGGGTGGTGGTGGTGGTTGTAATCTTCTTACGGAGAAATCAACAAATAGGAACAATAATAAAACCTACTACTACACATAGTATTAAAGTCTCCCACAAAACCACTGACGATGGGGTTGGAGAAGTGAGGAACCCCCACCAATATCACAGAAAGCCAAGGGTTCAATATCACTCATCATTATCAAAAGAAGCAAACTCAAGCAGACTCATGGTGACCCTATAGGTCAAAATAGAACTACCCCATAGGGTTTCCAAGGAATGGCTGATGGATTTGAACTGCTGACCTTTTGGTAGGCAGCCTGAACTCTTAACCATGGCACCACCAGAGCTCCACTGAATACCTGCTATGTGCCAAACACTGGTCTGTGTGATTTTGGATATTTTATCTCATGAAAAAAAAAATTATTTATTCATCTACCAAATTTTATTAAGCTTATTGAGTGCTTATTATGTGCCAGCCACTGTGTACAGGAATAGGCAAAAGCAGATGTGGTGGTATGTCTCATCCAAATACTGTTTGTATATAAAATTTGTAAATGCTATGGTCTTCCAAGGTTAGAAGAAGACCTAGTACCGTTAATAGGTTGGTGCCTTGGGCTGACATATAAGCATCAAAAACAGGATGAAAGGAGCAAAACTCTATATAAGAACAATGGATGTACATGGTAGCAGAGGTGTGGAGAGCCCAGACAACCCCAGCAACTGAAATGAGGGGGTGTTGATTGTAATCCACAAATGGAAAAGATACGGAATAACCACCAAATATTCAAGAGAAGAAGTGAGGAATCAGAGATGAACTGTGGCTTCCTATTGGGGTCCTGGGAAAATGTCAGTCATCACTGGAATAGCCAATGGGCTAGAGTGTCCTCAGCACAGGATCACCCTGCACTGGGCTCAGGCTTCCGTGTAGCACTGGGCAACCAGCTCTGACTACCACACTGACACAAAGTGGGGGGAATGCATTACTTCCAAGGCAGCCATTGCCATCTCAATACAGCTCTAGTTCTGAATTCCTGGCCTGTCTTAGTTACCTAGGGTTGCCAAAACAAAAAATACAACATTCATTCATTCTTCCAATTAACTACCATTATATAACCAATGCAGTGCGGGGCACAGTAGATGCCAATAGGCAGAATGGAAAGTTAGGACAGAGTACTGTTGAGAGCTCAAAGAAGTTTCCAAATCAGGTATTTGAGCTGAGCATAGACTGAGGACTTGGCTTATTTTTCAGCCACTTCGATAAAGAATTTTCCTGTTCCCTTTGGCTCAATTAGCCATAATGAATCCAATTTTAACACTTTACGGAGATCAGAGGAAGGCGCAGTGAGAAAGCATGCTTTGGCTTTGGGTCTGGAGGGTACAGTATGTTCCTGCTGATTGACAGGCTAGTACATCAGACCCTACTAATTGAGACCAATTAGGAGAGGTCAGTTGGAATTAGGGAGGAGGGAGGCAAAATGTTCTTCAGGACAACAGTTCCTCGTTGATTTCCAAGGGCACAGAAACACTCAGTCTCCACCACCAGGAGGGAGGCCCAACCCACCTGCCTGAGCCGAGCTTAATCGATAGTTAAAATTCAACTCTAACAAGCAATTCATCTTGTCTATATTTGTGTGTGCCTGTATTTTAATTATGGGCTATTTCCATTACTTTTCGAAAGGATGCAGTTATAAATTTTAAATCAATCAGTTAAATCCACTTGAACACAAAATATTATTCTGGAGCTTAGATTAGTTATTGGATTTTAATAATTAATTTTTGTAATGCTTACCAAACATTTGTTCAACATCTGGTGTATATCAGGCGTTGTGCTCAAGTCTGAGGAGTCAAAGTAAAGCAGATCCCTGCCCTGTAAGAGTTAGTCTCTCAAAGTGTGTACTTGGCCACATCAGAACCTTCCAGGGTATATAAAAGAATTCAGATGAGCCTAGCCCTATTGCAGGCATACTACATCAGAGCTTAAGGAGGGTCCCAAGATGTGCGTTGTAAAGTAGGTTCTATAGGTCATTCTCATGCACATTAAAGTCTGAGGTCATTAATTGCAAGAAATATAGCAGTAATAGCTTGTATTTTTGCCTTTTCAATGATCGTCTGTATCTTGGGGTCCAGGCAATGGAAGTCCTCGAATGCATTAATTATAACTTATATAAATGATAGCTCCATCTGGCAAAATGTGTTTGTCCTAAACTCAAAATACCACCACCTCTGGGAAGCAAAAAGTCGGCAGTTTGAATCCACTAGCTGCTCCTTGGAAACCCTTTGGGGCATTTCTACTCTGTCCTATAGGTCGCTAAGAGTCGGAATCCACTCGACCGCAACAGGTTTGTTTTTTCTTATTTTTTAGGAGTGCAAACAGTTAAGCACTCGATTATTGTCGGAAAAGTTGACTGTTCAAATCCACCTAGGCGCCTTAGAAAGCGAGCCTGGCGATCTGCTTCTGAAAGGTCACAACCTGGAAAGTCATATGGAGCAGTTCTACTCTGCACACACGGGGACGCCACGAGTTAGAAAAGACTCCATAGCAACTAATGACAACAACTGGTTTGTGTACTTTGCACACATTTCCGTAACAGGACTTCTCACTTGAGGTTGCATTATTTGCATATCTGTAAGCTCCTTGAAGATGAAGACTACGTCTCAGTCATTTCTGGGTCCCTAGACCTAGCTCATTCTTCTCCATACAGTCTAGCTATTGAAGAATGTGGCATCAGGATTGGTGGAAGACACATAAACAATCTGTGATATGCAGATGACACAACCTGGCTTGCTGAAAGCAAAGAAGACTTGAAGCACATACTGATGAAGATCAAAGACCACAGCCTTCAGTACGGATTACACCTCAACATAAAGAAAACAAAAATCCTCGCAACTGGACCAATGAGCAACATCATGATAAACGGAGAAAAGATTGAAGTTGTCAAGGATTTCATTTTACTTAGACCCACAGTCAATGCCCATGGAAGCAGTAGTCAGGAGATCAGAAGACATATTTATTGAATTGGGGAAATCTGCTGCAAAAGACCTCTTTAAAGTATAAAAAGGAAAGATGTCACATTGAGGACTAAAGTACGCTTGACCCAAGCCTTGATATTTTCAACTGCCTCGTATGCATGTGAACGCCGGACGATGACTAAGGACGACTGAAGAAGACTGATGCCTTGGAACGATGGTGTCGGCGAAGAACACCGACTACACTGTGGGCTGCCAGAAGGACGAACAAATCCATCCTGGAAGAAATACAGCCAGAGTGCTCCTCGGAAGCGAGAATGGTGAGGCCTTGTCTTGCCTACTTTGGACGTATTATCAGGAGGGATCAGTCCCTGGAGAATGACATCATGCTTATTAAAATAGAGGGTCAGCAAAATAGAGGAAGACCCTTAATGAGATGAGTAGGCACAGTGGCTACAACAACAGGCACAAACACAGTGAGTGTGAGGATGGCATAGGACCAGGCAGTGTTGCATTCTGTTGTATGTAGGGTCACTATTAGTTGGAACCAACTCAGTGGCACCAAACCACGAGAACAACAGGCCTAGCACAATGTCTGGTTCCTAGCTGTCGGTCGCCGTTGAGTCCGTTCCCACCCATGGTGCCCTTTTGTGTAACAGAGTGAAGCTTTGTCTGATCCCGGACCATCTTCACAATCATTGGTAGGTTTGAGTCCGTTGTTGCGGCTATTGTGTCAGTCCATCTCACTGAGGGCTTCCCTCGTTTTCACTGAGCCTCCACTTTACCAGACATGATAGCCTTTTCCAGTGATTGGTCTTTCCTCATGACGTATCCCAAGTAAGGAGCTGAAGTCTCACCGTCTTCCCTTCCAAGCTGGCTCTTGTTGTTGTTGTTGTTAGCTACCGTGGAGTCTGCCCCTGGCTCATGGCGACCCCGTGTGTTACGAAGTAGAGCTGCCCCATAGGGTTTCCTGGGCTATAATCTTTGGGTACAGTTCACCAGGACTTTTCTTCCTTGAAGCTTCCAGGTAGGTTTGAATGGCCAACCTTTAGGTTAGCAGTTAATCAGAATCCATTTGTACCACCCAGGCTCCTCCTAACCTGGTTCTTAGTAGGCCTTTAAAAATATTTCCTTTCTTCCTCCTTTCTTTCTGCCCATCCTTCCTTCCAGGCTAATGAGAGAATTAACCGCTTTTTGAGCTTCTTGCTTGCATGACTTCGTAAACAGAGGCCTGGTTTTAATTGAGTTGGTGATAAAGCAAAGGATTTCCCTCATCATAAAATAGGGATGGATTTTAAACTCTTGATATTTTTATAAAGAATGAAACTTTGGGGGAAAAGTCCATCAGCTAAGGCCCCAATGTACTCATGTTGATCAGTTTCAGAATTCACTTTATCAAGTCTTGAGAATCAGCTTATCTTGACCCTGGTGCCTCATAAAAACCTTAAAGAGTCTTCCTCCATTTTCAGGAGGCTGGGGAGCTGGGGTCAGCTGTGCTTACTAATCCCTCATTGTCCCCATGCTTAGGACCTCAGGGCCCAGCCATCAGCCTGGTCTCGGAGGGCTACTGATTAAAACAAACCCAGAGGTTGCATATCTTCTGTTTCTTTTCATGCCTGCCATTACAGGTGGGCAGATCTGGAGAAGGCTTGCAGGCACGAGTCTTTTCCTCTCAGCGAATAAAGGACTCGTGTAGTGGATCTTAAGAAAGAAGTATCTGTGGGTAAAAATGGAAAGAAAGTTGTCGGCAAGGTGGAGCATGGTGCTGTGGACAGAGAACCAAAGAAAATAGGAGGAGGGGACTGGGTACTCGTCCTAGCTCTACCATGGTCTTCCTGCATGACCCCGGGGAAGTTGTTTGACCTCCTGAAACTTGTTTTCCTCATCTGTAAAACGGAAAAAGATGGATTGGATTGGTCAGAGGTATCCTTACTTTTCTTTAGCAGCAAGCTTTTGTTAAATAAATAAAATCTTGTGTTAAACCACAATATGTGAAGCAGATAAAAATGAGATACTCTCTAACTGGCCACAATAGATGGACCCTGATAGAATAAGAGAAAAATATAGACCAGAATGCCAAATTCCTAAGAAAACAAAACCAGACTTGCTGCAGAAGTTGAGACTAGAGGGCTCCCTAAGACTATTGCTCTGAGATACTCTTTAAACCTTGAACCGAAACTAGTCCCTGAGGTCACCACTTAGCTGAGTAACAGATTAGCTCACAAAATAAAGAACATCACCCATGAGTACTGTGCTCCTTCAAAAAATCATTTATATGAGACCAGACAGTCAACAATTAAAACAAAGATGGAGGTGGGGGTGGGGGTAGGGGGAAGGGAAATAGATTAATGGATGTGGAGCAACCAGAATAGAAAGATTTAGAATGTTCACGCATTGTGAAGAATGTAACCAATGTCACTGAGCAATTTGTGTAGAAATTGTTGAATGGGAACCTAAACTGCTGTGTAAACCCTCACTGAAAACACAATAAAATATTATTTAAAAATAAATAAGATCCTCTGATTGAAGAGGGTTTGAGGCAGAGAGAGGAGTTTGGTCCCTTTCTCTTGAAGAGTCTAAGAATGAGGGTGACATCATCAGGTTTGCACTCAAATAGCTCACTATGACTTCTGTGAAAAATTGATTCAAAGGGCCAAGACCACAGGCTCAGAGACTGTTAATAGGGGCAGCTGCTCTGACCTGGACTAAGAGAGAAGAGCAGGGCAGTTGTGAGGCTCCAGGGTAAACAGAGCGATGTTCCAGAGAGAGAAGGTGCGTGAGGGAGGGAGGGAGGTAGCCAGGCTAGACCTCTGTGGGCACAGATGGTAGCTTGCCTGGTCCTGTCAGGTCACCAGTGTAGTTGGATAGCTGGAGGAGACTTCCCCTAAAATAAGAACAGGATGATCTGGACTCTATGAACTTGACCTACGCGTGAAGAAGGCAGCGTGTTCAAGGTCTTGCCAATCAAAGTGTGGCCTGCAGACCCACAGCCTTGGCATCAACAGAGAGCTCATCAGGCCCCAGTCCAGACCTATTGAATCAAAATCTGCATTTTAACAAGGTCCCCACAGGATTCCTATGCACATTGGAGCTTGAGAAAGTGGAAAAAGCTTTCGCGACAGATAAACCTGCGCTAGATTCCCAGATGATACATTCCGTGGTAATGACGTTGGCCAAATCACTCTCCTTTTCTGAATTTTCTCATCCAGCCAGGGAAGCCCTAATACTCACGTTACAGGAATTTTTGCAGGACAGAGATGTTGTAGACAGAGTTTAGCACCAGGCCTAGCCAAAAGTCAGTGTTCAAGAAAATAAAAAAAAACAGTAATAGCGGCCTCTCTCCGCTTCCTAAGGGCCCTGGTGGCATAATGATGAAGTACTCTGCTGCTAACAAAAGGCTGCTGGTTCAGACCCACCCAGCAGCAATGTGGGAAAAAGACCTGTGATCTGCTTCCATAAAGTTTACAGCCTAGAAAACCCTTTGGGGCAGTTCCATTCTGTCATGTGGGGTTGCTAGGAGTCAGAATCAACTCAACGGCACACAACAATGACAGAAATCCCATTTCCTTGCAGTCAAGGGGAGGAAAGGAAGTGAGAAAGGGGTGTTGGCCCACCCTCTGTGTTTCCAGTCTATCTTCAATAGTGAATTGGCAGCTCTCTCCTAGGTACCTAGTCTGAGTTCTCTCTCTTTTTCTTTTTGGCCATAAACTGATTCATGCACAGATTGCCTAGTCAGAGACTGAAGGGACACAGGTTGTAATCAGAGTCTGCCCCCTCCTCAAAACAAACAAAAACTGCATAAGTGGAGCCTGTTTCCATTCCCATCCTCTAGAAGACATCACTACTGTATTTTTACGCAAATAACGTGTCCCTTCTACCTGTGTTTGCCAACTGCACCCTCCTCCTATGAGGTATTTTCATAACCACCACTAGCCCTTTTTTTTTACATGTTGCTGTAAAAAAGAAAAAAAAAAAAAAAAAAAGCTAGCACAGTGCTCTTAAATGTAATTGATCCCTCTTCCCAGGAATCCACCACAGAATCGTAACCCAGCCCACACTCATCAGGTCGGCGGAGTGGGCAGCGGATAGGAAACTTTTTTGAACTAGCTATTTCTTATCAGACTTACGAGATAAAGAGTCTTCCATTTCTGTCTGTACCTATTTGGTTTACTTTTTAAGGTACAGAGATTTCATACCAGTATTTTTATTTGCTTTCACTTCTATTACTTCACAAATGCCCACAGATATAGGAACGGCTGAGGACGGGCCTTCCGAAAAATGGCCCCCACACGTGGCTGGGAAGTCCCATGAGTGGTTCCTCTGCTGTTCCTTCCTGTAGGGAAAGCCATCATCCTTTCTGGGGTCAGGGAGAAGATTTTTTTCTTATCTTCATTATTTCCTGGAAGCCCCACCACCGTGCCACAGCACGTGGATTTTGACTTCAATCAGACCACTTGAGTCCTCCCTGTGGCCTTCCCCCCGTGTGATGCTGGGCAGTCTGCTTAGCTTTGGTTTTTCTCATCTGTGAAATGGGATAATAAAACCTTCCAGATGTTTGAGAGGATTAAGTTATACAATATGCCAAGACCCTAACTTTTAATGGAGTCCTTTTCTAAATCTCACCTCTTCCTTTTCTTCTGCGTTTTTTGTCTGCTATTATCAGAAGTCCCCCTTCTCTTTCTTGTCAAAACTGATCAAATCATGGTCTAGGAGCAGCCATTCATCCACCCAAAGGAAGTCTACTAGGTGCCTGCGACTTGCCAGGTACTGCCCTAGGAGCTAGGAATGCAGCCTGTTGTTAGCTACCCGGAGTCTGCCCCAGTCAATGAAGCGCTACTGAGCCCTGCACCATCCCCGTGATTGGTTGTGGATCAGACTGTGATCCTTAGAGTTTCCACTGGCTGGTTTTCAGAAGTAGATCACCAGGCCTTTCTTTCTGGTCTGTCTTAGTCAGGAAGTCTTGCTAAAAACCTGCTCAGCGTCATGACAACACGCAAGCTTCCACTGACAGATGGGTGGTGGCTGCACATGAGGTGTATTGGTCAGGATTTGAACCTGGGTCTCCTGCATGGAAGGTGAGAATTCTACCACTGACCCACCACCGTGTCAGGGGTTTATTCATTTTTCTGTTTCCTGCTCCATTCTGTGGCTTACACCTGTGCCTGACTTGAATGCGGCAGAGATTTGTTATCCTTGTGGTAGAGGCAAGGCCCATGGTCATCTTGATTGGATTCATAAAACCTCCTTCATTAGGGTTTGCAGGATAAGGCTCGTTTTGCAAGGTCTTTGCGTCCTCTATTAAAAGTACAGCCACAACCACACACTTGGCTAAGCAAATTAATAACATAAACAAGACTGAAAATATTTAACCTCCTCAGGAGAACAAACAGTTTTTCAAGGAGCCTGGCAGGGCCATTTGCATGCAGACACTTAACGGGCTGCTTTTAAATGGTCCTTATCTGTTTGTTGAAGCAGACGTGACCAGACCCCTCCTGGGCAGCTCTTTGCTGCTATTAGCTGGAGTTGCTGCACACGAGCTGGAAAGTCATCAAAATGCGCTTATTGAAAGATGCTAGATAGTTCCGACTTCCCAAGGTTCCACATGGGCCTCTGCCCCAATTAGCTTAGTGAATCAGCTCTGACCCAGCCTGCTGTTACAGGCCAGCCATGAAAACAATGTGACTAACTGGAAATTGCACATAGTAGGTAGTTGATAAACATGTGCTGGATGAATGAATGCATGCATGAATGAATGAAGTCAGTTGATCTATCTCCTTTGCAATCTGTCTGGACTCTCTTTCCAGACTCTTCTCCAGTGGTGTGCTGGTAAGGCATTAACAATCAGCTCTGGGTAGTGAGGGACAGAGCCCTGATTTGTGGCATTTGCTGATTTCTGTGGTCTAAATACTCCCCTCAGGCTGATTTCAAGCTACTTATCTGACATCACTGAACACAGAGCTGGGAAGAGCTGTGCACCTTAAATATAGTATTCCCACCATGCAGATGCAACAGACATAAATAACCTCAAGGGCATAAAAAAAAAAAATTATAATAGTAAAATGGAAGACAATTTGGCCATGATGAGTTTGGAGCATTCATTACCTTTGCTTTTAATATAATTTAGTAAATTGTAAATTTGTATACCTTAAAAAAAATTTTTTTTTGAATAATGCTGCGGTTGTTAGTTGCCATCAAGTCAGCGCCCACTCATGGAGACTTTGTGTATAACAGAACGAAATGTTGCCTGGCCCTTTGCCATCCTCACAGGTGTTGGTATGTTTGAGCTCATTGTTGTTGCTACTGTGTCAACCCATCTCACTGACAGTGTCCCTCGTTTTCACCGACTCACCATCTGACAAACACGATGTGCTTTTCTCTAGCAGTTGGTCTTTTCTGATGACATGTCCAAAGTCAGCAAGACCGAGTCTCACCATCCTCACTTCTAAGGAGCATTCTGGCTGTAATTCCTCCAAAATTGATTTGTTCAATAGTTATAATTTTGATGGAAAATATTTTTTGTTCTAACTTAGAATTAACTCTACATTTTATGTGCATACTCCCAGGTCATCCACCTAAAAGCCATATGAGGCAAATATCATTATTATTCCAGTTTGGGGGGGCGACGAAATTAAGGTTCAGAAAGGTTAAGTGACTTCCCCAAGGTCCCACAGCTACTGATTAGCTGAACTGGGGCTCGAACCTGGGTGGCTGGGCTCTGCAAGAGCTGCTGGAGTGAGACCTCCTTCTGGCTTCTCCAGCCTAGGGCCTGGCAGGTGGGCTTCATCTCACAGAAGCCCAAACAACAATCCAGATTTACGTAGTGATATTTGAAAATGATCCCATATCCCCCAAAAAGAATGCCAGAGCCTGTGAGGGAGCAGAGGCCAGAGGACTTGGAGCTCCGCCCTGCCAGGGGTTGGTTGAGAGGGTCAGCAAGTGCCAGCATCGTCATCATCGATTTAACGATTCCTGGAGCAGCTCCTATGCCCCAGGCTCTGTTCCCAGGGGCTGAGGATACAGCAATAATCAAAGCAGACACCTCCAGGCTCTAACCTATCTGAGCGCAGTCCCTTACCCGGCCTTGTGGATTTGTGGAGGAGAGCCAGTGAAGCAATGACGAGAACGCACTGGGTTTGCTTCCCAGGTAGAGCATCACCAAACAAGGAATCTTGCAATTCAGGAGCTCTCCTAGTTCAGGGCTTTGCAGATGGTGCTGATTGGGTGGGAGGCGGGTGTGCAAGGGAGGTAGTGCTAAAAAGAACAAACGTCAGGGCTCCCCCTCCCTGCTCCCCATAAAGCCACTACCCATTGTTTTCTATTATATTCATTGGACTTCTACATAAGATTAATTTTTGAAAAATTATTCTGCTCCTACAAGAAGGAAGAAAGGGAAAAAAAAAGAGAGGGAGGGAAGGAGGGAAGCAGACAGGAAGGAGAGAGAAAGAGAAAGAAATGCCGACCTGGTCCTTTTAGAATAGAGTCTCAAAATGGTTAACGTGCTGGGCTGATAATCAGAAAGTTGGACCAGTCCACCCAGAAGAGCCGTGAAAGAAAGGCCTGGTGATCTATTTCTGAAAAATCAGCCACTGAGAACCCTACAGAGCACAGGTTTTCTCTGACACATGGAATTGCCGAGAGTCAGCTGACTCGATGGCAACTAATCTGGTTTTTGATTTATTTTGAAATAGACTTCAAGCCAAGCCTAGCCTGTTGCCATCGAGTAGATTCTGACTCATAACGACGCTATAGGACAGAGCAGAACTGCCCCATAGGGCCTGCAGTCAAGGTCTTAACCACTGTCCCACCAGGGCTCCAAAATAGACTTCAGTTGGGGAAAACATTCTTTTACCCGCTTGCTTTCAGGAGCATCTCTATTGCTTGAATCGTGGTTGTGTCTATGTATTAGAACTAGAAAGGACCTCAGGAGAACATCTTGTTACCAGAAGGAAACCGTAGCTCACAGTGGTAAAGTGACTTGCCCTCAGTCACCCAGCTAGTTTGAGGAAGAGCCAGGACTAGAACCCAGGTCTCTGGACTCCAGCCAGGTGTTTTCACTTCCTGCCCCCTCATTGCTTGTTTTATTTTTACACTAAGCCAAGTGTATGTACATACAATGCGTTAACTAGGTGTGCTAGTTCTGAGTCATTCTGTATATTTTCCTACTGTGCATGTTTTTTTTTCCTTGTCCTCATTTCAAGGAGAAAACATAGTGTCCTCATCTCTAAAGAGAGACAGAAGGCCTTTGAAATGCTGCACTTGTGACATATTTACCATGCAGCCCCATAGCTCAGCCTCAGCAAGCATTGATTACTCAGATCCCATTAGAGCCCCATAAGGTCATGGGGAAGTGATAAATGCATCTAGGGTCTTCTTTCCTGTGGCTAGGATGGTTTCAAACCAGAGCTTGCAATATAGCCTGCAAAGTGTGGCTGGCCTGAAGATCAGCCAGTTAGAAAGCTCTCTCAGATCACTACATCTTTGAGTCTGTGGCTGTCAGTCCAAGGGCAAATGGGGCACTAGCCCCAGGGTTGAAGGGGATGACCTGTGCCTTGCAGGAGCTGAGGGTAACTGGTGTTGGTTTGGGTCTTTGGGCCAACGTGTTATCAGCAGCAGATGTACAAAGATGAAATGACTGCATCCTGCCAAACTGGAGAAGCCAGACTCCCTCCTCCCCCTGGGAGGGTGGGGTAGGGAAGTAGGGGAGGCAGTAGAGATGGTGGAAGGAGAGCGACATCTTGATTAGTGCCATGGTAGCACTGGTGTGCCACTGGTAGGATGATCAAACAGTCAGATATCAAAGTTGGAAGGAAGCATTGATGCTCTGGCAGCTGGACTGAGTTTCCAAAATTATTGCAGCAGTTGGAGATATGGGCTGGGTCTAAAAGGATGAAATTTAACAAAGATAATGTGTGCTGTAGTCCAAGAAGTCAATTACACAAGCACCAGTGAAGGATCCATGATTTCATAATAAGCGTGAAAAAGACCTGCATTTCAGGTTTCCGTAAGTTCACTTTGAAAAGCCAGTGGTGTTCTGTGAGTGGCCCAAATTCCAATGAGTTCAGAGGTTGTAAGAGTAGGGTTGTGGGGTGTTCAGAGGAGATACATGTCTGTCCAGCGGTAGCTGCCTCCAAGGCTGTCTATGAAGTAGAGGACCTGGGGGTGGTCAGGCCAAGTAATTTCTGTCCATGTGGGGAAAAACCAAAGTCACAGACAAGAGAGAGACGATGTTGGTGGAGCCAGGGGCCAGGAGGACTGGCTGCAGGAAAAACCACAGGATTGAATCAGAAAATTCACAAAGAATGTCTTCCCCCAAGAAGATGCTCTTTCTTCAAGGGACCTTGTCTGAATATACAGAAGAGGGAGGTCTTTTATTTATATGGGTCAGACAAGCCTTGGACGTACATCTAAGTATCCCTCAGTAAATGGGCACCGAGTGTAGATAATGTCCAAAAGAAAATGACCAGGTTGGCAAAGATACTTGAAACTCTGTCATTGGAGGCCAGGTTTAAAGATCATGATTCTGAAGGAGATTTAGGGTCCTTGAGAGCTGCCTTCCAATGCTTGAAGGGCCATTGTGTGGAAGAAGGATCCATGGGTTCTATTATGTGTGTTTCCAGTTTCCAGAGGGTGGAATCGATGGGGAGAAGAACGTGAAGAGGCTCTTGGGTCTGAGGCCAGTATTGAGGGCCTTTTACCTGGCACTGCAGAAATAGAGTAAACTCCTGGAGACGGGAAAGTGGTGATGTGTGTCTATGTTTTATATGTGATGAGTAGGCAGCCAGTCAAGGTCAACTGGCCAGAGAAACAAATGAGGTGTCACTGAGCACCCACCCTGTGTGTAGTACTCCAGTGTTGTGGCCAAGACCAGGGGTCTTGATGACACACCTGGGAGGCTTTGAATGCTACTACCATGTGGCCTTACTAGCCACATGACCTGGGAAATATATGTAATCTTTGTTAAAAGATAATTTTCAACAACAATAAAGAATGTTCACCTTGAACATTGTACTCTTTTAAAGAATTATTTATATGAGATTAAATGGGCAACCAACCAAAGAAACAAAAAACCCAAACCCGTTGCCATTCCAACTCATAGTGACCCTATAGGACAGAGTAGAAGTGCCCCACAGGGTTTCCAAGGAGGTGGATTTGAACTACTGACCTTTTGGTTAGCAGCCAAACTTTTAACCACTGAGCCACCAGGGCTCCAAATAGGCAACAGTAACTCAAAAGCACAGAAGAGAACTTTGAGGGGCAGAGTCTTAGTTAACAATGGTGAAACCACATGGGCAGAGACAGAGCAGTGACACGATGTGAAGAACGTAGCCATTGTCAAGGCACTGTGCATGTGAAAATTGTCAAATGGGTGTGTCTTGTGTATATCGTCATTAAAAAAAAAAAATTTTTTTAAGGGGAAAAAGAAGATAATTTTCAAAAAAAGAAAGAAAACTACGACTCTCACATAAACCCATTGCTGTTGAGTCAGTCTGGACTCCTGACAACTCTTGTACAGGTATAAAATATGAACACGTTAGACTGCTTGCCTAAGGAGGGCGAGGCCAGCTCAGTCTGTGCTTGATGGCCCCTGCTGTCTTTCCCGAGGACTCTGACAAATGCTATCAGACAGGAAAAGGGCAAGGTGCAGAGGGGCAGCACAAGGCTGCAGGATGGGGGAGGGGGGCAGGGGCAGGCCCCAGGAGGGCCAGAGACTTACTGGTGAGACAGGCAGGGTGACTCTTATGAGACCCAGGGGCCCATTATCCTCCCAGATGTGGCCTGATAGGATCACTTTCAGTGTAACTGGAAGCCAAAAGGGGGTGAAAAATAAACAACCTGCCAGTGGCCTATCTTCCTACCCATGCAGGTAAATGGTCCCTGAGAAAGGGCCTGTCTGCTTCCAGCTCATCACCACTGCCCAGTAATTGAACCCCCAGGGCTTGTTCCAAGCCACACTCTGTCATTGTCCACCTCTTCTCCAATAGCCTGGAGCCTGAATGAGCCCTGCTGCTCCTTCCCTGGCAGCAGGCTCCCCATGGACACCAAATTATTCAGGGCAAATAGAAAGTGTAACCTGTTGCAGATCTGGAAGTTGTCTTCAGAGGGAGTAATATGGAATGAGCCTGAACTGAAGGCCTACTAGGTGCCAGACATGTTTGCTCTCATTTGATTCGCTCAACTGGCCTCTTACAACCAGTCTACGAGGTTGCTTGGTTAGATCCATTTAGCAGATGAGAAAATTGAGGCTTTGAGTTGCCTTGTACAAGATCACCCAGGTAGTTGGTGGCAAAGACCAGACTTATAATCTGATACAGGCAGTCCCCAGGTTACAAATGTCAGACTTACAGACAACTCCTACTTAAGAATGGATGGCCATAAAGTTTTTATATTAAAAATTTGAGTTAAATACAGTGATTCGCAATAACGAACACATGCACTACTTTGTGGCGCTCATGAAAACATTGCACAGTTTGAACATATTTCTGAAGAGCTTTATACACACAGAAAGGTAAAATTTATACTATATACTAAGACAAACAGTTGACTCACTGACACTAAGGGGGAGCTGTATGAGCCTGTTCCCAATTACCTACAAATTTGACTTAAAGACGGACTTAGGAAGGGATCTCGTTTGTAACCTGGGACCGCCTTATCCTGGCCCTAGCATCCCTTCCCCTCCCTGACCTTCTTTTTCTGCACATCAAAACCTATGCGACCTGTGTCACTTTCTCATGGCACCCACCAACAAATATTTTGCCTTGTCAAATAAAAGCAAACCCAGGCTGAGTCAGGAGCAATTTTATTTGGAAGGATTATTGCAAGGAGGGAAAGGGCTTATCACATAGGGGGTGGAGGACATTGGGGGTACAATAGGGAGAATGCTCTGATCCTACGATTGGCAAGTGTCTCAAGAGTTAGACCAAAAAGCTTTTTTTTTTTTTTTAATGTTGTTAGGTGCTCTCAAGTCAGTTCTGTCTCATAACGACCCCATGAGACAGAGCAGAACTTACAGGGCTTCCTAGGCTGTAATCTTTATGGAAGCAGATCACCATGTCTTTCCCCCACAGAGCTGCTGCATGGGTTCACACTGCCTTCCAGCCTTTCGGTTAGCAGCCAAACACTTATCTGATATGCCACCAGGACTGCTTTTGAATTTTATGTTGTTGTTAGGTACCCTGGGGTGGATTTTTGACTCATAGCGACCAGCGAGGAGAAAACAAGCCTAGAAGAGAAAGCAGGGCTGGAAAGAACCAAGTGAGGGGAATTAGGAGGAAGGAGGGCCATGACCTGCTAGTAGGCCAGAAAGGATTTTTCCCAGACTCCAGGCTCTTCTTAGGAGGGGCTGTTAGGGAGGGTTTCTGTGCTGGCTAGGGAGGACAGGGGGCCTAAGTTCAGGGACCTGGGGGAAGTTGGATCAACAAGCATTTAGTTCCAATTATCTGTGGGAACAAGCAGTTCAGTTATTCATTTATGAGGCAGGGAATGGAATTTTGGAGGGTCTGTGTCTGGCCTCGTAAACAAGGGGGGCATCTGTAAGTCTTATGTCTTATGTGCAGGGGTGGTTCTTTGCAGTAAGCTGTTTTCTGGAACACAGGAGATTCTTTTAACCATTGCTGGTCATTGTTTTCCAGGATCTCCAAAAACACCAACTCATGGTGACCCCATGTGTGTGTCAGAGTAGAACTGTGCCCCACAGGATTGTCAATGGCTGATTTTTCAGGAGTAGATTCTAACTGCTAACCTTTCAGTTAGATGCCAAATGCCTAACTGTGTATGCTACCCAGGACTCCTTCCAGGATCACAGGGCTTAGGTCAAGCCCAACATTGTCAGCCTCTTTTCACAAAGTTTGACATTGGTCCTAGGAATTTAGGACAGCAGAGTCAGGTGAACCCAACCTTGAGGTAACTCCTAACCCCAGTGACTAGGGAATGAGCTTGCATTTTAGCCCTGAGTGACTTCAGCAGTAGTCGAGAGAAGGGTGTCTCAAAGCCCAGAATGTTGCGTATTTATGAATTTGCAGCTGATAGCTGGTTATTCTTAGGAACCTGTCGTTTGGGTGCTGACAACAGTCCTCTGTGCCAGAAGACTGGCATGGGCCATGTCCACCTTAGCACTGAGCTCTCCCCATTGGAACCCTTGGCTTCTTCCTCTGGGTCCTCCTAAGCAGAACTGATCCTTAGGTCCCCTCTGCACCTTGGCACCCAGCTTGATACTCAGTAATTGCTCAGTAAATGTGCATCGCATGAACAAGTGAGTGAATGCAAAATCCAGGAGCATTTAAAGATGAATGCGGAGCCTAGTGAGGGAAGGAAATTGCCAAACAATCAGCCATGATGGCTATCATTTCTGGAAGCACAGCTGGGCAAACACATGTGGTCTACGCCGTGTTGAGGCTGCGTGAGACATCCTTTTTCTCTCTCATTTTGGAAACTTGAAGCCACTAAATGTTTCCATTCTAATGAGGTTTCCAAAAGGAGAGAAAAATCTAGAAAAATTGGAGCTTGTGTCATGCTGGGGAGAAACAGCACGGGACCCAGAGCTTACCTTTGTGTGTGTGTTTGCCTCTTAAAAAAAGAACAATGGAGACAGTAGTAGAAAGGTGCTAATGGGATAAGAAAATAAAAGATGTTTACACCTTTGGGTGTGGGTGTGAGAGGCCCAATTTTTATATCTGAATGGGAAAAGTCACCAGGGCATGGTAAGAAAAGTAAGTAACATACCAGTTATACCTTGACATGCTTCCTGCTGTCTTCAGCCTGATGGCCAGTTGAAAAGACTAGACACTGATCCAATGTCTGTGTGGGTGAAGAAGGTGCATATCTACTTGAAAATTTTCAGAGTTGCTGGAAGACTAGCCCCTTTTCTCCTAGCACCTCTGTCCTTCGGCTGGAGATGCCCTAAGAAGTAAGTGCCTAAATCCTTTGGCTCAAGGCTCAATTTCCTTTTAAGATGCAAATTCCAGGTGCCATTTTTTAAATCCATTAAACTAGCAAGACAATTGGCAAGTGGTCATTGCCTGTCCTGGTGAAGATATGGTGAGAACTGGCTCCTCCTATGTCCCCAGGGACAGTGTAAAGTGCTGTTGTTGTTAGGTGCCCTCTAGGCCCTTCTAACCCTGGCCACCCCATGTGGTGTAAATTCTTTAGAAAAACTACCTGGCAGAATGGATGGATCAAGAATCCATACAGATCTTTAAAGCTCAGAAATTCCAGAGAGTTATTATAAGGAATTAATCCTAAACAAGGAAAAAATATATGCACAAAGATATCTAAACCAGTTGCCATCGAGTCAAGCCCGACTATGGAAACCTATGTGTATCAGAGTAGAATTGTGCCCCATAGAGCTAATGGCTGGTTTTTCAGAAGTAGATTGCCAGGCCTTACTTCTGAGGCACCTCTAGGTGGACTCAAACCTCCAACCTTTGAGTTAGCATCTGAGCATGTTAACTGTTTGCACCACCCAAGAGCTCCTATAAAGATATTTACCACAGCATTATTTATAATAAAATGGAATCGGAAGCAATCTAAATATTAGCAATAAGGGAATGGTTTCATATATGTATGTGTGTGTATATATATATCATATATATAATATATATACATATAACCCTGGTGGAGTAGTGGTTAAGAGCTACAGCTGCTAACCAAAAGGTTGGCAGTTCAAATCTACCAGGAGCTCCTTGGAAACTCAATGGGGCAGCTCTTCTCTGTCCTATAGGGTCACTATGAGTTGAAATCGACTCGACGGCAATATATGAATGATATTTTCATATATATGTATTATTGCAATGAAATCTTTGCACTGATGTCATAGAATATTGTTCTTCCATCAAACATGATGGTTTTGGAGACGTTATAGCTAAGTGGAGGAATATCTATGCTTTAATAAGGTAAAACGTAGAATACAACATTGTGGGAGGCAAATACATCAAAATCGTATAGAGTGTGTCCTTGGACTAGAACAGGAGAAATGAAAATAGTTGATTTATTAGGCTTAGCATTAAATATGATGCTTCTTTCTCTTATTTTGGTTTCCATTGTTGACTTTAGAATGTCTTTTGACAATTGATTCTTTTAAACCAAGAGAGCTAGAAATGCATCAGATCAAGGTCTTTGTAAGTGTGGCAAGAGCCAGTCAGAAGTTGGCACACTTGGGGCCAACAGTGAGTAAGGCAGAAGAAAAGCCTGTCAGGGCAGAATCAGAGGGCTGGGAGCTCCTGGGTACAGGTGATGTGGACAGGGATGACCTGGAGCATGTAGGCTTCTCTGGCTATAAGCCCCAAGTCTTCTTGGGAGATCCTGAGCCCTAGATGAGAAAGATGTGAGGCCATACAGAGAGAAAATATTGGTACAACTGCCAGCCTGTTTAAGACATGCTCCTATCCTTCTGGAAGGCATGAGAGGTAATGAGGAACCATGCAGCCTGGTTGTTATTCACTGTACCATGTCCTCATCCCCACCCCCAAATCCCAAAGGTCTTCTCCACCCAGACCCAGTGAAGAGCAGTGGAGGCACCTCTACCAGACCTTGCCATCCTTCTGGATTACAGCGGTGTGACCTTCCACCTTGAGGCATCTCTAAATACAGCTGCCCCGGAAGGTTTCCGCTCTGGCCTTCCTGGGGGCAAGATGTGCTGCCCACTAACTAAATCACAGCAGCATTAACATTGAACCCTGCGCAATGAACGCCTCCCACCTACCAGACTGTACCAGGGACTTTGCATCCATTGTCTCAAGCTCTACTGTCACCTTGCAAGGTGGGCATTGGTGTTGCCATTTATGAATAAGGAAGCTAAGGCTAAGAGAAATTCAGTAACTTGCCCTGGGTCACAGAAACTCCGGGAGGAGGGATTAGGAACCAAAGGCGTTGTCTGATCCTGAAGTTGGCCCACGCCACCTTTAGTTTAGCTCCCTGTCTGTTGAAGGTGCTTCGTAAATGCCTGTCACAGGTGCCCTGCAAGTGTTTGTTAAATTACACAGCCTCTTGAGATCCTGCATCATTCTTTTTTTAACCATCATCTTGTTTATGTATTTTTTAACTTATTTTATTTTTTGTTCTTGTTGTTGAGAATATACACATCAGAAAATACACCAATTCAATAGTTTCTACATGTACAGCTCAGTGACACTGAGTACATTCTTCGAGTTGTGCAACCATTCTCACCCCCCTTTTCTGAGTTGTCCTGCATCATTCTTCAACGGAGTGGGAGTCTACGAGAAGGAGAAATTCAGACCTCGGCAAACACCACCCATAATATAAAGCAGAGAAATTGCTGTTGACAGAGTTGACTGGACTTGTATTTGAGGCTCATGGGTGTTTAACACCTTTGTTTTTCCCACCCTATAATGTCTGCGGACCCTTGCAGAAGGAGAAGAAAACACCTTTTGCTTCTCTCTTCTGATTTTTCCAGGATTCCTTTGTTATCTTTTTAAACAATGGACATCACAAGACCCCACCCAGCTCTCTGGTACCATGTGTCCTGTGACAAGGTCTTGAGGAAATAGCAAAAATAGCAATAAAAATGGTCCTGGAGAGAGTGGGCTGAGTGGAGATGCCACCTAGGCGTTTTTGCATTCTGTCCAGCCTTCCAGGATCAGCTTTCCTGTTGTTGTGCGCTGCCATCGAGTTGGCCCCTGACTCGCCCACAGTGGAACACAATGCCGCCCAGTCCTGCGTCATCCCCATGATGGGTTATGGATTGAACTATTGTGATCCGTAGGGCTTTTATTGGCTGACTTTTTAAAGCAGATCGCCAGGCCTTTCTTCCTAGTCCACTTTAGTCTGGAAGCTCTGCTAAAACCTGTTCAGCACCATAGCAACACAGAAGCCTCCACCAAGAGGTGGGTGGTCACTGCCCATGAGGTTCAGGACTCGAACCCGAGTCTCCCTAAAATGAAAGACGTGAAATGTGTGGAGATTCTAATAAAACCGGAGAGATTACAGCTTCAAGGAAAAGAGAAGGGCTTAGATCAGGAAACTGTGGTCCCTGCTTTAATGTGTGTGGCCTGATGGTGCTAGGGACATAGAATCTGCCTCTAGCCCTCCTCAGAGGTACCCAGGAGCCTGTCCTGTCCAGAGCATTTGCCCTAAAGGACCTGGCTGTCAGGCAGCTTTACCTACCCCTGTGGGTCGGCTCTGAGATGCAGATTTTCCCCCGTTTTAACAACTCTAAAATGAGTATGTGAAACGCAATCAATGGCTGTCATCATTTAATTGACAGTTTGTCTTTCTTTGTAGTTTACGATATGTCTTAAAACTGATGATGTTTGAGAGTCAATGAAATAGTTGTAGTGTCTCTTGGTAGCGTTCCCCAGAAATGATATATGTTTGATAAAGTTTAAATATATCGTAATGATGGCTGCTTTCAGGTACTGAGAATTTGCAGATTTCCCAGCTCTGGCTTTTGTGTAATGATACAAAATAACCATCCTGTCATTAATAAGGAGCCCTGGTGGTGCAGTGGTTAAGAGCTCAGCTGCAAACCAAAAGGTCAGCAGTTCGAATCCACCAGTCACTTCTTGGAAACCCTATGGGACAGTTCTACTCTGTCCTATAGGGTCACTATGAGAATAATTGCTAACATCAAACACTAGACTAAGTGTTTTAAGGTACTTTTATTATTCCCATTTTACAGATGGAGAAACCGAAGCACAGAAACTGTTAGTCCTCACGGTGATGCTGTGAGGCTGTATAATTATCCCCATAATATATTTGAAAGATCAAAGGATCAGAGAGGTTAAGTTACTTGCTCAAGGTCACACAGCTGTCAAGAGTGTAGCCAAAATCTAAGCTCGTTCCCTGTATGACTCGCAAATGTATGCTCCCGATTATAAATAATTTGTAAATGGGCATATCTGCCAACAGAAGAGGCAGGGG
The DNA here is from genome assembly GCF_030014295.1 of Loxodonta africana. Lineage (NCBI taxonomy): Eukaryota > Metazoa > Chordata > Mammalia > Proboscidea > Elephantidae > Loxodonta > Loxodonta africana. Next base: position 81,106,397 of record NC_087355.1, on the reverse strand, counting down.
CCATTTACTGAGTGCCTGCTGCCTGCCAATAAGCACTTTATATACGTGATCTCATTGAATCCTCTTACGAGGCAGGCATTTCATTTTTACTCTATAGACGAGGAACCAGAAACTCAGTGCTGAGGCCACACTTGAGACCAGATGTGTCCAGCTCTAGGGGCCAAGCTCTTCCCTGACTGGAGGGCCCCATGGCACTTGGTCAGGCGGTGGAGAAGTTTGCCTCAGAGCCTGAAGTTCCACGCGGTTAGCACTGACCGCAGACATGCTCCTGGGGAGGCCAGCGTGGGCTCCAACAGGGCTGTTGTCTTGTGGAGAAAGTCACTCCTGAGAGGACAGGACACTCAGGAGGAAGTGGGCGATGACATTTTCTGAAGCTTGAGTAGGTGCTTCCAGAGGCAGATTCACCACAAAGCTAATGACGCTTCAGCCTCAGGCCCTGCACTAGTATTTAGTCATCATTTGTTCTCTTTGCCTTTAAAGAGAGCTCCACGAACCTGAATAAAAATGCTCCTCTTTCATTCCTTTGGGAGCCCTGGCGGCACAGTGGTTAAGACCTACAGCAAGCTACGGCTGCTAACCAAAAGGTCAGCAGTTCCAATCCACCAGCTGCTCCTTGGAAACCCTATGGGGCAGTTCAACTCTGTCCTGTAGGGTCACTATGAGTCGGCATCAATTCAACGGCAGTCAGTATGGTATAGTATTCATTCCTTTAATTCTTTTAAATGTTCTGTTATCCAACCCAAGGAAAGTGTTTTAAAGATTAAGTCCCTTACGTTTGCGTTTTCAATGTGTTTTCTTTCTATACAGTATTGTGTTGTTGTGTGCCGTTGCGTCAGTTCCAACTCATAGCAACCCCACGTGTGACAGGGAACTAACTGCCCGGAGGGTTTTCTAGGCTGTAATTGCTATGGGAGCAGATCGCCAGGTCTTTTTCCTGTGGCACCGCTGGGTGGGTTTGAACTGCCACCCTTTCGGTTAGCAGCCGAGCGCCTAACTGTTGCACCACTAGGGCTCCTTTAAGGAGAGGCACAATAGGGAATCAGCTAAAAATGGGGACGAAAACTTCATCCCAAACAGCAAAGAAAAAAAAAAAAACACAAAAATATAATTAATCCAATTAAATTTAATTTAAAATCAATATAATTAAAATTTAAAAAGTGTTTTTATTTTATCTTACATTAATTGAAGTTAGGTTAATAATTGCAACTCTGCTCTAATTTTACAATGAGCAAAGACCCAATCGAGTTTTAATTAGGGGGTATCATTTTTTTTCCGCCAAAATTATATGAGATACAACGTGGCTTCACATTTTATTTCCTCAACACTTTGGCGCGAGGAGTTGTGAGAACATTTAATCCTTTGAAGTGGCAGTAGATTTGTCTCCCACTTACCCTGCAAGATGGTGGCTTGTTCATGGCTTTGCTGTATTTAGAGCCATTCTCCGTCATCATTTTCATGAACTTCATGAAATCTTGATCTTTTGTAAGCTTGGCACTTTCACTCTGCAAATGACTTACATTGTGCCATCGGGTGCCTCGCCTGATGACCTGATCTGCAAAGCCCTGACACACCCAGGGTACAGTCTGCTATTAAACCGTCAAGGATGTTTGCATGGAGGGCTCGTTAGGAAACTGCAGTCCCTTAACTGCAAAGACTGGGATGAAGAATATCTGGAGAACAAAAACCCGTTGTTTTTTGGGCTGATGTTATAGATAAGTAACAGGTTCAGAAAAGTAAATTTGCCGCAGGTCATCTGGTTACAAGAAGTCCCTGAGTGATGTGAACGGTTAAGCGCTCGACTACCAGCTGAAAGGTTGACAGTTTGAACCCACCCAGAGGCCCTTGGAAGGCAAGCCTGGGGATCTGCTTCTAAAAGGTCATGGCCTTGAAAACCCATGGAACTTTTCTACTTTGCATACATGGGGTCACCATGAGTTGGCAACAGCCCAATGGCAACTAACAAGAACATCTGGTCGCTAAGTGGTGAGCAAAGATTCAAACCTTGGTTAAATAGTATTAGTTACCTTTTGCTGTGTAACAGATTACTGCAAAATTTAGCAGCGTAACACGATAGACATTTATCCTCTCACAGTTTTTGTGGGTTAGGGATCCAGGAACAGCTTAGCTGGGTTTTCCGCTCCAAGTTCTCTCCTAAGGCTGCCATCAAAATGTCTGCCAAGACTGAGGCCTCATCTGAAGGCTCACATGGGGAAGGATCCTCTTCCAAGGTCACTTATGAGGTTGCTGGCAGAATTCCATTCCTCATGTCTGTTGGACTGCTGGCTTCTCTCCCTTGCTACCTGTTGGCTGGAGGTCACATTCAGTTCCATGCCTCATGGACCTCTCCAACGTGGTAGCTTTCCTCATCAAAACCACAGAGAGTCTGCTAAGCAAGATGGAAGTCACAGTCTCATGGAACCTAATCACAGAAGTGACATTCCATCACCTTTGCTGCATCCTGTTGCTTAGAATCCAGTCACAGGTCCCAGCCACCTGCCAGCAGAGGGAGTTACCCAAAGGTGTCAATACCAGGAGGCAGGGATCACTGGGAGCCAGGTGAGGGTCTGCTTGCTACGACTAGACTCTAAATCCTTTACTCTTTTCCTTTCTTGGACTAGTTTATGAAGGGAACATGGCAGGTGCTTGCAGCATGAGGAAAATGTTAAAATATAACCTCACATCATTTTTTTGCACCTACTAGCCTGGGGGAGCCCTGATGGTGCAGTGGTTAAGAGTTCGGCTACTAACCAAAAGGTCAGCAGTTCGAATCCGCCAGCCACTCCTTGGAAACCCTATGGGGTAGTTCTACTCTGTCCTATAGGGTCGCTATGAGTCAGAACTGACTTGACAGCAGCAGGTTTGGTTCACGGGTTTTTACTAGCCTAGAATGAAACTTTTGGGTGTTTAATAAAAAATGCTTTGTTGTTGATGAGACTTTTGAGTCCAGCAGAGAAAACAAGTACCCCAGTCCCTAGCATGGTGCCTGCTGCAGAGGAGGCATCTATAAATGTTGAACTGAATTGGGAGAGGAGGTCCATATTGACCTTAACATCCCAGAATGTATTAAAGACATGGCTTGTCCTGGAAGAAAAAAAACAAAATGTATCCAGGGTTGGTCTGTTCCTCTCGACTTACTTGGCCCAGATTCCCAATCATTGTGTCTGCCCACTCAGCCTGGCCCAGCTGTCCTGCTGGGGACAGAAGTAAAGAGTTAATGGCTCCCGTCTCTAGTCTACAGGGAGAAAAGAATGCAACCTGCCAGTGCTGGTATAGCATGGCCTTTAGCTGGAGGTGTCAAATATAAATGGGGTAGATGTCTCTTTTGCAGTGGAGAGGGGTGTTCATGGCAGTGTTAATGGGACTGTTGTATATTTCAGCTGATGACACTGTTAGCATTGAGGAGAACAGAGGCATGGACCAGAGCTGCGTGGTCTGGAAAAGGGTGATAACCTTCCTTCCCCCCACAGTATGGGGTGCTTTTAGAGGGATGAATGGATCTGGGAATACCGACAGAATGCGACTAAGGAGGACTCCTGCAGAAACAGCCCAACGGTGACTCAGGCTGTGCAGATGGAGCAGTGTGTGATGGGACTCAGCCATCAGAACACCCGGAAGTGACTCATCTTGTTAGGGCTTCTTCCAATTTTTAGGTGACTTACCTATTCTAAATAAGGGACCCCCAGGTCTGGAGAAATGGCAAAAAGCTCCATCAGCCACAGGGGACTTGCTCATGGGCCCAACCCATCTCCACTAAAATTCATTCCTGAAATAGCTAGCACATATTAGACGTCTGTGCTGGGCCACTCCCAGCACTGTGTCATCTGTGAGCATTGTTTTATTTACTTCTCACCAAAACCACCAAACCCCCTTGCCGTCAAGTCAATTCCAACCATAGCGACCCTATAGGACCGAGTAGAACTGCCCCATAGGGTTTCCAAGGAGTAGCTGGTGGATTCCAACTGCCAACCTTTTGGTTAGCAGCCATAACTCTTAACCTCTGTACCACCAGGACTCCTTACTTCTCACAGCAGCCCTGAATTCAGAACTATTATTATTCTCATTTACGGATGAGAAAACAGTCTTCTAGGTGGTAGGTGGCAGAGCTGAGATCTGAAGTCAGGTCTGATCACCTTTGAAAGCTTTCCCAAGCCCTCCCCCCAAAGCAGTTGGCTGGAAGCCTGCAACACGATAACAGCAATGAAGGGCCTTTGGGGACCGTCTGCTTCGACGCCCTCATTTCACAAGGTTATAAGCTGAGGCCTGGGGAAGGGAAAGGACTTCTCCAAGCTCTTACCGAGAATAAATGGCAGAGCTGGAAATAGAACCAAGATTTGTAGCATTTTCAGGAAGGCCCTGGGCTTGGCAACCGTGGGATCCCTGCTTCCCTAGACCAGCCTATTGAAGGACACAGGTGCATGGGAGACAAACAGGAGGATGATGTGCTCCAGTCATTGTTGAATGACCTATGCCTAGAGCTTCACCTGCCACAGCGTGCAAACACGTTAAGGAATGGAGAAATGCAATGAGCAGATGAAAACAAAATCCCGTGGGAATACATAGCAAGATTTGCCTGACTTGCTCGGGGAAACAAGAGAATCTGAAGTGCTCGCTCTTAGAGGGCAGGGACTTTCTATTCCTAATCCCTGGCATGTAATAAGTGATTAGTAAGTATTTTATTGAATGAATGAATTAATGAAGGAAGGCTTAATAGAGGAGGTGACATTTGAGCTGAGTCATGTTGCTGTTGTTAGAGGCCGTTGAGTCGGTTCCAACTCATTGCAACCCTGTGTACAACAGAACAAAACACTGCTGAGTCCTGCACCATCCTCACGATCGTTGTTATGCTTGAGCCCGTTTTTGCAGCCACTGTGTCAGTCCATCTTGTTGAGGGTCTTCCTCTTTTTCACTGACCCTCTACTTTACCAAGAATGACGTCCTTCTCCAGGGACTGATCCCTCCTGATAATGTGTCCAAAGTATGTGAAATGAAGTTCCCACCATCCTTGCTTCTAAGGAGCATTCTGGCTATACTTCTTCTAAGACGGGTTGGTTCATTCTTTTGGCAGCCCATGGTTTATTCAATATTCTTCACCAATGCCATAATTCAAAGGCATGGGTTTCCCTTAGGTCTTCCTTATGCATTTCCCAGCTTTCACATGCATGTGAGGTGATTAAAAACACCATGGCTTGGGTCCGGTGCACCTTAGTCCTTGAAGTGACGTCTTTGCTTTCTAACACTTTAAGGAGGCCTTTTGCAGCAGATTTGCCCAATGTTTGATTTCTTGACTGCTGCTTCCAAAGGTATTGATTATGGATCCAAGTGAAATGAAATCCTTGACAACTTCAATCTTTTCTCCATTTATCGCAATGTTGCTTATTGGTCCAGCTGTAAGGATTTTTGTTTTCTTTATGTTAAGGTATTGTCATGGATTGAATTGTGTCCCCCCAAAATATCTGTCAACTTAGCTGGGCCATGACTCCCAGTATTGTGTGACTGTTCACCATTTTATGTGATTTTCCTATGTTTTGTAAATCCTATCACTATGGTGAAATGAGATGGATTAGTGGCAGTTATATTTTTATATTGATGAGATATACAAGATCAGATAGTGTCTTAAGCCAATCTCTTTGAGATATAAAAGAGAGAAATGAGCAGAGAGACAGGGAGACCTTATGCCACCAAGAACGCAGTCCTGGGAGCAGAGTGCGTCCTTTGGACGTGAGGTTCCTGTGCTGATATGCTCCCATACCAGGCAAAGACTGATGACAAGGACCTTCCTCCTGAGTTGACAGAAGAAAGCCTTCCCCTGGAGTTGATGCCCTGAATTTGGATTTGTAGCCTACTAGACTGTGAAAGAATAAATTTCTCTTTATTAAAGCCATCCACTTGTGGTATTTCTGTTATAGCAGCACTAGATGACTAAGACAGGTGTAATCCATACTGAAGGCTGTAGCCTTTTTGATCTTCATCAGTAAGTGCTTCAAGTCCCAAATGTATTAGAGACCTGGAATGTTTTGGTTAAGCGGCAAGTTTGGTATGACTGGAGGGAGAAAGGATGAAGAGAGGGGCCTAGTAAGGAAACTGTGTATTTAGGGACTGTGTTGTAGATGTATATATGTTTATAATTATTATATCTTCTTGATGGGTTGACCCTTTTATCAGTACATAATGTCTTTGTCTCTCGTAACAAATTTTGTCTTAAAATTTATTGCCTGATATTGGTACAGCCACTCCAGCTCTCTTTTGATCACTATTTGCATGGAATATCATTTTCCAACCTCTCACTTTCAACCTAATTGTGGCTTTGGATTTAAAGCGCGTATCTTATTAATAAGAGGCCCTGGTGGCACAGTGGTTAAGTATTCAGCTGCTAATGGAAGGGTTGGCAGTTTGAACCCACCAGCCACTCTGTGGGAAAAACATCTGGCAATTTGCTTCTATAATGATTACAGAACTGGAAGCCACGGAACAGTTCTACTTCGTCCTATAGGGTCACTATGAGTCAGAATGGACTCAACAGCACACAACAAGAAAACAACAATCTTGTTGATGGCATAGCTTTGATTCATGTTTTTCTATCTCTTCTATCATGACATGAGCCAATTTTGGGGAACCTGGTTAACTTTGCTAAAGAGTTGGGACAGTACCCTGTAAAGAATGAGGGGCTTGGCGTTATCAGATTTCTCTGCTTAGAAAAATGATTCTGGATGGCATGTGGAGGGAGCAATGCAGACAGGAGAGGAAGTGGCAGAAGGAGCCAGCTGCTGACTCTCTCTAGGCTCCCTTCTCTGCACCTGACATTCTTGTTGACTCTCTCAACCCTCAGCTCAGAGTGGGAAGGAGCACTGAAGGCGCTCCATGGGGACACGGTGATGTTGGCCGTGCTTGGCTCAGTCATGCATCACGCTGCTGACCCTGAACTCCAGCTTCACTAAGCAGTGTGTTGATTTGCCTCCCATATTCTCTGAGTTGTGAGTTTGCCACTTTTAAGATAATATTAAGAGATGGAGTCATTTTTATGGTTGTAAAATTATGCCTAGTGTATTGTTAGCTCCTGATGTTTAATGACATGGCTCGTAGCCACTCTCCGTCTCACAGATAAATAAATACATGACATGTGTGGGGGGAGAATACAGAGATAAATATTAAATGAGGGAACGCTGAGGTCAGATTCAAAAAGGGAAGGTAAACATCTCAGTTTTATTTAAATTCCCTGAATGACTCTGTTGTGTGGTATTTCACCTTTTGCCCCAAGGCCTTTGGGATTCAGTAAAAGGGAACATGTAACCAGCTAAAAGAATAGCAGAAATGTCCATAAAAGGTCACTCTTTGACTTACCAAACATAAAGCTGAGAGACAGTCAGAGCTGCACCTGGCTGGAGTCTGGAGACCAGAGTCCTGGCCGTATCTCTGCCAAGAGTTACCTTGTGGTGGTGGGCAAATCACCCAGACCACTGGTTTACTAATTTCCTTTCTGTAAAACAAAGGAACAAGAATGTCATTTTGAGGTCCCATGAGAGTTCCAGTTAGTGGAATTTGGGGGAGAGCTTGGCATGAGTAGAAGTCAAAAAAGGGGGAGTATTAAAAAAAAAATGACCTTAACTGTGACTCTTATCTTCCTGTCTGGGTTCCCAGGGGATGCAAATTTGGGGTCCTCTTGCACCCATGACAGACATCACTAATCGATAATGACATTTCTCCCCAGTAACCTGACAGCAATGAGGATCCTTTCAATGCAGTGTTCTAGGCACCCTTGACCAATCCATCCTAGTGGGTTTGCAAGATTAAAATGATTTATCAACCTGGTTCCAGGTGAATGAAGCAACTCTAATTGGAGGACAATGGAAACACCCTTTTCTTGGGCGGACTCACACAGAATAAAGAAATGTCTGGCACACAGCAGGTGCTTTGCCTCAGCAGTATGGTGGTTGGTGGCCAGTGGAATCCTAATGTGGTCTGAGGGCACTGCCTTTTTGGGTGGTGTCTTCTGCTTGAGAGCAAGTGGTGACTGAGGGTCAGAACAGGTGTGGCTAACTAGGTTGCTAGAAGACTCAGTTCTGCCCTTGCCTGGCTAGGGAAAATGTTCCTATGTGTTCCCATTTAATAACAGACAGACAAGGCGTCTTAGTTACCTAGGGCTGCTGTAACAGAAACACACAAAGTGGGTGGCTTTAAGGAGCCGAAATGTATTGTCTCATAGTTTTGGAAGCTAAAGTCCAAATCAGGGTCTCGGCTGTGTTGATTTCTTCTGTGTCCTCTCTCTCTCAGTTTCTAGCGTCTGCTGGCAATTCTTGGTGATCCTTTGCCTGTAGGCAGGTCCTCACATGGCATCTGTCTCCCCCCTGTGTTTCTGTGTCTAATCTGCTCTTTTTATAGCTCAGACGTGATTAGATTTAAGACCCAGCCTATGCTAGTATGACCTCATTAACATAACAAAAGAACCCCTATTTTCAAACAGGATCACATTCACAGGTACCCAAAACTCATTGCTGTTGAGTCAATTCCGACTCATAGTAACACTATAGGACAGAGTAGAACTACCCCATAGGGTTTCCAAGGAGCAGCTGGTGGGTTTGAACTGCCGACCTTCTGTTTGGCAGCCGTAGCACTTAACCACTGCACCATCAGGGCTCCCATTCACAGGTAAAAGGGCCAGGAATTCAACACATATTTTTGGAGGGACACGATTCAATCCATTACGGCATCCACGGAGGGAAGTCCAGTAGAGTTGACTTCCTCCCTCCATATGACCTCTGGTGAGCTGCAGCCTCTCAGAAAAACCAAAAACAAACCCGTTGCCACCAAGTCACTTCTGACTCGTGGCAACCCCGTGTGTTACAGAGTAGAACTGCGCCATAGGGAGGAACCATTTGGGGGATGCTGCCCCCAGGAGATTCAAGGGCGTGTCCTGACCTTTGATCCTGACTGCTATCAAGTATAAAGACAGCAGAATCCTAAGACAAAAGGGCAGCTGTTGGCTGTCCCCAAAGACCCCAGCCAGGGACCCTTGCTCAGTCCCACAGGAGGTAAAAGGGAAGGAGAAGTGGTGGGCTGGCTAGGAGCAGAGAAGGAGGAGGAGAAGCAGATGAAAGGGCAAGGGAGCACGGGAGAGGAAAAGAAGTCAGGGAGTGGGAAAGAAACGGAAGTCAGCAAGGACTGAAAGCAAAGGGAGAAAATCATAATAATAACCTGGTGAAGCAGAGAGAGAGAAAAAACAAAAACACGAAGGGGAGGAGGAAAAGAACTGTGTCTGTGGACGTGCTTCCAGCGATGAGACTGGTAACTTGGTCTCTGTCTCAAGTTCATATTTTAATAATAAATGGAAACATACAAGAGACCAAGGAGCGTTTTCCCTTCTCTGCTTAAGGGGGAGAGGGAGGGACTTCCTTGATGTTTTTAGCTTTAGAAACGCATGGTTGTTTTTCAAACCTCGGAAAGTGATTCCCGAGGTTGCTGGTGCTTCTCGTTCCTGAGAAAGGTGAGAAAACACAGAGCTACGATGGGCCTTTGCTGCCCCCTCCTGGCTAAAGCTGGGTACTCCATGCTCCCTAGAGATAAAAAAAAAAAAAAAAAAGACAGGAACTGTGTTTTTGTGGTTGGTTAGGACTGAATTATCCCCTGACTCGAAAAATCAATGACATTTATTGCTGAAAGGGACTTAGGTTACTAGCTCTGACCTCTTCCCTAAGCTCCAGACATAAATTTCTATCAGCCTGTTAGACATTTCCACTTGGGTCTTTTAGTTTCTCGTTGCTACTGTAACAACTTGCCACAACTTAGTGGTTTAAAAAAACACAAATGTATTCCCTGACAGTTCTAGAGGTCAGATGTTCAAAATGAGTCTTACGGGACTAAAATCAGAGTGCTGGGTAGGCTGTGATCCTTCCTGGAACTCAGGGTCCTCTTCCAGGCTCACGAGGTTGTTGGCAGATTGTGGACTGAGGCCCCCACTGGCTTGGTGGCTGTCACCATTTCCTTCCCCCTTCCCTGGCTTCTTTTCCTCTCCTGTGCTCCCCTGCCCTTTCATCTGCTTCTCCTCCTCCTCTCTTCTCCTACCCAGCCCACCACTTCTCCCTCTCTTCCGCCTCCTGTGGGACTGAGCAAGAGTTTGTGGCTGCAGGTCTTTGGGGAGAGCCAACAGCTGCCCCTCTGTCTTTGAGATTTGGCTGTTTTTATACTTGATGCCAGTCAAGCTCAAAGGTCTGGACTTGCCCTGAGTCTCCTGCAGGCACCATCTCCTGGATGCTTCCTCCCTTTGGAGCACCTAGGGACTGCTCCTGGGTCCTCGAGGCCACCTGCAGTTCCTTGCCAAGTGGCCCCCCACATACCCTCCCACCACATTGCAGCTCACTTCTTCAAGGCCAGGATGAGGACTTCTTGCCTCAGTCTGCTCGACATCTTGTATCATGTAACATAATCACGGTCAGGACTAGCCCATCCCCTTTGCCATAGACCCTAACTAATCCAGGGAGTGGTGTCCCGTTGCCTTTGTCAGAGCCTGTTAAGAGCAAATCACAGGTCCTGCCTGTACTTGGGGGAGGGGAGTACACCTGGGCACGACTCCCTGGGGGCTCCTTAGCATGTGTCCACCACACACACCTGGTAGAGCCTCCCAAGATTACACGTTCCAAGTATGGGAAGGTGGCCAGAGTCTCTGAGCATGGCTGGGGGCTGCTATTTCCACTGAATTCATTCAGCTATGGGATGCTGGGCTGTCCCTTCTCCCCACATGGGCTCCAGCTCCATGTTTTCTTGTTTTTGATTTTTATTTATTTATTTGTTGTTGTTGTTGTTCTAACATCTCTTTTTTAATTGTGGTAAATGTATATTAACAAAACAGTTGCCATTTTAACAGTCTTCATATAATACGGTTCAGTGATATCGAGTATGTTTCCCACGTTATTCAACTATCACCATTAACCATCCCCAGGTTTTCCACCACCCTCAACAGAAGCTCTCAGAGTCCCTGGTTGGCAGAGTTAACTGCTCAACCACTAACTGAAAGGCAAGTGGTTCGAACCTACACAGAGGCACCGCAGAAGAAAGGCCTGTGATCTGCTTCCAAAAGGTCACAGCCCTGAAAGCCCTAGGGAGCAGTTCTGCATTGACACGTCAGGGAGCCATGAGCTGGAACTGACTCAGTGGCAACAGACTCAGCCAGCAGAAGCGCGGTGTCCCCTAAGCGCTGTGCCTTCCTTTCTCCCTCTCTCCCGCCCACCCCGGGGACCACTAATAAACTTCGATCTCCATACACTTGCCTTTTCTAGATAGTTCATCTCAGCTCCATTCTTTGATGACAACTAAAGACAAAGTCACCCACTACAGGCTGTGGTTGGTGACTTTTATGGCAAAAACACAAACTGAAAACAAATATTAGATGATTTTTTTTTCTTAAAAACTCTTTACTGTGTGGCTAAGCCGTATCGTCTTCTCTTCCTTTTTGTTATTCCTGGCCCTCAACACCCAGCCCATCTCCAACTTCCAGTTCATTTTTATGGCCGAGTAGTTTAGTAATCTTGTGCCTAGTTTAGAGTTATAACTTCTGCTTTACCTGGATCAGTATTTCATTAGACAAAGCATTTTCACTAGACAAACACAGTTTCGACTCTCAGAGATATTCTAATGCCAGGCATTAAGAAAAAAAATTTATTTATTTTTTATTTACTACACAACACAAGTAAACAATTACAAAATAACGATGGGTTGCGATAAGTGCTGTAACTGAAGTGCCTCAGGGCGCCCTGGGAACCATCCCACAGGCGAGCTTTGTGAAATCAGCTGGGCTCGGGGAAGGCTCTCAAGGCAAAATGGGAGAGAAGCTGCCGAGGCCTTGATGGTGTGTGGGAGGGGAGGCAGAGAAGAAGAGCATGGAGACAGACAGCAGGTGCTCGGAGAGTTTGAGGACGTGCTAGTCATTTGGTATGACTGGCCTGGGAGTTGGGAAGCAGAGCAGAGGAGGCTGTGAAGAGGGCCAAGCCAGATCATGAAGGGCCTACACTCCTTGCTAAGGGGAAAGATAGAACTGGCTCTGAATTTGTGAATGTTTGCTGTCTCTGCTTCTGAATGGGCTGTTGACTATGTCCGGGACACCTCACTCCAGGACAACGCATGTCAAATGGGAACTGTCCTGGATATGGTCAACTCTAGGAGTCCCTGGGGGGTGCAAACAGTTAACACACTCAGCTGCTAACTGAAAGGTTGGAGGTTTGAGTCCACCCAGAGGTGCCTTGGAAGAAAGACCTGGAGATCTACTTCTGAAAACATTTTTAAAAATTGAAAATCCTATGGAGCACAGTACTCCTCTGACACACCGGGAGTCGCCATGAGTTGGAGTCAACTCAATGACAACTGGTAGCTATAAGCCTAGAATATCCTTCCCGCCCCTTGACTACAGCCTACTGGAGGCTTCCCACCCTGCACTCGGACACTTGGATCATAACATCAGCCACAGTGTCCTGTAATTATTTGTTTCTCTGCCCCTCACTGGGCTAGGTAGTCATCAGAAATGAGAGCTAGGTTTTAGTCATATTTGTGTCTTAAAAACAGTACTATGCCTGGCACAAAAGAATCACTCACTAAATTAATAATAAATAACAATAAAAATAATAGCTAGCATTTATTAAATGCTATCTGCCAGGCTCTCGTCTAAGCGCTTGACATGGATTATATCACTGGATAATCTTGGGCATGGGTACTTTGATTGGATCCCTTTTACAGGTGGTAAAACCAAGACAGAGAGGTTATGAAACTTGTCGAAGATCACACAGTTTGTAAAAGGAGGAAGAAGACTCTATCCCAGGGCTTATCTCCAGAGCCTAAGAATGAATAAAGTAAAGTCTTGAGCCAACTAGAGTGTGAACTTGTAGAATCATCTGAAAATGGTTACGTTTTCTGCTTGTTTCCACGTTGGCTGGCCAGAGATGAGCTGGTGGCTGAAGAACAGCCACTCCTCCTGACATCATGGTCCTCATCACGCCATGGGACAGCTTTCTATTTGTCTGGATTGTGAGCTTGTGAGGACACATAAGTTCATTCATCAAAGAACTCCAGTGCTGGGTCCCCAGTGCCTGCTGTATAAATGTTGAATGAATATGTGAATAAACGAATGAGTGAATGGGTGCCCACTTCCATGTTGCTGTTGGGTGGGGTCCAGTGGATTCGGACCCATGTGACAGGGCAGAACTCCTCATAGGGTTTTCATGGCTATGAACTTTACGGAAGCAGATTGCCAAGTCTTTCTCCTGGAGAGCCACTAGGTAGGTTTGAAGCACCAACTTTTTGGTTAGCAGCTGAGTGCTTAACTGTTGTGCCACCAGGGCTCCTTACATTCTGTCATAGGCAAGCCCAAAAAGCACGGATTGCAACCTAGTAGAGCTGCGAGTCAGATTACCTGGAGTAGGAGACCTTGGGGTGTGTGCTACCAAGACTCACTTATAGACCCTGGCTTATTAATTCCCTCTTAGACACTCAAAGGACCTGATACTTAGCACTGAACCAATGATTCTCCATAAGAGGGTGAACTGTTGTTTGCTGAAACAATGAACCATGGACGTGAACATAGGCACAGGACAAAGGATGGTTTGTGGTTTGCGCCTGCCTGGAGGCAGGGGCATGGACCAGATGACCTCTCTATGACCTTTCAAGGACCAGCATTCAGCAATGTTCAGCATGGAGGTTCCTTGTCTTTCCAGCATGAAGAGTGCATTGTAATTCCAAAACAACTCTGAAGAACACGCTTGGAAAAGGTATTCCCTTTCCTGGTCATTGACTGTGAAAAGGATGGTACTACTGCCCAGTAACAGAAGGCTTCTCTGAATTGGTCAGTCTTTGGGATGAATTGTGTTCTCTTTATATTAAGAACATTTACCTGTATTTGAAACTCATAGTCCTATCTGCACAGGACACACAATTAACTTCTTGGTACCCTTGCAGGAACTTTTCTTTCAGTTATCTGCAGCTCTAGGGTTGGAGCCAGGTTGATCCGAGTTAGAATTCCAGTGCTTCTGCTATCTAGCTGGTGAAGTGTTCACATCACTTAACTTCTCTCGGCCTTCTTCCCTTTACCTGGGAGACAGTACCTGCGTGCCTCACAGGTTGGCTGTGACGACCGAATGAGATGACACGTAACGTAATGAATGTCCTGCGGAACCAGGAGCCTCATCCTCGCTGATTCATCCCGGTCTCAACCTGTGAGCTGCAGGCTAAGGACTAGAAGGTTCCTTAGTCTCTGTCTTAGTGCTGCGATAACAGAAATACCACAAGTGGGTGGCTTTAACAAACAGAAATTTATTTTCTCACAGTTTAGGAAGCTAGAAGTTGGAATTCAGAGTGTACGCTCTAGGGGAAGGCTTTCTCTCTGTTGGTCCTAGAGGAAGGTCTTTGTCTTTTCAGCTTCTGCTTCCTGGTTCCTTGGAGGTCTCCATGTGTCTTGACATCTATCTTCCCCATCTCTGCTTGCTAGCTTGCTTCTTTAATCTCTTTTATACCTCAAAAGAGATTGATTTAAGGCACACCCTATACTAATCCTATCTCATTTATATAACAAACACGGGCTATAATCCTATGGGATTATAACCACAGGCACAGAGGTTAGGATTTACACACCACGTATTTTGGGGGACAATTCAACCCATAACAATCTCTTTCTTCCTTCCCCTACAGGTTCCTGATCGTCCTGGGGTGCTTGATACTGGCGGTCCTGACCACATTCAAGGAGTACGAGACCGTCTCGGGGGACTGGCTGCTCTTACTGGTGAGGCTGCCAACCCTGCTGTGTTTGGGATGGACGCTTGTGGTTGGGTTCCCACAGCAATGCCAGGAAGGGCACCCTGGGGGCCGACACTGCCTGACAAGCAGTGGCTGCTAGAGTTTCCAGCCAAGTCAGGGCCTGATCAGTTCCTGAGATCCTGGGCATGGGGGCAGTGGTGGTTCACTGGTAAACTTTTTGTTTTCCATGCAGGAGACCATGTTTGATTCCCGGCTGGTGCACCTCACGCACAGCCAGCGGCCCCTCTGTCAGTGGAGGCTTGCATGTTGCCATGATGCTGAGTAGGTCAACAAAACTTCTAGACTAAGAGGGACTGGGAAGAAAGACCTGGTGACCTACTTCCAAAAAACCTGCCAATGAAAACCCTGTGGATCACAATAGGCCAGATCCCGTTGTGCATGGGGTTGCCATGAGTCGGCGGAGGGGGGGTGGTTGAGGGTGGTGGCTGACTTGAAGGCAGCTAGCCCAGGCACAGAGGCAGTCAGAAACAGCATTTGTGACGAAGATTTGCTATACCTAGATTAAAGATGGAAACCCTGGTGGCGTAGTGGTTAAGTGCAATGGCTGCTAACCAAAGGGTTGGCAGTTTGAATCCGCCAAGTGCTCCTTGGAAACTATGGGGCAGTTCTACTCCGTTTTGTAGGGTCACTATGAGTCGGAATCGACTCGACAGCACTGGGTTTGGTTTTTTTGGTTTTAGATTAAAGATAAGGGGGCAGCAACAAGGTCAAAGCAAAATCCCACACCCATTATTTAAATAACATGCAGCTCCCAGTCCTCTGTAAGTTCACACAGAGGCACATTCTGTCCTAAAATCTACCTGGGCTTTTTCTTTCTCCTTATTATCCTACTCCCTGCATCCTCAGGATCTCTTACTCCGTTCAAGGCCAAGTACAAAATTCCATTTCTACATAAAACCTCTAATCCTCCCTCTCTGCACACAGGGACCACCCTGCCTGTTTTCGCTCTCTGTTCTCCATCAGTGGGTGTGGTGGAAAGAGAGCAGGTTGGAAATTTGAGGCAGTTTGCCTAATGCCCCTAACTCTCAGTTTCCCATCAAGCGAGGAGCAAACGCTAACGGGCTGGGTCCAGCATCAGAGCCTAGCCCAGAGGAGACTCCAGGGAAGGGCTTGCTCTGCCCCCAGCCCAGCGACCACACTGGTCACCTGGCCCTGGAATGACCACACCCTTGCTGGTTTAGGTGTCAGCGCTGCCTCTTCAGGGTGATGTTGACCACATGAGGTAAGGCCCCACACCCTACACAGGGAAGGGATGCTGGCCCCTCAGTTAGCTCTGACTCATGGCAACCACTGTCTGTCGGAGTAGAACCGTGCTTCACAGATTTTCAGTGGCTGATTTTCCAAAAGTAGTTTGCCAGGCCTTTCTTTCGAGGTACCTCTGCAGGGACCGCCCACCTTTTGGTTAGCAGCTGAGCACGTTAACCATTTGCACTACCCGAGGACTCACCCCGCCCATTTAGGGTTCATAAAATAGCAGAAGCTTAGCCTCCCACTGAGTGCAGCATCCATGGAGCCAGCTAGCAGATTTGTTCTGAGGGAGGGCATTATAATCCACACAACCCAAGAGGAAACCTGAGTGGTTGAATCTTGGGAAACAACCCAGTTCCAGGAACTCGGTTTTGGGGATTTCTGTAGAGTAACAACTCCCCAGAGGTCCTAAGAGGTCACCAAAGAGTCAGAGACAAAGGTCCTGATCATCAAGGGAGGTGTGGGAGGGACCCAGTGTCCTGGAAGGCAGCATAAGCAAACAAACAAAGCAGCTGCCATCAAACCGTTCCAACTCCTGGCGACTCCACACGTGTCAGAGTAGAACTGTGCTCCATGGGGTTTTCGGTGGCTGAGATATTTTGGAAGTAGATCATCAGGTCTTTCTCCTGAGGTGCCTCTGAGTGGATTCGAACTGCTGACCTTTCAGTTAGGAGCTGAGTGTGCACCACCCAGCGAGTGTTTAAATGCACAGGCGCTGGAGGCTGATGACTGCACCACTCCTCTGCCCCTTTCTAACTGAAAGGCCCTGAGAAGTTTTTAACCCCTCTGCGCCTTGGTTTCTCAAAATGTAAAACAAGGGTAATATTATAAAGCCCTTAGGGTGGTGGCTGGCCCAGGAGGGGGCTTAGTAACCACCAGCCACGATTAGCAACACCAGGGGGCAGACACCAGCTGGGACGCACAGACTGTGTTCCATTGATAGCCCTCTTGTCAACCTAAGTGGAGTTTTAAGGGCTTTTAGTACATTAAAGGAAAGTTTTGTTAAAAAAAAAAAATATATATATATATATATGACTTTTTGGAACAAAAACCTAGAAGAAAGAGTAGATCATCACTTTGCAAGGCTTAGCAATGTTAGGGACAGTTAGAACAGCTGAACGAAGACAGGAGCTATCCAAACCCGAATGGGGGAGACCAACCAGGTCTCCTCCCCCAGCCCTAGCCACCTCCGCCACCGAAACAGCAACAGCGACGTCAGTGGTTCTGGGGGTCCCCATTAATCAGTGTCTCTCCACATGGTCCTCAACGCAGGAGACATTTGCTATTTTCATCTTCGGAGCCGAGTTTGCTTTGAGGATCTGGGCTGCCGGATGTTGCTGCCGATACAAAGGCTGGCGGGGACGCCTGAAGTTCGCCAGGAAGCCCCTGTGCATGCTAGGTAAGCCCGGGTCCCTGAGTCAGGGGCGGCCCCAGGGCCCCACCCCGCTACACAGGCCTTCTTTTGGCGCGTTATTTCTCTGAGGAAATGTTAAGCAAGCCGATATTCTTCTGGGAGATCACGCAGCCTCCCTGATCGGGCCCGATGAGGGGGACCAGTGCCAGCCTTCGGGAGCGGAATTCCTCCCCCTGTGGCTAATCCTCACAAGGATGTTTATAACAGGGGGTGCTTCTCTATGGGGGTGGGGGGCACTCTTGGCATTTGGGTTGCAGGATGTGGAGAATCCCCAGTCCCTAGGCTAGCAGCCCCCCAGTCATGTGACAACCGACGTTGTTTGTGCATTTCTAGACTGGCTGGGGGTGCCATTGCTGGTTGAGAATCTCTTCTACAGGACTACATTATGCCCATTTTACAGAGGTGGAAACTGAGGCTCACAGAGCTTGGTCATTTTCCGGTTTCATACAGTCAGTAAGCAGCTGATTCTGTCATGACACCCAGGTCTGGGTGACTCTAGCAGCTGTGCCCTCCCCCTGCTTGTGCCCTGATCCACAGGTGGCTTCTGGCAGATGTCACTGAGGCACCTCCATCCAGGTTCAGGTATTTTGATGGCAGGAGCTCTCGTGTATCCCTACTGGTGCAGCGTGAACCCATGGGTTCCCATCTGAGCATCCCACTGCAATCCGTGGGTTGAGTCCAGAGCTGGGCACCTGTGTGGCGCTACAGAGCCTTTTCTCCTTGACCACCACCCCCCCGCCCACTCTCTCCCTGGAACTTCTTTTCCTCCTTCCAGTGTGCATCTGGGGAGAAACCTTTAGGTGCACGGCTACTTATCAGATTTGCTGCTTTGTGGCCAGTTCCATTTCCTTCATACCCTCCCCCCACCTTCAGAAAGCAAATCAGGAGCTTCCATCCTTCTTAGAATGGGTCCTTGGCCAAATTATGGGCAGCGTTTGATCCTGTGTCCTCAAATGATTACAACGACAGCAGCAACTGCTGTGATCTATTGAGCACCTGCTTGGCACTGGGACTCCTATTTTCTTTAATCCTCATAACCACCCTGTGAAGTTGGTATCATCCCCATTTTACAGGTGAGGAACTGAGGATCAGAGGAATCGGATAACAGACCTCTCTTCCTGCCCTGCCTCCTGCTGGGTACACAGCCCCTCCAGACATTCAATGTTGCTGAACCAGGCCTCCGCCTCCAACCCACTACCCCCATCAGACTTGATGTGGCCTCAGAAGAGTGTGGTAGAGTCTTGGCTCTGCCACTAGCTTACTGTGAATTCCAGGCAAACCACTTCTCTAAGCTTCAGTTTTGTCATCTGTGAAATGGGGACTCAAATAATACCTGCTTTGCATAACTCAAGGATGGGAAAATTGTGTACAGATATTACACAGTATTATTATCCAAAATAATAAGCTTTTTGAGAAGCTAATTACACTAAAATGTTGATAAATGATAATGGAGAACTCCCAGGAGCACTTTATTTTCTAAGACGGTTGATAACGAGAATTCATTTCTAATCACTAGGTTTTAGAACCTTTGGAAAAGAGGTTTTGTATAGAAAGGACCCTCAATTCCCCATGGCTGTAGTAACACAAATGCCACACGTGGTGGCTTTAAAGAACAGACATTTGTTTTCTCATCGTTCTGAAGGCTAGAAGTCCAAATCAGGGCCTTGACCTGGTGGGTTCCGTGTCACCATCCCAGTTGTCCTTGGCTCCTTGGCTTGTAGATGGTCCTCAATGGCCTCTGTCTTTACCCTGCCTGTGTGTCTGTATCCACACCACTCTTTTTATAACTCAGAAGTGATAGGATTTAGAACCCATCCTACTCAGGTATGACCTAATTAACACGACAAAGAAAACCCTATTTCCAGACAGGATCATTTACAGGTGTAGGAGCCAGGATTTCAATTCACGTTTTGAGGAGACACAATTCAGTCCATAGCAAGGACCATTATTCTTTCGTCAAACACTTAGTAAACATTTGATAAGGGCCAGGGAGTACACTAGGCCCTGCAGATAGACATGAGCAAGCTGAGAGCCCTGCCCACCAAGACAGTTACAATGCCATATATCAAGAGCTCTTCTTCCTTAGTTCCCTTCCTTCATCCCTTGTACAAGCATTTACTGTGGGATTGCTGTGTGCCAGGCTCTGCTCCAAGCTGTGGAACTCAGCAGCCCCTGCTCTCAGGCAGTTAATGTGGAAGTCTAAACAAGGTATATTGGGAGTTCAGGTGATGCAATTATTTTCAAGGGCAATCCAGGAGGACTTCCCAGAGGAGGTGGCATTTGTCTCACCTCTTGGAAGAATTGTCAGGCAGAAAAATTGAGGAACATATTCAAAACTAAGAGACCAGCATGTGCAAAGGCACGGAGGTATCCTCTGTGCTCAGCAAACCACACATGCTTCTCCCAACCAGTGGGTAAAAGTTGAAGGGGGAAGGGGGTGGCAAGAGATGCATCTAGAAGGTCGCTCAGGTCACAGAGACCTTCGAGGAGCTTTGACTTTGTCTTGTAGTTAAACTTTTAATTGTGTTCCTTGGAATCCTGATGCCTTGCAAAAAAAAAGTCTGTGGTTAAATTCTTTGGAGAAAGGTTGAACTTCATTTGTATAGTTGAGAGCCATGGTGCATATTAACATATTAAAGGCTCTGAGAAGTCCTGCAATAGAGAAATCTCTTCGTGTTTTTCCCAAATTTACTAAACCACGGTGTCCTTTTTACCTACTAACCTTCTGCAGTAGAGAGGAGATAATTCATATGGATATCGGGTGCCATTGAAGGGAATTAAGAAGAGACCAGGTCATCCTGTCTTCCACAGTAGACTACTATTTGACTTCAGAAGCCAGCTTAGCCCTGGCAGAAGCGTCCCCTGCCCTAGGCCCCCCTCTGATTTCAGTCATGACTGTGGTAGACCACTCGAGGTCACCCACCATGGTACCAGTGTCCCACGTCACAGGTGGACATCTCATCTTTCCGCAACCTACTGCAGTGCCTCCTCTCAAGCTAAGGGCTGTCACTCGGCCAGTGCGGCTCAGAAGTGTGGGGCATTAACACCCCTGAGTGACCTTCAACCAGTAGGGGCAGGAGCTGATACGCACGTCCCAACTTCCTGCCTTTCATGTGGACTGTCTTTGGAGGCATCTGTGGGCAGCTCAGAGGACTCAGCAGTGACCTTGGTGACACCCTTACAGTGACACTTTCTCTTTCCATTTCCCCTCCCCACTCCCTCACTCTCCTTCCTGGGATTGTCTCCCAATAAAGTACCTGCACCCAACTCCCTGACTCACATGATCCTTTTAGGGGACCAAACCCAAACACATTGCCATGGAGTCAATTCTGACTCATAGCAACCATACAGGAAAGAGTAGAACTGCACCGTGGCGCAGTAGTTAAGAACCTGGCTGCTAACCAAAGGGTCAACAGTTCAAATCCACCAGCCTCTCCTTGGAAACCCTATAAGCCAATCCTACTCTGTCCCATAGGGTCGCTATGAGTCAGAATTGACTTGACCACAGTGGGTGTTTTAGAACTGCCCCATAGGGTTTCCTAGGCTGTAAACTTTACGTGAGCAGACTGCAAGGTCTTTTCTCCCAAGGAGTGGCTGGTGGGTTTGAACTGCTGACTTTTCAATTAGAAGCCAAGCACTTTAACCACTGCGCTACCAGGGCTCCTTCTTTTAGGGGAAGCCTGCATAAAAACAATGGTTGAGCTTCTCGTCTCACCTCTGCTGCCTGAGCCACCCCAATCCCCTCCTACCTGAGAGCGAACCACAAGGGCCATCCTGAGGGCCTGGGGCCCTGACCACTTCCTCCACGTGGCCTTGGGAGGCCCTCGCCTTCAGAGTCTGCATTTTGCTCTGTCTCTGGAGAACAAGAACACTCACCATGTGCGTTGGCACAAAGACCCAAGGCAGCAAGGCTTAGCACACCTCACCTGCCCGCGGACAGTGCCATGCTGACGCCACTGCCTCCGCCTGACCTTTCCCTCTCCCCACCGCCCTCTCTGCCCTCTTTCCCAGACATCTTTGTGCTGATTGCCTCTGTGCCGGTGGTTGCCGTGGGAAACCAGGGCAATGTCCTGGCCACCTCCCTGAGAAGCCTGCGCTTCCTGCAGATCCTGCGCATGCTGCGGATGGACCGGCGGGGCGGCACGTGGAAGCTCCTGGGCTCCGCCATCTGTGCGCACAGCAAAGTAAGTGCCATGGCGATCCTGGCGGCCACGTGGCTTCCCCACAGCCTGTCCCCTTCCGCTGCACCCTCCATTCCAATGTCTCCAGAGGAGGGGTGGTTCCACCACCCCTGATGACAATGACAGTGAGGACCGTGAGGAGGAGGAGGAAGAGAGAGAAGGTGGAGTGTGTGCAAGTGTTCTGGACTCCAGTCCTCCTCTACCATATGCAAACTACTTTGGCCAAGTCACTCAACCCTCTTTGACCCTCAGTTTCCTCATCTGTAAAACGGGGAGGATCATATGTATGCGTCTGCGTTGTTGAAAGGATGGAATAAGCTAATGCAAGGCAGCATGAGACAGGAGGGAAGGGTTTGAGTGACACACTGATTGGAATCCAAACTCTACCTGTGTGACTTCGGGGAATTTTTTTTAAACCCCTTTGGGTCTTGTTTTCCTCTTTTTTAAAAAAAGACCTACCTCACAGGGCTGGTGTTAGATTAAATAAATTGGTAAAAATAAAAAAGTAATTGCTATCATTATTTCATAAAGCCTAGAATTTACAGTGTTTGACAGGGACCAGCTCATCCCATGAGTTAGACACTGTTGTTAGTCGTTGCTCTGATAAGGAAGCAGACAGAAAAAAAGCAGTCATCTGCCCAAGTGGGACCCGAACCCAGGCAGCCCAGCTCCAGAGGCCATGCTCAGTAGTCCCTCTCCAAGGCAGATGGGGAGCTAGGAGCCCAGGGATTCAGTCCTGTCTCTTCCCAGAGTCCCACGCGGCTGAGTGGGTGTGGAAACCCAGGCAACCAGACCCATTTTATCTAAATTCATGGTACTTTCTGTGTTTCTTCCTGTTGTTAACCCCGAGCCTCTGGAACAACTCTGCTTTAACTTTCCTGCCTTAGCTGGACCCTGGAGAGATGGAGGAAAATCCTGCATCTCAGCTCAGACAGACAGCACCGCTCAGAGTCCAGTGCAGGAGAAGTCAGAGAGAGGGGACCCCTCCCCTTGCCTCGAGGTGTTCCTCAGAGCCATAAAGTCAGGGCTGTGGGGTGGCTGCATCCTCACCCAAGAGAGTATCTTCTTGTGCCAACTTTGGTGGATGTTGTGGGTGGTGCCAGTGTCCCACCAAGATCCCCTTTATTGAGAAGGCGCACTACCCCCCAGCTGCTACGAATGTTGGCTGCTAAAACTCCCAGCTGCCCCCTTCCCTGAAGAATTGCCCTGAGCACAATGAGAAATGCCTTGACTGGGAGATTATGTTGCCCCACTTTCTCCCCCAACACCAGGGAAGCCCATGGCCAATGGCTAACAGGATGCCTTGATTCATGGTACAATGCCCACTCCAGAGCTCCACCAGGATCAGGCTACAGAAGACTCCAGCTAAGACCACCTCATTGCTTTGCTCTACCTGGCTTTCCTCACTCTCTCTCCTGAGATCACACCTCAGAAATCATATGCAAATAAATTACATGGACCTAAACCCTTGCCTATAGGAGCTCTGTTTGTGCAGTGGTTAAGTGCTCGGCTGCTCACCAAAAAGTTTGGCAGTTTGAGCTTGCCAACTACTCCTTGGGAGAAAGATGTGGCCGTCTGCCTCTGTAAAGATTTACAGCCTTAGAAACCCTATGGGGCAGTTCCACTTTGTTCTACAAAGCTACTATGAGTGGAAATCAACAAATCGGCAATGGATCTTTTGGGGTTTTGGAAACCCTTGCCTCAGGTTCCGCTTCTAGGGAACTGGACCGAAGGCAGTGAGCCTGGGGGCAATTTGACCTTTGGGAACTCAGAGTTTTCCTTAGAAGTGTTACCTTTTCTATGCCACCACCAACTGGACAACCCCGAAACGTCCCCCACCACTGCAGGGTTCTCACATCTGGGGATCCACACTCAGATGTGTTCGGGGCAGTTTCCTGTGAGATTGTACCTCTTAGTAGAGTGAAGATGCGCTCAGGAGCCAGGCCCTATCACCTTCTGGCTGAAAGACCGTAAGGAGGCTGTTGAGTTTTCACGAGTTTCCTCAGTGGTAAAATGTGCACCTTCCTGGCTGCTCACAAGAGAAAAAGTGCGTTTAAGTGCCTGGTGAACAGTAGGTGCTCATTAACACTGGGGTTTATGGTACTAAATATGCTCTTCTTCACAAACCACACAAGTAAATATGTAAAATTAAATAACAATTTAAACCACCTGGGAGTCTCTCTAAGCCCTGGTGGTGCAGTGGTTAAAGCACTCGGCTACTAACCAAAGGGTCGGTGGTTCGAAACCACCAGCAGCTCTGCAAAAAGACGTGGCAGCCTGCGTGCGTTAGGATTTACAGCTTTGGAAACCCTGTGGGACAGTCCCACTCCTTCCTATAGAGCCACTACGAGCCGGAATTGACTCAACAGTCGCTCACCTTCGAATCCAGTTTCTTGCCATAAACATTTTCTTCCTGCCTGTGCAGCCTCTGACCACAGAACCGTTGATGTCAGAGCTTTCTTTCCAGAGCTCTTTCCTGCTCTTGACCTTCTGTTTCTCCTTCATCGGAAGACATATTAACAACATCTTCCTGGGCTCAGCCATTGCCTTGTACCGACGGAACAGAGATGATTCACAGCTTCTGTGGAAACTGAAGCTAAAAATGGCTGGCTTGGGTCCTCATCCTGTGTTCCCTTGGTTAAGAATAGATTCCCAGTGTCTGCTGAGTATTACCATGTAATTACTGGCGACATTTGAATGTTTGCGATGGAATCCCTGAGAAAAGATGGTTGAGGCCAGGTGGGCAGAACTCTGAGACAAAACCACGTGTCTGTGGGGAGGCTGGGTTCAACCGAGACTGAAGGCAGAGAGAGAAAGTGCTTACCAACTCTACACCCCACCTCCCCCAAGGGCCCCCTGCTGAACACATCTCCAGAAGGGAGCTGGCCAGTCACTTCAGGGGACAGGCGTGTTAGGAGTTAAGGACTGGAGCACTCGCCTGGGTTGGAGTCTAGCTTTCCCGTTTACTAACTGCAAGAGCTGAGACAAGTTACTTCTCTGAGCCTCTGTTTCCTCAACCTTAGTAGGGGGTATTTGACATGGTTGCTGTGATAATTTGGATGGAGCACGGTGCCTAGTCCGTATAAAGTGCTCCGTGCATGTTACCAGGCCCAGTTGTTGTCAAGTCGAAGCCGACTCATGGAGACCCCATATGCGTCAGAGTAGAACTGTGCTCCATAGGGTTTTATTGGAAGCAGATAGCCAGGCCTTTCTTCTGAGCTGCTGCTGAGGGGACTCGAACCTCCAACCTTTCAGTTAGCAGCAGAGTGCTTTAACAGTTTGCACCATCCAGAGACTCCCCATGAATGTTAGCTATTATTATTTAGTCAGCTGATGGTGTTTCTTAACATCAACTTTGTCTGGGGTGTTTAGTAAGCAAGCGGATTTGTGGAGTACATTCCAAATTCCACAAAACCCACTGCCATTGAGTCGATTCTGACTCATAATGACTCCATAGGCCCGAGTAGAACTGCTCCACAGGGCTCCAAGGCTGTAATCTTCACAGAGCAGACTGCCACATCTTTCTTCCGTAGAGTGGCTGGTGGGTTTGAACCAATGATCTTTCCGTTAGCAGCCCCAGGGCTTCAACCACTGTACAACCAAGACTCCTTGGAATCCATCCCAGAAGTATTGAATTTGAATTTCTTTTCTGTATAACACTATAGCCCACCCACCAGATTTGCCACAATGCATGGTGTTGACCATCTGGTAAACCTCTCAAAGAGTCGTGATGCTGCTGCTGGCATACCGCCTAATGCAGGGTTGAGCTGCGGGATCCAGTGGGAGGTGCCTGTGCACATCATAAATCCAGAGAGAGCGAGAGAGACAAATGGAGGGCTCTCTGGGGAAATGACGGGGTGTAGCAGAGCAGGAGCTTTGGAGGCTGGGCTCAGAGGGTGAGCTGTGTGCTGAGAAACTACAGACCACTGCTTCTCAAACTCCATTGGGAACAGGAATCTCTTGGGCATCCTGTTGAAGTGCAGATCCTGACCCAACAAGTCTGGGGTGTGCTCTGAGATTCTGCATTGCTCCCAAGCTCCCAGGTGATGCTGATGCTGCTGTGGGGCCCAACTGAGTGGCCAGCCTACTGTTGCAAGTCACCCCAACTCATGAGGACCTCACAAACAACAGAAAAGCTGCCCAGTCCAGCACCATCCCCATGGTCGGTTGGGCATCAGACCATTGTGAGTTTTCAATGGCTGGTTTTTGAAAGTCAATCGCCAGGCCTTTCTTCCTAGCCTGTCTTAGTCTGGAAGCTCTGTTGAAAACTGTTCAGCATCGTAGCAACATGCAAGCCTCCACTGACAGGTAGGTGGTGTCTGCACATGAGCTGCGCTGGCCGGCAATGGAACCTAGGTCTCCTGCATGTTATTGTTGTCGTTAGGGGCTGTCAGGTTCGTTCTGACTCATACCAGGCCTGTGTACAACAGAATGAGACATGGTCTGGTCCTGCACCACCCTCTCAATCATTGTTATGCTTGAGCCCATTGTTTCAGCTGCTGTCTTCATCCATCTCGTTGAGAGTCTTCCTCTTTTCTGCTGACCCTCTACTTTATCAAGCATGATGTCCTTCTCCAGGGACTGCCCCCTCCTGATAACATGTCCAAACTGTATGAGACAAAGTCTCACCAGCCTTGCTTCTAATGAGCATTTTGGATGCACTTCTTCCAAGACAGATTTGTTCTTTCTTCTGGCAGTCCGTGGTATATTCAGTGTTCTTCACCAACACCACCATTCAAAGGCATCAGTTCTTCTGTCTTCCTTATTCATTGTCCAGCTTTCCCATGCATATGAGGTCATTGAAAACACCGTGGCTTGGGTCAGACGCACCTTAGTCCTTAAAGTAACATCTTTGCTTTTTAACACGTTAAAGACGTCTTTTGTAGCAGATTTGCCCAGTGCAATGTGTTGTTTGATTTCTTGACTGCTGCTTCCATGGTCACTGATTGTGGATCCAAGTCAAATGAAATCCTTGACAACTTCAACCTTTTCTCCATTTATCATGATGTTGCTTATTGGTCCAGTTGTGAGGATTTTTGTTTTCTTTATGTTGAGGTGTAATCCATACTGAAGGCAGTGGTCTTTGATTTTCATCTAAGTGCTTCAAGCCTTCTTCACTTTCAGCAAACAAGATTGTGTCATGTGCATATCACAGGTTGTTAATGAGTCTTCCTCCAATCCTGATACTGAGTTCTTCTTTATGTAGTTCAGCTTCTCATATTATTTGCTCAGCATGCAGATTTAATAAGTATGGTGAAAGCATACAACCCTGATGCACACCTTTCTTGGCTTTAAACCACACAGTACCCCCTTGTTCTGTTAGAACAACTCCCTCTTGGTCTATGTATAGGTTCTGCATGAGCACAATTAAGTGCTCTGGAATTCCATTCTTCGTAATGTTATCCATAATTTGCTACGATCCACACAGTCGGATGCCTTTGCATAGTCAATAAAACACAGGTAGACATCTCTCTGGTATTCTCTGCTTTCAGCCAGGATCCATCTGACATCAGCAATGATATCCCTGGTTCCACATCCTCTTCTGAGTCTGGCTTGAAGTTCTGGCAGTTGCCTTTTGATGTACCGCTGCAACCACTTTTGAATTATCTTTAGCAAAATTTTACTTGTGTGTGATATTAATAATTAACTTCCGCATTCTCTTGGATTGCCTTTTTTTGGAATGGATCTCTTCGAGTCAGTTGGCCAGGTAGCTGTCTTCCAAAGTTCTTGGCATAGATAAGTCAGCACTTGCAGGGCTCATCTGTTTGTTGAAACATCTCAGTTGGTATTCAGTCAATTCCTGGAACCTTGTTTTTCGCCAGTGCTGTCAGGGCAGCTTGGACCTCTTCCTTCAGTACTATTGGTTTTTGATCATATGGTACCTCCTGAAATGGTTGAATGTTGATGACTTTTTTTGGTACAGTGACTCTGTGTATTCCTTCCATCTTCTTTTGATGCTTCCTGTGTTATTTAATATTTTCCCCATAGAATCCTTCAGTATTGCAACTCAAAGCTTGAGTTTTTTCTTCATTTCTTTCAACTTGAGAAATACCAAGTGTGTTCTTCCCTTTTGGTTTTCTATCTCTAGGTCCTTGCACATGTCATTATAATACTGTACATTGTCTTCTCAAGCAGCCCAACCTGACTGTAAGGGAGGCTCAGGCATGTCGGGGAGCCTGTGGATATGGAGGGTCGGCAGCAGGCTCTTCCACAAACCCATTGTGAAAACTGTAAGGTCAGAGTTACCATGAACAGCCTTTTAAATTACTTCAAAGCACAGAGTTGGTACACACTTGGTCTCCACATTGGCAACTATCCTATCCTCTCTTAATAAACTAACAGAGGTCCCTGGGTGGCACAAGTGGTTTGAAATTCTCTGCTAACCTAAAGGTTGACAGTCTGAACCCACTCCAAAGCTAGAGGGAAGTAAGGCCTGGCAAACTGCTTCCATACAGATTATTGTTAGGTGATATTCAGTTGACCTGGACTCATAGCCACCCCACGTGACAGAGTAGAGCTGACCTCATAGGGTTTTCTAGGCTGTACTTTTTACTGGGGCAATCTGCTCTGTCTAGGAAAGACAGTCCCTGGGTAGTTGAGATGGTTAACATGCTTGCCGGTAGCCAAAAGGGTGGAGGTTCCAGTCTACCCAGAGGTACCTCAGAAGACAGGCCTGGTAGAGCACAGTTTACTCTGAAGCACGTGGGGTCATCGTGAGTCCGAGTTGACTTGATGGCAGCTGGTTTTTTGTTTGGAAAATCGTGAAGGTGTCAAGGAAATGGAGGTGAACTCTAGCTCTGGCTGGGGATGCAGACATCAAGAATGATTTCGTAATGGAGGTGACATGTGCCTGAAGATGACTTGATGCTCTCTGGTTGGTCCTATCAGGAAAGGGCAGTCCAGGCAGCAGGAGCAAAGTGAGCAAAGACAGCAGGGAAGACAGGGAGATGCCATTGCCCCGGGGGGCCAGCTGACTGCCACTGACAGAGAGGTGAAGCCCAGCAGCCTTGCTCTCTGGGAGGACTCAGCCAGCGTGACAGGCTCAACCTTCGGTACCCGCGAGGTTCTCCCGCCCTACCTACCTGAGACTCAGCACAGTTCCTCTTGCTGCAAAACCTTGAAATCGGGATCAAAAGAGAGCAAAAAAGAAGGCTGAGGCCTTTGGGATCGTCCCCAGCAGGGTTTGGAAACATCAGTGAGTTGCTGATCTTTGCCGTATCTCTGTACCGTCCTTGGAATCGCTTCACATTTTCTTCAAATGAACTCACTCCTGTTTACTTAGTCGTATATCCCTGCCTGTCATGTGACGATATCCACGAAACCACAGCTTTCATGTGTTAGCTATATTTATTTTTAATATGATTTATGTTAATATGACACTAATTTAAAATGAAAACTGTTTATCTGCCTCCACCCAGTGATAGACACGCCACACTTTCAGAAACGCTGTAGGCCTGTCCCTTCATTTTAAAAATAGGGAAACTAAGGCAAGGCATGGTGATAATTTGCCCGGGGTCACACAAGAAGTTGTTGGCAGGGCTGGGTCCATAGCACTGTCCGTTCTGCCACACTAGCTCTCCCTAGTTTTAGCCTCTTTGCTCTGCTCCATTCTACATAGAATCTAGTCCTGGTGGCACAGTGGTTAAGCACTCAGCTGCTAACGGAAAGGTCAGCAGTTCGAACCCACCAGCCACTCTGCAGGAGAAAGACATGGCGGTATGCTTCTGCAAAGATCACAGCCTTGGACACCCCATGGGGCAGTTCTACCCTGTCCTGTAGGGTTGCTATGAGCCAGAATCAACTCCGAAGCAATGGGGCTACTTGAGTCCTGAGCCTAGTCTGAGGGTCAGTGGCCAGTTCCTCCCCTGGAAGCCTCTTGAGCTGTGATCTCGAGGCCACCCTGAGGCAGAAACTTTCCTCTTCTTCTAGAATCCCACACGGGTGGTGTCAGTTACCATGTAATAAGAATTAGCAATGGGTATAATGACAGTATTGCTGATTCCATTTTACAGTGATGGGAAATGAAGCTCAGAGAAGTTGAGTAACTTGTTCAGAGTCACAGAGCTGGGGAAGGAGAAACCTGGGCTCCACTCAAGTGTGTCCATATCCCACTGGCCCCCCATGGCTGCCCACTGACCACGACCTCCCTCGTCCACCCCTTCCTCTTCCAGGAGCTCATCACCGCCTGGTACATCGGGTTCCTCACACTCATCCTTTCTTCATTTCTTGTCTACCTGGTCGAGAAAGACGTGCCTGAGGTGGATGCACAGGGAGAAGAGATGAAAGAGGAGTTCGAGACCTATGCAGATGCCCTCTGGTGGGGCCTGGTGAGTCCCCACCTTGGAGGTTGACCTTGTGGATTGCCTGTTGGAGCAGAGAGAGGCGGTGAGAGGAGCATGGGCATGCTTACTCAGACAGCTGCCTTCTGCTCAGCTGCCCAAAATCACAGTGAGAGCTCTGCCCCCCCCGTCTCTGAGCCTGCGGCCAGAAATTCCCCCCAGTGGGGCATGCACCTGGAATGGGCTTTTCCACAGTGTTTACAAAAAGACAGGGCTTGGAACAGTCCAGTTCCATGGTCCCTTGGAGACTTTGCCTCACTAGTTACAGGCTGTTACCATGGGCTGAGCCATGCAACAACGGGCTCAGACCTACCAACAGTCATGGAGATGGTACAGGACCAGGCAATGTTTCATTCCATTGTACATAATGTCGCCATGAGTCACAGCCTTTTCAACAGCAGCTAACAACAACAACAGAGACATGCATATGCAAACTGACACAGTGTCAGATACACACGTGTGCACATAGACTTGTAGACATGCCTGGGCTAGACCTGCATGCCTAGACTATGCACAGCCCCAGACCCACGGGACCAAAGCCAGCATTTATTGAAGGCTTGTTTAAGTGTACTGGGGGTACTGCTCTAAGCACTTTATATTAACATATTTTAGAGTCAAACAACTCCCATCTTTATCTCCTTTTTACAAATGGAGAAACTGAGATTTGAAGAGGTTAAGTAACTAATTCAAGATTTCTCAGCCAGTAAATGGTAGAGTGGGATTTGAACTCAGGCAGCCAGGCTCCAGAGGCCACAATCTTATCCTGCTTTTCACATGCAGATACATACTCCTAAGTGCATGTGTACTGATAACATACACCTGTAAACACCCACAGGACTATACAATGCACAAGAACGTATACATGTGCAGACATTAGACTGATAGATGCATGCACACACATAGACATAAACCCAGTGCCGTCGAGTCGATTCCGACTCATAGCGACCCTGCCCCACAGAGTTTCCAAGGAGCGCCTGGCGGATTCAAACTGCCAATCCTTTGGTTAGTGGCCATAGCACTTAACCACTATGCCACCAGGGTTTCCACACAGACATAATACATACAAATACACTCCCAAACATACATGTATTTGGAAGCATGGCCATACATAAAATCACACCTATACAAATAAACATACACCTAAATACATGTACACGTTTGCAATTATTGAAATATTTGTTTACTGATTGACTATAGGTAGGAAGTCCTTGACTTGTAAACAGGTTGTGGTTCCAAGATTCCCATATAAATGACTTGGTATTTGGTCCCTTTTCCCCTGTGGGAGCCCTGTTTTAAATGGGAGCAGCATCCAAGTTGGGACAAAGGGCTGTAGACTGAGCTCAGTTGACATGCCACTGACATCACTCTCCCTGAAAAAAGCCATGTCTGAACTCTTCTCTCTTCAGATCACACTGGCCACCATTGGTTATGGAGACAAGACGCCCAAAACATGGGAGGGCCGTCTGATTGCAGCCACCTTTTCCTTAATTGGTGTTTCCTTTTTTGCCCTTCCAGCGGTAAGTACCTTTAATGTTCTCTTGAGTGGCATGGAAGAGCCCTCCCTGCATGGCCCCAACTCAACTTTCCAGCCTCATCTCCCACCCCATATCCATCCTTTCACACCCTCTGTTCCAGCCTATCAACTCAATAGCCATCCTGAATAGCCAGGTGCCTGTGCAGTTCCCTTCTCCAGGAACAAGCCTTCCTCCATGCTGCCTGGCCAACATCTTCTTCTCCTCTTCCAAGACCCAGTTTCAGTGTTACCTTCTTTGGGCAAGGTAGTCCCTCCCTCCTCTGGACATGTAAGGAGCCCTGGTGGTGCAATGGTTAAGCACTTGGCTGCTAACCAAAAGCTTGGCTGTTGGAACTCACCTAGCCACTCCATGGGAGAAAAGACCTAGTGATCATAAAGATTACAGTAGGAAACCCTATGGGCAGTTCTACTCTGTCATTTGGTGTCACTATGAGTCAGAATTGACTCAACGGCACACAACCACCACCATCTCTGAACATAGCTCCATAAAGACATTTCTGGCCCATTGCTGGGGTTGCATGCTTTCATGTCTACCTCCCACAGGAGCTGGTGACTTGTGTTCCCAGTGCCTTGCACATAGTAGGCCCTTCCTGTACGTGAACTCCCTTCCTTGCCCCATCATTTACTAGTTTGTGTAAAAAAATGCACTTCCCTAAAGAGCAAGGTGTCTTGGGCATTACAGTAACTTCTCCAAAGCCCAGAGCCGAGAAATGTAATAATAACAACATAACCGATGTCTTTTGTTGAACTCACTGTGCACTGGTATCAGGCCAAATGCTTTACAAATATTATGCATTTCATCTTCACAACAACACGATGAGTTCAATAGTGTATTCATCTCCATTTTCCAAATAAGAAAACCAGACGCTTAAGTAGGTTACTAAATTTCCCATAGTCATGTGGCTATTGGGTTGTGGAATCAGGAATTCATTCCAGGTTGGGCTGGTACTAAAATCTGCTCTTGATCACACCAAGCAAGAAGAGAACCTTCTTGAATAACAGTCTCTCTGCCTCCCCTCCATCTTCTGTGCTTCTGCTGGGGATGTTCTCTCTGCATGGGCGGCCCTGCCCTGTCTATTCCTTATGAGCTATTTGGCCTTGGGTATCTGACTTTTCTGAACCTCAGTTTCCTCATCTGTAAAGCAGGTGAGAGGTGGTAGGAGTGTTACATGCTCTCTGGGTTCTTTCAGCTTGAAAAGTGTGTGCCTCTAACTCTTTAATCCCTATGCAAGTGTGACCTGAATGTCAAAACAGATCACAATTTTGGAAAATTCCGGCTAGAGCAAAACTCAAGTGACAGTCACGCAGCCAAAATATTTAAAAAATTCAGTTAACATTCCTGGGCACCTACTCTGTGCCAGACCCCTTGCTAGGCATTTTCCATACCTTATCTCGCTTTTTTCTTAATAATGATTTTATGAGATCGTTACTGGGATCCCACTTCCCAATGCAGAAGCTAGGATGCTTTAAGGATAAGAGACTTGCCCAGGGCCAGCTGGCCAGTGGCAGAGTCACGATTGGAACCCAGGGGCTTCCTGACTTCAAGGCCTACTCCACTTCACCAGCTCCCTTCTCCCTCGAGAAGGAAGGGAGGAGCTCCCCACTTCTTCCCATCTGAACTCTCCGACTTCTCCCACTAGGGCATCCTGGGGTCCGGGCTGGCACTCAAGGTGCAGGAGCAGCACCGCCAGAAGCACTTTGAGAAAAGGAGGAAGCCGGCTGCCGAGCTTATTCAGGTCTGTCTGCCCTGGCTCGCCACCAGGGTTGAACTGGATGCACCCCAGGGTCCCTGTGTGTGTCTCTGTGTGCCTAGGCAGGAGTGGGTATGCCGGTTCAAGATCTCAAGTGTGTCCATGTGCTTAGGTGGGAGCAGGCATGCCCGTTCAAGATCCCCAGTGTGTCTGTGCCTAGGCAGGAGCAGGCATGCCCATTCAAGATCCCCAGTGTGTTTGTGTGCCTAGGCAGGAGCAGGCATGCCCATTCAAGATCCCAAGTGTGTCTGCATGCCTAGGCAGAAGCAGGCTTGCTGGCTTAACATCCCAGCTATGTCTCCATGTGCCCAGGCAAAACCAGGCATGCCTATTCAAGATCCCGAGGATGTCTGCATGTGCCTGGGCAGGAGCTGGCATGCTCATTTAAGATCCCCAAGTGTGTCTGTGTGTCCTTTGGCATAGGCAAACATGCTTGTTCAAGATCCCCAAGTGGTCTGTTTGTGCCAGGGCAGGAGTGGACTTGCTTGTGAATTGTGATGGGACCCAAGTTCCCCAAGTGTGTCTATGTGTCCCCTGGCATAGGCGGGCATGCTCATGCAAGACCCCAAAGTGTGTCTATATGAGCCCAAGCAGGAGCAGACTTGCTCACACATGCTTACTTGCAGGTGACTGTGGGTTTTTCCTTAGTTATCTATATGACCTGTGTGTGTACCAAAAGTGACAGTCCCATCACTTTCCCATTAAAGTTCTAAACTGACCAAGAAATAGACACAGAACCCAGACAGGGATCAACACAACAGCTTTTTTGCTGGTGATGTTGGATTAGAAGATTTAGCTTAGACTTGGGGCCATCATAGGCTTCCTTCTTCTACTACTTCTCACCCCACTCTTGACCTTGGGACACACAGAGGAGAGTCAACTTCTGTGCAGGTGCTTTGCCAATCAGCTCCAAGAGAATTATGGCCACCTCACATCTGCCAGGGATAGCAAGCCCAGATGCCAAGAGAGGGAAAAAAATGCCTTACGTGCACAAAGTATTGAAACATTCTGCCCATTTGTCCTGCCCAACAGACAGCCTGGACCAGTGAAAGTCAGGTGCCTGCCATCCCCCCATGTCTTAGATCACTCCCCCTCCCGTGGGCAGGTGGTTGGAAGCATAGCGAGAGGTAGTAAGAAAGGCAAAACTCTTCCCTCCTGTACTTCAGAGGAGTTCCTGCTTCCTGGGTTTGTGGGGCCCTTGGGAACGCAGAGAATAGCAAAGTAGAGTTCCTGTGTAGCTATAGCAACACAGAGCTGAATGTGCATGACCACCCACTTGTGAAAATGTGTAGTGGTGTGAGTATCTCTGTGGGTCTGTGTGTCTGGCACAGGGTGGTACGTGATGTGGCCCTATACATTGAGTTTCTAGGCCAGTCCCAGTCTCTGAGTCAGGCCCATATTCCCCCCAAACCATCACAGTATCTTCAAGCTTCCAGTCTGTTATCAAAACCTCACCTTCTAGGCTCTCTCTTGCACCTGGAAGTGGTACAAAAAGATCATGCTTGTTTTCCCACCTCTTTGAGAATTCTCAGGGAACCTTCCCGTAAGTGTAGTTCCTGACCCTTTCAGGGATTTTATACCCTTTCTCCCTCCACTCCCAATTCACAGTACCCACACCCTCATCCCTCACCACCAATCACAGCTCAGAAGCAGGGTTCCCAGATGATGGAGTCAAGGAAGGTTTTCTTCCCAAAGGAGCTACACAAAGCCAACATGCTCTGCATTTCTGGAGTTTGGCTCACTGCATATTCAAACTCACAGAAGTCAAGCGCCTAAAAATGTTTTCATGTCAGGGGATCATGTGTGAAAGTTTGAGGTGAACCAGGTCTTCTTGCCCCTTCTTTCCTCTCCCAGGCTGCCTGGAGGTATTATGCTACCAACCCCAACAGGATCGATCTTGTGGCGACCTGGAGGTTTTATGAATCAATCGTCTCTTTTCCATTCTTCAGGCAAGTGGTGTCTCAACTGAAGGCTCGGACGTGGCTGGCCCTCCCTCCCGTGGGTCTGTGTTTGTGTCTGTGGCTTTGTCCATTTCCTGGAGGACTTCCTTCAGGGCAGTGATTCCCAGCCTGGGCTGCACATTAGAGTCTCCTGGGAGCTTAAAAAATTCCAGTGCCCAGGCCACACCCCAGGCTAATTAAATCAGAGCCTCTGGGGATGGGACCCAAGAATCAGTATTTTTTAAAGCTCGCCAGATGATTCCAATGCGCAGCCAAGTTTACCAGATAGACAGTGGATAAGGAGCTGATAAGGGGAAGATCTGATCAAGGTCTGAGCAGGATCAGTGGGCTGAAGAAGAGGGGGAGCCAGTGTTGTAATGGGCCACTCCTGCAAGCCAGGATGTCCCACCCTCTGGCCATGGCCTCTACCCACAGATCGTGATGGACTATGGAAAAAGGAAGGTGGTAGAAGGAGCCCTCTGGTGATCCCGATAGTGTTGTTTTGTGTTCTCAGAGGTAGGACATGGAATTAAAAGCATCAGAAAAAAATAAGCATGTCTTCCCTTGGGCCAGCTCTCAGCATGTATGAGAAGAGAGAGGGAAATTACCTGTCCATTACATCCCAGGTACCCAAGTTCATATTTCATTTAATCCTCACAGGCACCCTATGACATAAACAGGAGGTTCTCAAATGTTCAGGTACATTAGAATCAATGGGGATGTAATGAAAATGCAGGTCCTTCCCCCACCCTCACAAATCCTGAAAGAGATGGGGCTGATAAAAGCATCTTAAACGAGAGGGCCAAGTGAATCTGACACAGGTGGCCACACTTAGAGACAGGCCAAATGCTCGGTATTAACCATCCTGCTTTCACAGATGGTGGAACTGAGGCTCAGAAACTTTGGACAGTTTGGCCAGTGTCAGCCCATCGCATGTTTCCAAAGACCATGGTCGTTTCACTATTTGGGGCATCTAAAACAGCATGTTCCTCTCTGGATTTTAAATACTGTGGTCCTGGAATCGTATTTTTAAGTTTGTGGGTGGAATACTAGACTCAGAACCCTTGAGTTGGAAGGAAAAGTAGAGGACCCATCAGCCTTGTACCTGGGGCTGGTTCTGCTCTGATCCATGTGTCTGTGGCTTCTGTGGACCACAGCATGGCCCAGCAGTAAGTGGGTGGCTCCTCTATCCCCATCCCATCCTCCACCTACTCATTATAGGACCTGCGACCAGTCTCTGAACTCTGCCTTAATTATGCCTCCACTCCCATCACCAGATGGTAGTAAAAATTCTAAGGAAATTCTTGAGAACTGGGTTCTACCGGTTCCATTGGATGACCATGGCAGTGGAATAAAATTCAGGCTCCTCACCTTGAGAGCAGGCCCCGATTTATTTCTCCCACCTCATCTCCTATGATGCTTTCACTCCTCAAGATATTCCAGCCACACGTGCCACTTTCTGTTCATGTTATTCAGCCAACCAATGTTTCTGATCCTTTCGCATGTGCTAAGCACTGGGCCAGACCATGGAGGGCCATGGGTGACTTGCTAAGGAATCTGACCTTGATCTTTAAGGCAACAAGAATGCAAATGAACCAGAGAATGACATGATCAGATCTGTGTTTCTGGAAGATGGCTGGAAGGAAGGTGGAGGATGGATTGGACAGGCTCGAGATTCAAGACAAGGAGATCAGCTAGGAAAGTGTTGCAGGATTCTGAGTAAGAGGAAATGAAGGCCTGGACCAAGGCGATAGCAGTAAGGGAAGGAAGTAGGGGGAGGAGCTGAAAAATAGTAAGGAAGGGAACAAAACTCTGGGGACCGATGAGTTACAGAACGGTTAGGGAGCTAAGAAGAATCAAGCTTCAATAACTAAATGATAAGGTTCAGATTTCCTGACCATTGTTTTCTCATTTGTAATCAGCCTTACTTGCTCAGAAGATGACCTGTATGGTTCCTTTGGATTCCGAAAGTCTATTATTTCTGTAATTGTT
The DNA here is from genome assembly GCF_030014295.1 of Loxodonta africana. Classification (NCBI taxonomy): domain Eukaryota; kingdom Metazoa; phylum Chordata; class Mammalia; order Proboscidea; family Elephantidae; genus Loxodonta; species Loxodonta africana. The sequence continues at coordinate 81,069,211 of NC_087355.1, read as the reverse complement.
TAGATTTTTGGATAGCATAGAGCAGAATCTTCTTAGAATGCAGGTGGCTTCCCCTTAACAGAACAGAGTGACCTTGAATTCAAACACAAGAACATGTACAACTGTGTTGAACTCAGAACCAAGCCAGTTTTTGTTTGCTATGCATCTGAAGGTCTTGGCAATGGGCCCATTCTTTGGGGTTGATTTATTGTAAATAAGGCATTGTCCTGGCTGTCAGGGACTTGGAGATGTACGTTGTGCTGCAGATAGCTGCTGTGTTACAGGATTGGCTTTTAAACTAAGAGAGAACATTTCTTTCTTCTTTTTGTTTTTCAAGGACGAAAGTATAAAGTCCCTAGAGAAATTCTCTTAGCAACCATTCTGAAGTAAGGCAGTCCCTTGGGAAAAGAACGTCCCTGAATTCAAACCCACTCCATATTCTCATGGCAGAGAAGTAGCTGAAAATACATTGGTGTGTCTTTACCTGATTCTCAAATGTTTTTTAGTTTTTGTTTTTGATTTAAACAAAATAACGTTAGTGAGATATAATTCATATACAATAAAGTTCACCGATTTAAAGTGGATAATTCAGTGGCTTTTAGTATATTCACAAAATTGTATATCAAGCACCACTATTCAATTCCAGAACATTTGCACCACCCCAAAAAGAAACCCTGTACCTATTAGCACAGTCACTCCCAACTACCCCTCTCCCCAGCTCCTACCAAACACTACCGTGTTTTTACGCAAATAACATATACGTTATACGTTTTTTCCCAACCTTGCAACCTCCCCCATGCATAAGTGTCATGTGTGGGCACGTTATTGTGAAAAAACACCGTAATCTCTTTTCTGTCTCTTTTCTGCTTGTTCTGAACATTTCATGTAAATGGGAATCGTGCAACATGTGGCCTTTTGTGTATGACGTCTTTCACTCAGCATAATGATTTCAGAGTTCATCCATGTCATTCCATGTATCAGTGCTTCACTCCCTTTTATGGCCACATAATATTCCATTGTGTGGATATAGCACATTTTGCTTATCCATTTGTCAGCTGATAGACATTTGGGTGGTTTTCACTGTTGGCTATTATAGTGTGGCAGTGAACATTGGTATACGTTGTTGTGAGAACACAGGGTTTCAGTTCTCTTAGGAAAACCTGCGATGTGGTGAAACCCATGTGAAATTGTTCACTACAGATTAGTAAGCAAGCACAAGTAAGCCCATGCTTACCTTGATTATTGGGTCGTCTGTCCCTGGATCCCACAGGTGAAGAGATGAACTTAGTCTAGAACCTGGAAAGTTGGGTTGGATCCGCAAGCAGGGAGCCCTCCAGCTGCAACTTAAAGGCTGAGTAAGACTACCGGGCAGAGAAATGAGGAAGAGAATTCCAGGCACAGGGAACAGCCTAACAAATGCTCAGACTCATGAATATATGCATAGCACATAGCAGATGGCCTGGGTTTGAATAATGACCCTGCTGCTTCCTAACAGAACAATTCATTTAACTGTGAGCAATTCATCTAGCCTCTCTGCACCTCAGTTTTCTCATCAAGAAAAAGGGGGTGATAATGGTATTTATCGCATAAGGCTATTATGAGGATTAAATGAGTTGATCCATATAAACCTCTTCAAAGAACATATGACCAATAATTATTGTTCAGTAACTGTTAGTGATGAAGATGAGGGTATCAACGATGCTGTTGCTGGTGGTGACAGAGTTATGGGGCATGTGGCTGTCACATTACAATAGTCTGTTTCTGGTCTGTCCCCACCACTAAACAAACACCCCCCACCAGCCCAGCATGAAGCTCAGCACACATGTTCTGAATGAATATATGAATGAATGGCTGAGAAGAGCCTGGTTCAGGCTGGGGAAGCCCACCCCATTCATTGGTTCCCTATAGATGTGCCCCTTTGTCCCAGAGCTCCACTCTGCCCATCTTCCAAGGGAAGCTTTGGGCCCAATTTTGGGGATGGGGAGCAACTATTCCACATAATTTATGCTTGGTTTGTTTTCTTTCCCCCTCCCCCTTGTAGGAAAGAACAGCTGGAAGGAGTAGCCAGGTAAGTGTCTCCGATTCTGAACCCCCTTGTCCCTCTGCTGTGTCGAGACATGGGATCCATTTCAGTGTGGTGTAGTGCCCCTGGGTGGCCATGCTGGTCACAGGATAGGGTCTTTGGGGCGCACTGTTGTTGCTGGTCACCGTATTCCTCTGCCATTTCCATGTTGATTGACTCAAGGACAACTTAATAGTAATCATAGCGGCAGCCACTTATTGGGTGTCTCCTCTGGGCTGGGCTCTGTGCCTGGAATTCTGCAATAGAGTATCTCCTTTTGTCCGTACAGCCACAGCGTAAGGCACGCCAGAACAGAGCAGCCTGGATTTAAGTTTTCCATCCTAGTTCCTTTATTTCTCATTTTTCCAATTTATGTTTGAAAATGGTTTCTCTGCACTTACCAAATCAGGGGCTCTGGCTTCGCCCGGAACACTGACCTTGGCTCTGAGGAGGGCTTTTCTTGAAGGATTTGCAGCATCCTCCAAGAATGAGGCCTGAATGGTTCAGGTTCTGGAAATCTCTACACAGAAGGGCAGAGATGGCTTTTGAGTTTCAGGGATGAACTTGACCTCTCATTTGATTATCCTTTGAAGTCCTGGATTTCAGGCAGCACAGCTAAGAAGTAAGCTGATACCCCTCGCTGGAGGAGGAATCCCTTAAGCCTCTTAGGTACCATGCTGTGAGTGGTTCAGAGCAGAGGGTTCTGATTTGAGCCCCACATGTCCAAATTCTAGCACTGTCTGTATCTGTCTCCTATAAACTGTCCTCTGTGACCAATGGGGTATTAAATGGGCAAAGCAGTTCAGACTGTTAGAGGTTTCAGTGAAGTGTGTAAGCGCCAAGCAAGCAAATCCTAAATCCCAGCAAAGATAGCACCAAGAGAATTCTCTCAATATCTTTTTAACACTCAGCAGTTATGTGGAGATTTCAAGTCAGGACAAAGTGGCTGCCATTAATTTTGTCTTGCTTAGTTTGGCTGGAAATAAGCTTCTCATGTATTTATCCCCTACCAAGGCTGAGCACAGTGACAACCTTCAGTGTTCTGAGATGAGCATTAGGGAGGACCCTAAAATAATACTCATCTAGGCTCATTAAAAATAATAATAATAATAAAATAACTGGCTTCTTTGTGGGCCAGGAAATCTTATCCATTCTTTTCACACATGACGCCAACCTCTTCCTGCCTCTGAGGGAGGAGGATTATTTGCTGAGATAATGGTGACGGGCAGCATTTATTGAATGTTTTCCACATCGTAGGCAGCCTGCTAAGCACTTTGAATGCATTACTTCATTTAATCCTCAAACAACCCTGGGAGATGTGGGCTTACTGTCATTTTGCACGTGAAGAAACTGGGGGTTGGGGAGGATGAGATATGTCCAAAATCACGTGGTCGATCAGGACATTTCGACCCCAGCTGGTTTTGCCCTGAAGCCCATAATTGTGGTCACTACCCTGAGCCCCTGATGTGTTAAGCAGGGCGTGGGCTAGGACCATAGGTAACCAGGCAGAACTTGACTTTCCAGGATTTCCAGTGGGGCAGGCAGATGTGAAAACTACAGTCTCTACAGAGTGTGGGAAACGCTGGGACAGAGATGAACACACAGTGTCTTTGGAGCAAAAGAGGCGATGTCATCGCCAAGACGCTGGAGCGTGCTTTAAAGGGGCAAACGTGGGCACGGTGGAGTGACCAGGCAACCAGTGGCACTGCCAGTGGAGGGACCTGTGTGTGCAAAGTCACGCAGGAGGGTCCTTGGGGAGGGCAAAGGGTTTGGTGCAGATGGAATGACAGTTCACTTGTGATGTAGCAGGGCAGGTGGGCAGGGGCCAAGAAGAACTAGGGCCTAAGAAGTGGCTGTCATAAAGTCCCCTTGACTTAGCTCATGGGTAGGAACACCTTAAGGGATATGCAATCGACTTCCTGCCTTGTTCACTGTCTTTAGCCCCTGGGCCCTGCAATACTCTGTCTTATTAGTCATTCATCTAGTGCCAGCCAGGAAAAGAGCTCCGAAAATTTACACTTCAGCTCCAGGAAGGTGGAGCTGGCTGAATACTGGAGTTTCTCTGGAGTTCCCTGGGCAGGTTTTTAATGGGGTTCTCACTCAAACTTCTGTAACAGTGCTAGGGGAGAGAGGCAGACCCAGAGGCGGGCAGGAGTCAAAACTTCTTGTTCATTCATTCATGTATCAGATTTTTTTAGTGCTGTATATATGCCAGGGTGAAAGCAAGAAACTTCATAGATATGATCACTGGCAATTCTCTCCAAACCTCTACAAAGCAGGTGTTATTGGACCCACTTAACAGGTGAGGACACAGTGCTCAGGGTGTACAGGAGAAATCTTCAGTCCTTGTCTCTGCAGCCCCAGCACCCATGGTCTTCCGGCTACACAAAGTTGCAGAGGCATCAATAGATTCTGATGGGGAGTACAGGGCTTTCATGATCAGACATGCTCTTCAGAACACAGAAAATTATCTCAGGCTGATGCAGAGCCCGAAGGTATAGTCCCAGGCATTCAACAGCCCCTATTCACTCACTCACTCACTTGTTCATTCTACAAGTCGTTGAGGGCCTTCTGTATGCCACACCCTGCGTTGGGTGATAGAGAGGAAGCTGCTGAGTGGAGTATATTGATATGTGAGAACATGAATTGTTGCTCTCTCTTGAATTTACAACCCAGAAAGGATGCCAGTCCTTGTGCTCACTAGGATAAGAGGGCAGGGGTTAAGAAATGTTGTCGTTAGGTGCCATTGAGTTGGTTTCAATTCATAGGGGCCCTATGTACAACAGAACAAAGCACTGCCTGATCTTGCGTCATCCTCACAATCATTGTTATGTTTGAGCCCATTGTTGCAGCCACTGTGCCAATCCATCTAGACTCAGGTCTTCCTCTTTTTCATTGACCTTCTACCTCACCAAGGATCATATCCTTGTCCTGAATAACATGTCCAAAGTACTTTGGATAAAGTCTCACCATCCTTGCTTTCAAGAAGGATTGTGGCTATACTTCTAAGAGAGACTTGTTCGTTCTTTTGGCAGTCCATTGTATATTCAGTATTCTTCTCCAACACTAATTCAACGGAATCAATTCTTCAGTCTTCCTAATTCATTGTCCAGTTTTCACATGCATACGAGGTGACTGAAAATATCATGGCTTGGGTCAGGCAAACCTTAGTCCTCAAAGTGACATCTTTGCTTTTCAAAACATTGAAGAGGTCTTTTCCAGATTTGCCCAATGCAATATGTCATTTGATTTCCTGACTGTTGCTTCACTGGGCGTTGATTGTTGATCCAAGTAAAATAAAATCCTTGACAACTTCAATGTTTTCTCCCTTTATCATGATGTTGCTTATCAGGACAGTTGTGGGGATTTTTGTTTTCTTTATGTTAAGGTGTAATCCATACTGAAGGCAGTAGTCTTCAGTCTTCATCAGTAAATGCTACAAGTCCTCTTCAGTTTCAGCAAGCAAATTGTGTCACCTGCATAGCAGAGGTTGCTAATGAGTCTTCATTTTTGCCCATAGAATCCTTCCAAATTGCAACTTGAAACTCGAATTTTTTCTTCAGTTCTTTTGGCTTGAGAAATGTCAAGCGTGTTCTTCCCTTTTGGTTTTCTAACTCTAGGTCTTTGCACATTTCATTAAAATACTTTGTCTTCTCAAGGTGCCCTTTGAAATCTTCTGTTCAGCTCTTTTACTTCATTTCTTCCATTGGCTTTGTCTACTCTGTGTTCATGAGCAAGTTTCAGAGTCTCTTCTGATATCCATCTTGGTCTTTTCTTTCCTGTCTTTTTCTTATTGATTCTCCTTTTGAAGGAGACCTTTTTTTAATCCCTGGCTGCTTTTAAAATTTTTGTTTTGTTTTGCTTTTAAAATTTTCTCTTTATCTTTGGTTTTGGCAAGTTTAATGATAATATGTCTTGGTGATTTTCTTTTTGGATCAATCTTATATGGGGTTCGATGAGCATCTTGGATAGATATCCTTTCGTCTTTCATGATGTCAGGGAAGTTTTCTGCCAACAGATCTTCAACTATTCTCTCTGTATTTTCTGTTATCCCTCCCTGTTCTGGAACTTCAATCACACGCAAGTTATTCTTCTTGATAGAGTCCCACATGATTCTTAGGGTTTCTTCATTTTTTTTTTTAATTCTTTTATCTGATTTTTCTTCAACTATAATTTTTATATTGGTGTCAATTGCCTTACCCTCCAGCTCCTCTACTCTGCATTCCAATTGCTCGATTCTGCTCCTCTGACTTCCTATTTTGTTGTCTAATTCTGTAATTTTACTGTTAATCTTTTGTATTTCTGAATGCTGTCTCTCTATGGATTCTTGCAGCTTATTAATTTTTCTACTATGTTCTTGAATAATCTTTTTGATTTCTTCAACTGCTTTATCAGTGTGTTCCTTGGCTTTTTCTGTAGAATGCCTTATTTCATTTCTGAGGTCATCCCTGATATCTTGAAGCATTCTGTAAATTAGTTTTTTATATTCTGCATCTGGCAATTCCAGGATTGTATCTCCATTTGGGAAAGATTTTGATTCTTTAATTTGGGGGGTTGTAGAAGCAATCATGGTCTGCTTCTTTATGTGGTTTGATATTGACTGCTGTCTCCGAGCCATCTATAAGATATTGTAATGATTTATTTTATATTTGCTCACTGAGTCTTATCTTGTTTTGGTTTCTTTCAATATACGTAGACGGGCTACTAGATTGCATTGTCTTGATTGTTGTAGCCTTTGAATCACTTATGTCCTATTACCAGGTGGTTTGGGCTGTTACCAGATATATAAGCCTAAGAGTCCATCCACTTTTCTTGAGTAGAATCTGATTTTGGGTTACCAAGTGTGTGGTGTAGACTGTCACCTATTCGCTTAGAGGAGTAGTGGTGATAGTTGTGTGCACCAGATTCTAGTAGCAGCAGGGGGTCACACTCCGGGGGGGCAGGATGCTGACAGGCTTCCCCCAAGTGCCAGTGAGGTAGGTGTGTCTCTATTCCTAAAGCATTTTGGTGGGTGGGCTCTGCAGCTATACCTTAGGCACCCAATGCATGTACCTCTACAGATTGATAGGTGTCACTATCCTCAGACCCCTATGGCAGGAGGCTAGGTGGTTTGGGTGGAGCTTCAGCCCTCAGTTCCCTGTTGTGGGTCAATGAGGGCTCTGTTTAATAGGTAGAGGTATCAGACCTGGAAAACTTGTCTTTCCAGTAATCCGCTAAAACAATTACAGCCAGATCACTATCAGAATTGCCTTTGCATTATAATAGCCAACTTGTTCCCTGTAGGGATGAAAGCCCAAGACCGTGGATCTCGTATGCTTGGCTGGAGCTGGTTCTGTATTTTTAGTCCAATTTTGGGAAGTCAGGGAAGGATTTTTGGTCCCTGGGTTTTTTGTAGCTGCTTCTTTCAGGCCAGGAGAATGGGTTAGGAAAAGACAAGACAAAAAAAACAAAAAACAAAAAAAAACACAGAGCACTTCACTCTCTAGCCCAGGAAATTCCAATGTTAATGAAGCCACCTGGGAAGGGGAGGGGAGGGATCAGATAGATAGAAGAGAGTAGCACCCAGGAATATAGACAAAGTTACTTATCTTGCTTGGTAATGACTGTTTTATCTGAGATTCCTGAGGGGTGTGTAGCCTGTGTGCATTGGCTGGGTCAAGATTGCCCCCAAGAGTCAAGCCTGCGTCCTGTGCTTGTGCTGTCTCAGAAGCCGTGGTCAGTTCCTCTGCTCCCAGTCCAAAGCTCAGTGACAAGGTTCCCCGGCTGGGACACCGCACTCCAGGCTCCAAAACCAATCACTGCCTCCTGGTGACTTCTCCTCCTGTCAGCCGTGTCGCTGCGCTGCCCGCGTGCACTGGCTGGGTTTCCCCTGCAGTCACTTCAGGGGGCTAGGGCTGTGTCCTGTGTTTGCGCCATCTCAGGAAGCCATGCTCAGCTTCCCTGAGCCCAGTTCAAAGCCCGGCGCCAAGGTTTTCTGACTGGGACGCTGGCTCCAGGCTCCAAAAACAGTCGCTGCTTCCCTGTGGTTGCTTGTTCTCTCGTTAGCCACATCAGTGTGCAGCCTGCTTGCGGTGGCTGAGTCTCTATCACTCAGGTCAACTCTTTAGATCTGTGTTTGATGGTCAGGGTTCGTAGATTGTCATGTATGGGATCGATTCACTTGTTTTTCCGAGTCTTCATTGCAAGAGGGATCCGAGGTAGCTTCTACCTAGTCAGCCATCTTGGCCCCGCCTCTCTCCTGTCTTTTTAATGACCTTCTGCTTCCTTCAATTATAATGTCCTTAATGTCACTCCACAACTCATTTGGTCTTTGGTCATTAATGTACAATGCGTCAAATCAATTCTTGAGATGGTGTCCAAATCCAGGTGGCGTATACTGAAGGTTGTATTTTGGCCCTCGAGGGCTTGTTCTAATTTTCTTCAGCTTCAAATTGAGCTTGCATATGAGCAATTGATGGCCTTTTCCAGAGTCAGCCCCTGGCCTTATTCTGACTGATGGTATTGAGCTTTTCCGTTGTCTCTTTCCACAGATGTAGTAGATTTGATTCCTGTGGTTTCCATCCAGTGAGGCCCACATGTAAGCCACCCTTTAAGTTGTTGAAAAAAGATATTTGCAGAGAAGAAGTCGTTGGTCTTTCAAAATTCTATCATGCAGGTAGCTAACAGATATATGAGGAAATGTTCACGATCATTAGCCATTAGAGAAATGCAGATCAAAACTGCAATGAGATTTCATCTCACTCCAACAAGGCTGCCATTAATCCAAAAAACACAAAATAATAAATATTGGAGAGGCTGTGGAGAGATTGGAACCCTTCTACACTGCTGGTGGGAATGTCAAATGGTACAACCACTTTGGAAATCGATTTGGCGCTTCCTTAAAAAGTTAGAAATAGAACTACCATACGATCTAGCAATCCCACTGCTTGGAATATATCCTAGAGAAATAAGAGCCTTTACATGAACAGATATATGCACACTCATGTTTATTGCAGCTCTGTTTACCTTAGCAAAAAGATGGAAGCAACCAAGGTGCCCATCAATGAATGAATGGATAAATTATGGTATTTTCACACAATGGCATACTACGCATCAATAAAGAACAGTGAGAAATCTGTGAAACATTTTGTAACATGGAGGAACCTGGAAGGCATTATGCTGAGTGAAATTAGTCAGTTGCAAAAGGACAAATATTGTATAAGACCACTATTATAAGAACTTGAGAAATAGTTTAAACTGAGAAGAAAACATTCTTTTGTGGTTACGAGAGGGGGGAGGTCAGGGGGTGGGAGAGGGGTATTCACTAATTAGATAGTAGATAAGAACTTCTTTAGGTGAAGGGAAAGACAACACACAATACAGGGGGGGTCAGCACAACTGGACCAAACCAAAAGCAAAGAAGTTTCCTGAATAAACTGAATGCTTCAAAGGCCAGCGTAGCAGGGGCAGGGGTCTGGGGACCATGGTTTCAGGGGACATCTAAGTCAATCGGCATAATAAAATCTATTAAGAAAACATTCTGCATCCCACATTGAAGAGCGGCGTCTGGAGTCTTAAATGCTAGCAAGCAGCCATCTAAGATGCATCAATTGGTCTCAACCCACCTGGATCAAAGGAGAATGAAGAACACCAAGGACACAAGGTGATTACAAGCCCGAGAGACAGAAAGGGCCACATGAACCAGTGACTACATCATCCTGAGACCAGAAGAACTAGATGGTGCCCAGCTACAACCGATGACTGCCCTGACAGGGAACACAACAGAGAACCCCTGAGGGAGCAGGAGAGCAGTGGGATGCAGACCCCAAATTCTCATAAGACCAGACTTAATGGTCTGAGTGAGACTGGAAGGACCGCGGTGGTCATGGCCCCCAGACCTTCTGTTGTCCCAGGACAGGAACCATTCCTGAAGCCAACTCTTCAGACATGGATTGGACTGGATGATGGGTTGGAGAGGGATGCTGGTGAGGAGTGAGCTTCTTGGATCAGGTGGACACTTGAGACTATGTTGGCATCTCCTACCTGGAGGGGAGATGAGAGGGTGGAGGGGGCTAGAAGCTAGTGAAAAGGACACGAAAAGAGAGTGGAGGGAGAGAGCAGGCTGTCTCATTATGGGGAGAGTAATTGGGAGTGTGTAGCAAGATGTATATGGGTTTTTGTGTGAGAGACTGATTTGATTTGTAAACTTTCACTTAAAACACAATAAAAATTATTTTTTAAAAAATCATGCAATCTCCGGCATCATTTCTATCACCAAGGCCATATTTTCCAACTACCTATCCTTCTTCTTTGTTTCCAACTTCCATGTTCCAATCACCAGTAAATATCAATGCCTCTTGATTACACGTTCAATCAATTTCAGACCACAGAATTTGGTAAAAATCTTCAGTTTCTTCAACTTTGGCATTAGTGGTTGGTGCATAAATTTGAGTAATAGTCCTATTTACTAGTCTTCCTTGTAGGCATATAGATATTATTCTATCATTGATGGCATTGTACTTCAGTGTAGATGTTGAGATGTTATTTTTGACTATGACTGCAACACCATTCCTCTTTAGCTTGTCATTCCCAGTATAGTAGGCCATATGATTGTTTGGTTCAGAATGGCCAGTGCCAGTCCTTTTCAACTCACTAATGCCTGTGATATCGATGTTTATGCATTCCTTTTCATTTCTGTTGATTTTCAGTTTTTCTAGATTCATACTTTGTACATTCCAAGTTCTGATTATTAATGGATATTAACTAAAACAGCTATTTATTCCCATTTTGAGTCATGCCCCATCAACAAGTGAAGGTCCCAAAAGCTTTACTCCCTCGACGTCATTAACCTAAAACCTAGTGCCGTTGAGTCAACTCCAACTCATAGCAACCCTATAGGACAGAGTAGAGCTGCCCCATAGAGTTTCCAAAGAGTGCCTGGCGGTTTCGAACTGCCAGCCTCTTGGTTAGCAGTCGTAGCACTTAACCACTATGCCACCAGGGTTTCCTAGGTCAACTCTATTTCGAGGAGGCAGCTCTTCCCCGGTCGTATTTTGAGTGCCTTTCAACCTGAGAGGCTGATCTTCTAGCACTATATCAGACTGCTACTCATAAGGTTTTTACTGGCCTATTTTTTCAGAAGTAACCAGCAAGTCTTCTTCCTAATCTGTCTTAATCTGGAAGCTTTGCTGAAACCTGTCCACTATTGGTGACCCTACTGGTATTTGAAATAGAGGAAATAAATTAATACTTACAGATAGACAATAGCAACTCCTAATGTTAGACAGGAAACTTAGGGGGCAGTGAATTTATGTCAGTGGGGAAGGAACAATTCAGAAAAGGAGGGTGAGGATGGCTTTATAACTTGGAGAATGTAGTCAGTGTCATTGAATTTTACATGAAGAAATTGTTGAATTGGTGTATGTTTTGCTGTGTATATTTTCAACAATAATAAAAAAATTAGTATTTATAGAACACCTTCTATGTGCCAGTTTCTGTGCCAAATCTTTCACAGCTATTACCTCAGAGCAACTACTTGAGGCAGGGAGTACTTATTCCCGTTGTACAGATGAGGTAACTGTATAGATAAGGCTCAGAAAGGCCACAGATTTTCTCAAGGTCACAGAGATAGTAAGGGGTGGAGCTGGGCTTCAAGTCAAGTTGCAACTGGCATGTTGCACTAGGGCAACTTTATTTTAGAGTTATTAACATTTTTTTTTTTTTTTTTTGGTGCCAGGAACCCTTATGGCAGCATGACTGTGAAGGTTGTATGTCAACTTGGCTGGGCCATGACTCTCCATGGTTTTGCAGTTATGAAATGATGTAGTTTGACAGTTATGTAATCATGTAGTCATCCTCCCTGATGTGATCAGCAAAATCAGTCATAAAGGGAGTTTTCTTGATGGTGTGGCCTCCATCCAATATATATATGGACATTCTGGTAAAGCTTACTTGCTTGGTCTGGATCCTGCATCTGGCTTGTCATCATCTGACCTCCAGTTCTTGGGGCATGAGTCAGTTGCCTGCTGTATTGCCTGCTGATCTTGGGATTTGCCAGCCTCAGCAGCCTGTGATCCAGCAGCCTACTGGCTGACCTGCCAGTCTTGGGTTTGTCAGCCCCTATTGCTGTGTGAGTTAGATGCCTCCAGCCTGATGCCTGATCCATGGAATTGGGGCTTGCCAGCCTTTACAACCGTGTGAGCCATTTCCTTGAAATAAATCTCAATTTCTCTATATATGTATATGCTTCACTGGTTTTACTTCTCTAGAGAACCCAGCCTAACACATTGGGTACCAAGAATGGTTCTAGAGAAACAAAATTGTAAGGATGAGTTTTCTAAATTAGTTCTCAAGTCTGACTAGTCTTAAAGGTACTGATGACTCTGCTTCCAGTAGTAAAGAGGATGCTGGTAATCTATGTGTGAGGTGGCAATATTAATACACAAAATATCACCACCAATAGATCAAGTGTTGATGAGAAATGAGGCTTTGCTTGATCGCGTGTTTGATATTTTTCTACAATTTTGTGAGAATGAGAAGTGTAAAGAAGCTTGTTGGTTGGTCCTACTTTCACTAGACAAAGTGGTGAAAGAAAGAGCTGAGCTCAGGGCTTCAGAGTCATAGCTCAAGTGCAGCATGTTGTTGTTTTTAGGTGCTGTCGCGTTGATTCCAACTCATAGCAACTCTGTGTACAACAGAACAAAACTCTGCCTGGTCCTATGCCATCCTCACAGTCATTGTTATGCTTGAGCCCATCGTTGCAGCCACTGTCTCAATCCATCTCCTTGAGGATCTGCCTCTTTTTTGCTGACCCTTCATTTTACCCAGCATGATGTCCTTCTCCAGGGACACTGGTCCCTCCTGATAACATGTCCAAAATAGGTGAGATGAAGTCTCGCCATCCTTGCTTCTAAGGAGCATTCTCGCTGTACTTCTTCCAAGACAGATTTGTTTGTTCTTCTGGCAGTCCATGGTATACTCAGTATTCTTCCCTGGGTACCCTTGAGGAAGGAACCCACTACACTGCCAAAAATTTATACTGTTAATCTTTCTCCCAGCCTTTCCTAAAGGGATCTATGGCCTCTCACAAGTGACTGTTCATTGGGGAAAATGAAATAATTAGACTTTTGGGGGATTACTGGATACTGACTCTTAACTCTGACACTAATTCCAGGAGACCCAAAATGTCACTGTAGCCCACCAGTCAGAGTGGGATTGTACGTATGGAGGTCAGATTATTAATGGAGTCTCAGCTTAGGTTCATCTCACAGTGGGTCCAGTGGGTCCCTGAACCAATCCTGTGGTGATTTCCCCAGTTCAAAATGCATAATTGGAATAGATATACTCAGCAACTGGCAGAACCCACACATTGGGTCCCTGACAAGTGGAATAAAGGCTATTATGGTAGGACCAGGCAGTGTTTCATTCTGTTGTATATAGGATCACTACAAATTGGAACCAACTCGATGGCACCTAACAACAACATGATAGGAAAAGCTGAGTGGAAGCCATTAGCACTGCCCCTACGTATGAGAACAGTAAACCAAAAGCAGGAATTGCAGAGATTACTGCCACCATCAAGAACTTGAAGGATGCTGCGGTGTTGATTCCCACCACATCCCCACTCAACTCTCCTGTTTGGCCTGTGCAAAAACAAATGGCTTTTGGAGAATGACAGTGGATTATCGTAAACTTAACCAGGTAGTGACTCCAATTGCAGCTGATGTTCCAGATGTGGTTTCATTGTTGAGCAAATTAATACATTTCCTGGTATGTGGCTCTTGATTTGGCCAATGTCTTTTTCTCAAAAGCAGTTTGCCTTCAGCTGGGAAGGCCAGCAATACACCTTAACTGTCCTACCTCAGAGGTGTATAACTCTCCAGCCTATGTCATAATTTAGCCTGCAAGAAACTTGACCAACTTTCCCTTCCACAAGATGTCACACTGATCCATTACATTGATGATGATATGCTGATTGGACCTAGTAAGAAAGAAGCGTCAATGACTCTGGACTTATTGGTAAAACATTTGCATGCTAAAGGGTTGAAAATTAATCTCACAAAAATTCAGATTCCTTCCACCTCAGTGAAATTTCTAGGAGTCCAGTGGTGTGGGGCACGTCAAGATATTCCTTCTAAAGTGAAGGATAAGTTGTTGCATCTGGCCCCTCCTACAACTAAAAAGGAGACACAACACCTGGTAGGCCTTTTTGGATCCGGGGGGCAACATATTCTCCAACACATCTTCATTTGGGTATGCTATCCTGGCTTATTTATCAAGTGACTTGAAAACCTCCTAATTTTGAGTAGGGCCCGGAACAAGAGAAGGTTCTGCAACAGGTTCAGGCTGCTGTGCAAGCTGCTCTGCCATTTGGGTGATATGATCCAGCTGGCCCAATGGTACTTGAAGTGTCAGTGGCAGATATGATACTGTTTGGAGTCTTTGAAAGGCCTCTATTGGTGAATCACAGCATAGACCCTTAGGATTATGTAGTAAAGTCCTGCCATCCTCTACAGATAACTACTCTCCTTTTGAGAAACAGCTTGACCTTGTTACTGGGCCTTAGTAGAGGCTGAATGCTTAACCATTGACCATCAGGTCACCATGTGTTCTGAGCTTCTCATCATGAACTGAGTGTCGTCTAATCTACACAGTCATAAAGTCAGACATGCACAGCAGCACTCCAGCATTAAATGGAAGTGGTATATACAAGATCGGGCTCAAGCAGGACTTGAAGGCACAAGTTACATGAGGAAGTAGCCCAAATGCCTACTTCTATCACATTTACTGCCCTCTCTCAGTCTGCACCTATGACCTCATGAGGAATTTCTTATGATCAGTTGGCTGAGGAAGAGAAAACTGGTGCCTGGTTTACAGATAGTACTGCACGATAGGCAGGCACCACTTGTAAGTGGACAGCAATAGCACTGCAGCCCATTTCTGGGACCTCACTGAAGGACAGAGGTGAAGGAGTATCCTAGCAATGGATGCTTTGAGCAGTGCACCTGGTTGTTCACTTTGCTTGGAAGGAGAAATGGTCAGGTGTGCAACTGTATACTGATTCATGGCTGTGGCCAGTGGTTTGGCTGGATGGTCAGGGATTTGGAAGGAGCATGATTGGAAAATTGGTTCCAAGGAGGTGTGGGGAAGAGTTATGTAGATAGACCTGTCTGAATAGGCCAAAGAAGTGAAGATATTTGTGTCTCATGTGGTTGGTCTCCAAAGGGTGACCTTGGCAAAGGACAGTTTTAACAATCAAGTGGATAGGATGACACGTTCTGTGGAAACCAGTCATCCTCTTTCCCCAATCACTTCTGTCATTGCCCAATGGGCTCATGAACAAAGTGGCCACAGTAGCAGGGATGGAAGTTATGTATAGGCTCAGGAACATGGACTTCCGCTTACCAAGACCGACTTGGCTACAGCCACTGCTGAGTGCCCAACCTGCCAGCAGCAGAGACCAACAGTGAATCCCTGATATGACAGCATTCCTTGAGGTGATCAGCCAGCAACCTGGTGGACCGCTTCCATTATGGAAATGGCAGTTTTTCATTCTCACTGAAATGAACACTTACTCTAGATACGGATTTGCCTTCCCTGCACTTGATACCTCTGTCAAAACGACCATCCATGGACTCACAGAATTCCTTATCCACTGTCATGGTATCCCACACAGCATCAACTCAGATCAGGAGGGACTCACTTCACAGCAAATGAAGTGTGGCAACGGGCCTAAGGTAATGGAATTCACTGATCTTGCCATGTTCCCCATCATCCTGAAGCAGCTGGCTTAATAGAACAATGGAAAAGCCTTCTAAAGACACAATTGCAAGTCACACCACCAGGCAAAGAATCACAGCCTGCTGAGGTGCTTTCTGAGGGTAAAGGAATACAGAATGGGTGGTGGAAGAAGATAGTTCTAAATACCAGTTAGGACCACATGACCAGTTGCAGAAGTGAGGACTGAAATTGTTATAAGTATTTCTTCCTGTATGTGTGCATCAAATTTTTTTTTTCACTTATAAAGTTTAAAATGTAAATGGGGCTGGTGCATTTTCAGTTGTACACAGTTGTATAATGTTAGGTGTAAGTATGACTGTAATTGTCTATATTTAGAGATTGTGTATGGTTTCAGGAGATGTGTACAAGTGCCAAGTTGGCAAGGGGTGACTGTGATGGTTAAGGTTGCGTGTCAACTTGGCTGGGCCATGATTCTCAGTGGTTTGGCAGTTATGTAATGATGTAATTTGGCAGTTAGGTAATGATGTAGTCATCCTCCATGATGTGATCTGATGTGATCAGCCAATCAGTTGTAAGGGATGTTTACTCAGGGATGTGGCCTTCATTCAATATATATATGGACTTTCTGGCAAAACTCGCTTGCTTACTCTGGATCCTGCATCCAGTTCATCATCATCTGACCTCCAGTCCTTGGAACTTGATCCAGCTTCCTGACATATTGCCTACTGATCGTGGGATTTGTCAGCCTCCACAACCTCTGAGCCATCTTACCTGCCGATCTTGGGATCTGTTGGCCTCCACAGCCTGTGAGCCAACAGCTTGCCATCTTACCTGCCAATCCTGGATTCATCAGTCACCACAGCCTGTGAGCCAGCAGCCTGCCGCCTAACCTGCTGATCTTGGGTTCATCAGCCCCTGCAGCTACATGACTCAGGAGAAGCCTCCAGCTTGACGCCTGACCCACAGACTTGAGACTTGCAACTGCGTGAGCCATTTCCCTGAGATAAATCTCTCTGTCTTTCTTTCTTTCTCTTTCTCTCTATACATATATATGCTTCACTGGCTTTGCTTCTCTAGAGAACCAACCTAAAACAGGCGGTAAAGTCAAGACAATGGACCTTGTCTTAAAATAACAATTTTGAGTCCATGCGTAACATGCATATTATTACAAAAGAAACTGATAGTATTTAAACATGTTTTTCAAAATATTAATTAAATAAATTTGAGATATAACAATATATGTGCTTCTTTATGAATGAACCTAATGACAAGATCTAGTGGCAGGTCGAATACTACCATAATTTTGAAGCAGTGATGAACAAGAATAATACCAACAGATAATAGGGTATGAACTTATCTGTGATTCCTGTTGTGAAAAGTCACAGGCCTTGAGGATATTACTGTGGTTTGGTTCCTCCATTCATAATTGAAATAGATGCTAAATTTCAGTTGTTGTTCTGTGTCATTGAGTCAATTCCAACTCATAAAGACCCGTATGACAGAGTAGAACTGCCCCATAAGGTTTCCTAGGCTGTAATCTTAATGGAACAGAAAGCCAGGTCTTTTCTCCTTGGAGCTACTGGTGGGTTTGAACTGCCTGTGTTTTGATTAACAGCCAAATGCTTAACTAGTATACCACTAGGGTTTCATAAATTTCAGCTAGAGGGTAATAAATTAAAGATGTAATTTTTCCTCATCTAATCTCATAAAAACCAGTTGCCATTGAGTTGACCCCAACTCATGGTGACCTCATGTATGTCAGAATAGAACTGTGCTCCACAAAGTTTTCGCTTGTTGATTTTTGGGAAGTAGATCTTCAGGCCTTTCTTCAGAGGCACCTCAGAGTGGACTCAAACCTCCAGCCTTTCTGCTAGCAGCCAAGCATGTTAACTGTTTGCACCACTCAGGGACTCCTCTGAGTTCATGGACCCCTCAATTCTGCCTATGGTGGGAGGTCTGTGGACACCAGGTTAAGGACACCATGCTTTATATTATTTATGCTGTTCAGTTTTGTTCAAAGAACAGATGAGAATTTGTCTGTGTAAGTCATCTGAGTGCATGGCATGGTACAAAGAAAAGACAGGAAGTTACTGATGCAGAGGAAAAAGAGGAACAGAGAAAGGAGAACGTTCTGAAACATCTCTACTATGATCTCAGCATTTTATATTCTGCACGTCATTTACCGAGTCCATGGGTGGTGTAGATGGTTAACGTGCTCTGCTGCTAACTGAAAAGTGGGAGGTTCGAGTCCGCCCAGAGGTGCCTCGGAAAAAAGATCTGGCAATCTACTTCCAAAAAATCAACCATCGAAAACCCTGTGGAGCTCAGTTCTACTCTGACACACATGGGGTTGCCATGAGTCAGAATCAACTAACAGCCAACTGTTGTATTTTATTTTTATCTCATTTAAGTTTCATATCAGCAAATGAGGAAACTGAAGTTCAGAGAAGTTAAGTAACACGCCCAAGAAGTAATAGCTAGTAAGTTGTCGAGCTAGCATTTGAACCGAGCATTGTCCTATTTCAAGCTGCAAAAAAAACATTTTTAGGATCGTGAGTGCCCAGTTCCTATTCAGGTGTGGAGGAATGTGTGAGTCTTTATGGAGGGACAGAAATTATGAGAACCTACACTGAAGGAGGAAAATTGTTAATTTTTGCTTATTTTGTAGCCAAAAGCTGGGTCTCTTGGATCGGGTTCGCCTTTCTAATCCTCGTGGTAGCAATACTAAAGGAAAGCTATTTACCCCTCTGAATGTAGATGCCATAGAAGAAAGTCCTTCTAAAGAACCAAAGCCTGTTGGCTTAAACAATAAAGAGCGTTTCCGCACCGCCTTCCGCATGAAAGCCTACGCTTTCTGGCAGAGTTCTGAAGGTAACATATTCTTTCTTACTCCATCTCCTCTACTTCTCCAGTTCCTCAGCCTTTCCTACCCCACCTCTTCCCCTTTCCCATTTGAAGAACTCTCAAGTCGACAAAGTCGCCCTTTCCCTACCCCCCTGAACCAACTTCCTGCTTCATCTTCCTCATTTCCTCTGGGCTGGAGGCAACTGTTGTATATTCCCATGGCTTCATAGATTATAAAGCTCCCAAGTTAGCTTTTTTCACCACCATTGGTCAGGGCAAACCCCTCAGGGAGCGTTGGGCCATGTTGATGGTTTCTACAGGCAGACGGGCTGAGTGAATTATCGTGGAGGTCAACTTGTAGGAGGAAGAGGCCAGCTGCAGAGTGACCTGGAGGATGTAGGGCCTCCGTGCCCCAAGAGGGTGGGAACAGGAGTTGGGAAGCCCTTTCTTGGGCTGTATGAATGATAGCATCTGGCCCCTCTCACTTATGGAAAGGGACAACAAACAGGAAAGACTGTATCCTCAGTGTCTGCAGCACCCAGCCATTGACCCACACCATCTCAGTCAGTCCTCTCTAAGACTGCCTGAGGTGCACGAGGCTCACAAAATGGCTTCCCCAAGGTCATGAGGATAGTGGCTGACAGAGCAAGAATCCCTACTCAGTTCTGTCAGACTATAAAGCCCAAGCGTGACTTTGCTTCCTCTGCAGGACATCTCAGGAACCCTGGAATCATGACACTTCCTTCTGGCCTTCTCCTCTCACTAATAGTCCTGAAATCCAGGCAGCTATGACTTGGCCTTCTGGATAACAGAATGGGGATGATAAGAAAGGCACAGACTTCTCATCTGGAGAATACTGTGTGATTTCACAAAATGGGTACAAAGACTGGAGGTGACAAACCTAGTTGCTAGAAAGGCTCTCACTGAACAAGGCCCCTGAGCCTTCCCAAGTTTTGTGGCCTGGCGTTGACATGAGTGTCTCCCTCCCAGATGCAGGGACAGGTGATCCTGTGACGGAAGACAAGGGCTACGGGAATGACTTCCTCATTGAAGACATGATCCCCACCCTGAAGGCTGCCATCCGAGCAGTCAGGTAATGCTCTCCCTCTCCTCCCTACCTGGGTTCTTCCAAAGGGCCTGGTCCCACTTTCACAGGACTTGGCAGTTGGGATTTAGAAAGGGTAGGCAGGAAGTGCTGTTGGGATTCAGGAAGGTGGGGAAGAAGTGCTGTTGGGATCCAGGAAGGTGGGCAGGAAGTGCTGTTGGGATTCGGAAGGTGGGCAGGAAGTGCTGTTGGGATTCGGGAAGATGGGCAGGAAGTGCTGTTGGGATTCAGGAAGGTGGGCAGGAAGTGCTGTTGGGATTCGGGAAGATGGGCAGGAAGTGCTGTTGGGATTCAGGAAGGAGGGCAGGAAGTGCTGTTGGGATTCGGGAAGGTGGGCAGGAAGTGCTGTTGGGATTCGGGAAGGTGGGCAGGAAGTGCTGTTGGGATTCAGGAAGGTGGGTAGGAAGTCCCCTCAGTAACTCCCAACTCAGATTTGGAGTCCACTCATGTAAAACACAACAGAGAGGATGCTACTTAAAGGAAAATGATTCATGCATTAGCAAGTCATTATGGGTGATTCTTGCTTGTTTTTTTATAAAAATGCTTCCCCAGGACTCCTAACAGTGTTTCCAATTGCCACCCTCTTTCTGACCCTAAACCAGTTGCTGTCAAGTCAATCCCAACTCATGGCGACCCCATATGATCAGAGTAGAGCTGTGCTCCATAGAGTTTTCAATGGCTGATGTTTTGGAAGTAGATTGCCAGGTCTTTCTTCTGAGGCACCTCTGGGTGGACTTGAACCTCCGACCTTTCAGTTAACAGCTGAGCATCTTGATGTCCCATTTCACCACCCAGGACTCCTTTCTGACCTTAGCCACCATTTATTTTAAAAGGGGCAGGGGGACAGCAGTGCACTGACCAGTGCTTCCTCAGAATACCTTTTCTTCTGCCTCTCTTCTTCTATACAGTTCTTTTCATTGCCATTTTTAACAAGATTATCAATTATGGAATTTTTTGTTTGTATTGGATGAGATTATAATCCACCCTGGCTATTTCTGTTTTGCAAGAAAATAAAAATAGTCTCCTTCTTAAAGAAAACTTCATCAGGATATGGGCTTGTAAGCACTCAACAAGAAAGAAAGTGATTTCTAGAAATTAACTTGGGTTCTCCAAGAACTAGTCATGATATATTCTGCAAGGTTCCCGGTCCAATAGGTCAAGCCACTACAATGTATTATAATATGTGGATCTCAGCAAAATGTTTGACCCATTTCTCATGATACTATTATGTACAATATGACTGCAATATGTTTGAAGGAGAACACAACTACCTGGATTCATAATTGGTTAAATGAGCTTATTCAAGGAATATACATTAATGAATCTGTGTCAACCTGGAGGGAGTCTTTGCTGGGATGCTTCAGGGTTTTGGGCTCTGCCCTGTCCTTTTTAGCATTTTTATTGTCACCTTAGTTCAGGGGTCAGCAAACTTTTTCTGTAAAGGGCCAGATAGTAAATATTTTAGACTTTGTCATAATATAGTCTCTGTTGAAAATATTCAACTCTGCCATTGTAGTGCAAAGACAGCCAAAGATAACATATAATGAATGGGTATGGCTGTGTTCCAATAAAACTATTTACAGAAACAGGAAGAGGGCCAGATTTGGCCCACAAGCTATAGTTTGCCAGCTCCTACCTTAGACAAACCAAAAAACCAAACCCATTGCCATCGAGTCGACTCTAACTCATAGGGTCCCTATAGGACAAAACAGAACTGCCCTATAGGGTTACCAAGGAGGAAGTGATGGATTCCAACTGCCAACTTTTTGGTTAGCAGCCGAGCCACCAGTGCTCCCCTACCTTAGACAGAGCTATATAAAAAGCAGGCTTATAAAAATGACATAGTGTTGGGAGGGATGGTAAGTAAATTGGATCACATAATCAATATGCCAAAATACTTAGGTGCTGGCGTGATGGGCTATGACGACCAAGATGCATCTTGATGCACCATAAAATCTAACTGTGCAAGTACAAGATGGGACGATATGGGGTCAGCTGGGCTTCATAACACTGACCATTGATTAGGGAGTTTAATTGATGCTTAACAGGAGTCACTTCCTGATTCGGTCCTCAAGGAGCACTAGTTACCTTGGGTGGTGAGTTTACTGGTTCCTAGGAAGATGAAGGTAAGGGTGGCCACATTTATTAGTTCTGGGTGCTCCATGTTGTAAGAAACCTGAGAAAAATTGGAGAAAACAGGCTTAGTTGTCTTTGCTAGGAGCTCATGAGCAGGAGAATTTAAGATGCTAATGAAGAGGAGGTATATCAGCTGAATTGAAATAGAAAGCAGTGTGACACAGTGATTAAAAGCACAGACTTTGTCAGCATACAAACCTGGGTTTGAGGACCAGCTCTGACTTTGTCAGCTAGGTGGCCCCAAGGAGATGCTAAGTCTCTTGGAGAAAATTTGGTATCTATAAGTTGATCTCTTTAGGATGGCTTATATCACAGTTGGCTCAATGCTGACATATAATGAGAGCACAATAAACGCTATATCTTCTTGTCATTGTTTACTTATTATTCAAATGATTTAACGGTGGTGGTCATGAAGGCGAGGGGCTAGCCAGCCTTTTCCTGTGTGGTCTGAGGGACTGAACTAATGCCAGGAGCTGAAAGTTGTCCCCAGTCAGCCTTTTTCTCTTTGGTTCCTTTTTATCCTGCCTCTCACTTTGCTAGCCCCGTGTTAAGGTTCCCTTCACTCTTTACCCCTGACTCAGAAATGCATCTACTCCGCCTTGCAGAATTCTCCAGTTCCGTCTCTATAAGAAAAAATTCAAGGAGACTCTGAGGCCTTACGACGTGAAGGATGTGATCGAGCAGTATTCCGCAGGACATCTTGACATGCTTTCCAGGATAAAGTACCTTCAGGCGAGGTAAGGCAGTCGCATCTAGAGGGACTGTGCTGTCCTGTCCACTAAGGAGTCAAAGCCAAGTTTAAGGTGAAAGGCAGACAGAAATAATCCAGAATGCAGGGGGAAATTTAAGAGCAAAGATGTTCATCAAGTGTTACTTATAATAGTGAAAATAGGGAAGCATCATCAATTCCTAACTAAATAATGCAAACCATTTTATTGAGTTCCTATGTGTTTTACATATATGTGTCTAATTCCTTATAACCCCATAACCCCCCCCCCCAAAAAAAAACTCATTGCCGTCAAGTGAATTCTGACTCATAGCAATGCTATAGGACAGACTAGGGTTGCTCCATAGGGTTTCTAAGCAGCAGCTGATGGATTCAAACTGCTGACCTTTTGGTTAGCAGCCAAGCTCTTAACCACTGAGCCACCAGAGCTCCTTATGATCCCATAAGGTATTCAATTGTAGGTGGCATTTTATAGATGAGGAAACAGAAGCTCAAATGTCAAAATTATCCTGCGACTTGGTAGCAGAGCTGGGAGTCAAACCAGGTCCAACTGGTTGCAAAGCCCGTGTTCCCTCTCATAACACCACACTTCTGCAATTAGAAAAGAGTGATTAAGAAAAGCATGATACCTGCTCTCATTAAAAACTTATGCACCATCATTTGGACTTTTAGCCTCCAGGACTGTGAGAAAATAAATTTCTCTTTTATAAAGGACAAAAAACAACAAAAAAAAAGTGGTGCACAATCAAAAACGAAAGGATAAACAAAATGGGGTTTATACATATAATGAAAGATTGTTCAGCCATAAAGAGAAATGAAGTTTTGATACATGCTGCAACATGGACAAGCCTTGAAAACATGATGCCAAATGAAATAAGCCAGACACAAAAGGAGAAATACTGTGTGATCCTATTGATATGAAATACCTAGAGCTGACAAATGCAGAGACAGAAAGGCATGACTACCAGAGGTTGGAGGGGAGGACGAATGGAGAGCTATTGCTTAATGGGTACAGAGTTTCTCTTCAGGGTGTTGACAAAGTATGGAAAATAAATAATGATGAGGGTTGTACAGCTGAGTCAGAATCAACTAGACGGCAATGGGTCTGGTTTTTTGGTTTTGGTTATATAACACTGTGAATATAATTAATATCACTGAATTGTATACTTAAAATGCTTAAAATAGCAAATATTTATTAGGAATATTTTACCACAATAAAAAAATCATGCAGCCATCAAATGACATTTAGAAAAAGTATACAATGATATTTTTAAAATTATGTGATCTGTGAAAAGATATGCATGACATAATTACAAAAAATACAATCAGTATTACAAATATAATACAAATATATATATACATTTATACAGACATACATACTGTGCCTAGATCTGGTGATGATATTAACAAATATATATGTACAATATGATTACAAAAGCATGAAAAAACCAAACCCGTTGCTGTTGAGTTGATTCCGACTTATAGTGACCCTATAGGACAAAGTAGAACTGCGCCATAGGGTTCCCAAGGAGCAGCTGGTGGATTTGAACTACTGACCTTTTGGTTAACAGCCGAGCCCTTAATCCCTGCACCACCAGAGCTCCACAAAAGCATACACATATTTTCTCAGCAATACATAGGACACACATAGACTCTCCCACAGAGGAAGGTAGAAAAAAGAGTACAAGGACTTGCCCTCAGGGACTAAACCTCAGGGACTACAGGGGCTATATTGAGATGATAGGGGTATGTGTGATTTATAGTTTTCCTACTTTTTAAATTTATCAAATCTTTTTTAGTGACTTACAAAAGAAATCCTTTTAAAAAGAAAAAAAAAATTAAAAAATAAAGGGTAGTGTCATGTCTAGAGATGTAGAACTGGCCATCAGAATATTAAGTCCTATTTGGAGCTCATCCTCTGAGCTACATGAGATTGCAAATTGACGTGAACCTTCTCTGAGCTTCAGTTTCCTCACCTGAATAATATTTCCCCACTTGGTTGTCCTGCGGAGCTAATAGGAGCATACACGTGGAATGGGAGGGAAGGCAATGGTGCCATGGGTTGGAGGTGTGATTATTCCTGACCAGGATGTCAACTTTGACTGCCTAGCATAGTGGCAGGAACACAGCCGGTGCTCAATGCCTGCTGAATGAAGGAGTACATGAATGGAGTCTGAGCCTAAAGGTCTGTTATTTGTCCAAGTTTGGCTCTCTGTTTTTTCCCTTTTGGCATCATTTATGTATTGTCTAAGCAGCTTGATGTCAAGGACGTAAGACTCCAAAAGTATCGGCCAGCTTTAATGTGTCTGCAGTAGGCCATTGCAGACATAGCTTTCCATCTTCATCAGGCAAATGTGCTTCTATGAGTTGGCGCTGGAGGTTGACTGTCTGAATAGCTAATTGTGTGTCCCCAGGCCGTGCTGACACTTTGGTAGGCCGGGGAGACAGGCAGGTGATTTAGCATGTTAGTGTCACTGGAGGAGCAGCTGGGCTTCTAGATAAGAGGCAGTGATCCACCGCTGTCTGGGCTCATAGTCTTCATGGTCCTGGGTCTGCCATGAGCCTTCAAGACCACTCCTTATCCCCCTCCCCACCCCAAGCCCTGTAGGGCTTGGGGTGGGGAGGGGGATAAGGAGTGGTCTTGAAGGCTCAAGCCTTCAAGGTCTTGAAGGTGGGGAGGGGGAAGGCTCAAGCCCTGCTTAAGCACAACCGGCGAAAAAATCCCCTGTCCTGTTTGCAGGGCTTGGGGTGGGGAGGAGGATAAGGAGTGGTCTTGAAGGCTCATGGCAGACCCAGGACCATGAAGACTATGAGCCCAGACAGCCGTGGATCACTGTCTCAGGAAGCAGCCAGTGCCTTGTGCTGAAATGGAAGCAGGAGGCTGGAGCTGGTGTCAGATCTGTCACTCCAATGGCCAGAGAAGCCGGTGGAGCAGAAGTATTCTGCACAGCTGAAAACGGAGCCCAGGATTTGGCAGTAAAAACTCCCTAACTAGATGTTTTGGGGTGGGATAAAAGAGCTGGAAGAGGAGATAGGCTTGCAGCTCATAAATGACATTTCCTATAAGAATAACAAGGTGCAACTCTCACCCTGTCTTGGTGGTTGGTTAGTCTGCCTCCCTCTCCCCTGCGATGGGCAGGTGCTCTGGGTCCCACAGGACAACAAAGAATGATAATGTATTGAAGTCATAAGCTGACCCTCTCCTTTTCTTTCTCACCCCCCTCCCTCTCCTCATCCTTCTCCTCCTTTTCTCTCTCTATCTCTCCCCCCTCTTTCTCTCCTTTATCTTCTTTCTCTCCATCTCCCTCTCCTCTTTCCCTCTCTCTTCTTTCTCTTCCCCCTCTCTCTGTCTCTCCTCTCTCTCTCTGTCTCTCTCTCCTCTTTCCCTCTTTCTCTTTCTCTCTCCCTTGCTCCTTCTCCATTTATATATTCCAAACCCATACCTGACTTCAGAATGAATAGACTTATTTGTTTTCCTCTTGGTACAAGCTGTGTGATTTAATGCCCCCCCCCCCTTTGTGCATTTTCTCTTTCAGAATAGATATGATTTTCACCCCTGGACCTCCATCTACTCCAAAACACAAGAAGTCTCAGAAGGGGACAGCCTTCACCTACCCATCCCAACAGTCTCCCAGGTGGGGCTTGTGGCACCAAAGCCCATGAACAGCTTGCTCTGGATCCTGAAAAAAAAAAAAAATTCCTTTCCTTGGCTCTTTCTTTACTTCTTATTGAAGTGTAATATAATGTGCACACAGAGAAGAGTGCAAAAATGTACACCTCAATGAATTTTACAGAATATTACCGGTACCCTAAGAGCAACCCTCACCCACCTGGGTAGCAATTATCTTGACTTCCAACAGCATCTTTTATATTTGCCTACTTTATACTTTATATATAAATTAAATTATATGGTGTACACTGTAAATCCTCATTTTTAAGATGGCTTAAATGTTTTAAAACTCTGTAAGCCAAAGAAAACACACAGGTGGGCTGGATTTAGCACACGGGCCATCATATTTTGACCTCTGCTTTAATTCAAGACTGCTCAGACTGCTCAGCCTGCTGGATCGAGGACTTGCCAGGAGTCAGTAGCTTCTGAAAGAGAAATCAGCTATGTCGAAAGTACTTAACATTAATGGTTGGGTGCAATGTCTTGTTGCTGTTGTTAGTGGCTGTTGGGTCAGCCTGACTCATGGTGGCCCCATGCACAATGGAAGGAAACACTGCCTGGTCCTGTGTCATCCCCATGATGAGTTGCAGATCAGAACAATATCTAGGCTCCCTGAAAGTACTTGTGTATGTAGACCACACAGGTATTAAAATTCACTGGAATTGCACTAGATCTTAACTATGCACAGCCAAAGAACAAATGCAATGCACATCTCAATACCATTTTCCACCTGCATCATCTTTTGCACCATTTTCCAGATTTAACATTTGTTTTTCATTCTTAACGGAATGAACCAGTTGAAATATTTATGTCCACATGTCCACTGTATAGAATTTCATAGATTAGACACACTGCCCCCCCCACACGTATGAATTTAGGAAAATGGGAAACTGTCAAGAATGAAATGGAATACATTAAGATCGATATCCTAGGCATTAGTAAGCAGAAATGGACTGGTATTGGCCATTTTGAATCGGACAATCAGATGGTCTACTACGCCAGGAATGACAGCTTAAAAAGGAATGATATTTTGATTCTTCGTCAAAAAGAACATTTCAAGATCTATCCTGAAGTACAACTCTGTCAGTGATAGGATAATATCCATATGCCTACGAGGAAGACCAATTAATATGACATTTATTCAAATTTACTCACCAACTGAGGCCAAAGATGAAGAAATAGAAGATTTTTACCAACTTCTGTAGTCTGAAATTGATCGAACTACAATCAGGATGCACTGATAATTACTGGTGATTGGAATGTGAAAGCTGGAAGCAAAGAAGGACTGGTAGTTATAAAATATGGCCTTGGTGATAGAAACGATGCCAGAGATTGCATGATTGAATTTTGCAAGACCAAAGACTTCTTCATTGCAAATACCTTTTTTCACCCACATAAAGGGCAACTATATATATGGACCTCGCCAGACGGAATACACAGTGATCAAATCGACTATATCTGTGGGAAGAAACAGTGGAAAGGCGCAGTATAATCAGTCAGAATAAGGCCAGAGGCCGACTGTGGCACAGACCATCAATTGCTCGTATGCAAGTTCAAGTTGAAACTGAAGAAAATTAGAACAAGTCAACGAGAGCCAAAGTAGGACCTTGAGTATATCCCACCTGAATTTAGAGAACATCTCAAGAATAGATTTGACATACTGAACACTAATTCCAGACAAGCTGTGGAATGACATCAAGGACATCATACATGAAGAAAGCAAGAGGTCATTAAGAAGATGGGGACAAAGAAAAGACCTAACAACCTAATAATTTTGCAAAAAAAGGCCTTGCAAAATTCAATCATGCAATCTCTGGCATTGTTTCTATCACCAAGGCCATATTTTATAACTACCAATCCTTCTTTGTTTCCAGCTTTCACATTCCAATCACTAGTAATTATCAGTGCATCTTGATTGCAGTTCGATCAATTTCAGACTACAGAAGTGGATGTCAGAAGAGACTCTGAAACTTACTCTTGAACGTCGAGTCGCTAAAGCAAAAGGAAAAAATGAAGTAGAAGAGCTGAGCAGAATATTTCAAAAGGCTGCTCAAGAACAAAAACCTGGAGACAGAAAACCAAAAGGGAAGAACACGCTCAGCATTTCTCAAGCTGGAAGGACTGAAGAAAAAATTTAAGTCTTGAGTTGCAATACTGAAGGATCCTATAGGGAAAATATTAAAAGACGCAGGAAGCATCAAAAGAAGATAGAAGGAATACACAGAGTCACTGAATGAAAAAGAATTGGTCAATGTTCAATCATTTCAGGAGGTAGCATATGATCAGGAACTGAAAGAAGAGGTCCAAGCTGCACTGATGGCATTGGCAAAAAACAAGGCTCCAGGAATTGACGGAATACCAAATGAGATCTTTCAACAAACAGAAACAGAGCTGGAAGTGCTCACTTGTTTATGCCAAGAAATTTGGAAGACAGCTACCTGGCCAATATACTGGAAGAGATCCACATGCCTATTCCCAAGAAAAGTGATCCAACCAAACGCGGAAATTATCAAACAATATCATTAATACAACATGCAAGCAAAATTTTGCTAATCATTCAAAAGCGGCTGTAGCAGTACATCGAAAGGGAACTGCCAGATATTTAAGCCAGATTTAGAAAAGGACGTGAAACCAGGGATAGCACTGCTGATGTCAGATGGATCCTGGCTGAAACAGAGAATACCAGAAAAACGTTTACCTGTTTACTATGCTAAGGCAAACAAATTATGGATAACACTGGGGAGAATGGAAATTCCGGAACACTTAATTGTGTTCATGAGGAATCTGTACATGGATCAAGAGGCAGTAGTTCGGACAGAACAAGGGGATACTGCATGGTTTAAGGTCAGGAAAGGTGTGTGTCAGGGTTGTATCCTTTCACCATACCTATTCAATCTGTATGCTGAACAAATAATCTGAGAAGCTGGACTATATGAAGAACTGGGCATCAGGATTGGAGGAAGACTTATTAACAACCTGCGTTATGCAGATGACACAACCTTGCTTGCTGAAAGTGAAGAGGACTTGAAGTACTTACTGATGAAGATCAAACACCACAGCCTTCAGTATGGTTTACACATCAACATAAAGAAAACAAAAATCCTCACAACTGGACCAATAAGCAACATCATGATAAATGGTGAAAAGATTGAGGTTGTCAAGGATTTCATTTTATTTGGATCCACAATCAACACCCATGGAAGCAGCAGTCAAGAAATCAAAAGACACATTGCATTGGGCAAATCAGCTGCAAAAGACCTCTTTAAAGTGTTGAAAAGCAAAGAGGTCACCTTGATGACTAAGGTGTGCCTGGCCCAAGCCGTGATGTTTTCAGTCACCTCATATGCTTGCGAGAGCTGGACAAGGAATAAGGAAGACCAAAGAAGAGTTGACGCCTTTGAATTGTGGTGTTGGAGAAGAATATTGAATATACCATAGACTGCCAAAAGAAAGAATAAATCTGTCTTGGAAGAAGTGCAACCTGAATGCTCCTTAGAAGCAAGGATGGCGAGACTGTGTCTCACATACTTTGGACATGTTTTCAGGAGGGATCAGTCCCTGGAGAAGGACATCATGCTTGGTAAAGTAGAGGGTCACGAAAAAGAGGAAGACCCTCAGTGAGATGAATTAACACAGTGGCTGCAATGATGGGCTCAAAGGTAGCAATGATTGTGAGGATGCCACAGGGCCAGGCAGTGTTTCGTTCTATTGTGCAAGGGGTCACTATGAATTAGAACTGACTGGATGGCACCTAACAACAACAACAACCACCTCCCCTACACACACACACACACACATATACACACCCCACACAGACACACCCTTAGAGTAGAAGTTCTCAATCAATAGTCTGGTATTGAAAGGTAACGAATTTAATTTAGAGGAATCAAGCACTCTAGGCATTGTTAGTTGTTTTATTATCTTTGACACCAGCCAGTACCAGTTGCTGTCGAGTCAATTCTGACTCGTGGTAACTGCGCAGGTGTCAGAGTAGACCAGTGTTCCGTAGGGTTTTCATTGACTGACTTTTCAGAAATAGATCGCCTGGCATTTCTTTTGAGGCACCTCTTGGTGGACTCAAACCTCCACCTTTTCAGTTAGCAGCTGAGCGTATTAACCAATTGCATCATCCAACTTTGTGTCCAGCTGTGACACAGAGGTTCTTTAACAGCAACTTAATATTTGGTTTCAAAATTTCCTGCAGTGAAGGTAAGCATGAGACAATGACTGGTGTTGAAATCAGGAAAATGCTGGCCTTTTCTGACTCACATGTGCCTCCAGAGCTGAGTGGCCTCCTCCAGGCTGCATAGGCTTGAGGGGAGGAATCATCAGTCCATCGGCCTAGGCCTGCCTCCCAGGAACAGCCTTGCAAAGCAAAAAGGGATCTAGTGCTCTTATGTAACTGTTGACTTTTTCCTAGGAATGAACCATATGTAGCCAGAGCATCCACATCAGAAGTTGAAGACCAAAGCATGATGGGAAAATTTGTAAAAGTAGAAAAACAGGTAGGTCTTGTCCTTCCCTCACCAAAAAAACAACTATATAAAATTTATTCACAAATGCCATTTTTCTTAAGGAGATAATGGACTCGAGTAATAGCTTCTACTATTCAAAAAAGGATATGGAATTTAATCCGTGATTTAGCACTTAATGTCTAGGCCATCATGTGCAAATTAATTAGCTGTTCTGAGCCTCAGTTTCCTCATATGTAAAATGGGGATTTTAACACCTCATGTGGCTGCTATGAGGATTAAATGAATTGATACATATACATTATCTAGACTAGTTGCTGGCAACACAGCTAATACTCAACAAATGGTGGCTACTGTTATTATGCAGGGTTCTTAAGAGAACTGAATGAAATAGCGTATACAAATGGTTGACACATCAACTGCTTCATGGTGATCCCTTAAGAAGTGTTAGTTGCAACTGACTCCTTTGCCATGAGAGCAGAAAAACTGGATGGTGCTTGGCTATCATTGCTGAACATTTTGATCAAGGATTCTACACAAGAATCCTGATCAAAAGAGGGAAAAATGTGGAACAGAATTTCACATTATCTTGGAAACCAGACACTCTGGAGCCATAGACTCTGGATGAACCCCTGAAACTATTGCCCTGAGATAATCTTTAAACATTAAACAAACAAACAAAAATCCCCTGAAGTCTTCTTTAAACCCAACAGTAGTTTAGCTTAATTAGTAAAGAATGTCTGCCTCGAGCATTGGGACTTTTACAGAATTATCTATATGGGATAAAAGTGACAACAGCAACTCGAAAGGTTAGATGGGAAGCTTAGAGGGCAATGATTTCACGTTAATGGTGGAGGAATAATTCAGAAAAGGTGGGTGAGGATGGTTGCACAACTAGAGGAATGTAATCAATGTCACTGAACTGTATATGTAGAAATTGTTGAATTGGTGTATGTTTTGCTGTGTACATTTTCAACAACAACAAAAAATAAATAAATTTGAGAAGAAATGGGAGTTCCCTTCCTCCCATTTATTGTACCTTGATCCTCCTTTCCTCCAAGTCCAGGTCAGTGGGTGGCCAGTGTGAAGAGGGCTGGGGCGGACAGGCTATAGGTGGGGCTCGTCCAGGACAGAAAGAGAAACCCATTCACCCACAGCATCTTGCTGAGCTCACCTCTTGCCCCCATAGTAAAGCAGCTTACGTTTTAGCACAGTCTGCCTGACTTTACATGTGATAAATGGCTCTGCCAGCTTCCTCTGGGATTCATAGCAATCCTTTTATTTTATTCATAACCCAAAATCGGATCCCTGCAGGGGAGGTGACAGAAAATGTGGATGATTCTTCTCTTTTTGGCATATCTAGAATGTCATTTTTCATTTTTAAATGTTAATTTTTCATCTCAGCTCTTCCATTTACTAGGTCTCTGATCTTTGACAACTCATCTCTTGGTACCTCTGTTTCCTCACCTGTAAAACAGAGATAATAATAGAATCCATCTCATAGGGGTATTGTGAAAATTAAATTGGTTAATGTTTTTAAAGTGCATAAAACAGCGTTGGATACTAATGAACTGCCATCTAAGTATTAATGCCCCCAAGCATCTGTCAGTCTGTCGTACTGTGGGGCCTTGTGTGTTGCTATGATGCTAGAAGCTATGCCGCCGGTATTCAAATACCAGCAGGGTCACCCATGGCGGACAGGTTTCAGCTGAGCTTCCAGAGTAAGACAAACTAGGAAGAAGGACCCAGCGGTCTACTTTCTGAAAAGGATTAGCCAATGAAAACCTTATGAAAAGCAGTGGAACATAGTCTGATATAGTCCCGAAAGATGAGCCCATCGGTTGGAAAACACTTAAAATACGACTGGGGAAGAGCTGCCTCCTCAAAGTAGAGTCAACTTTAATGAGTCAAGCTTTCAGGACCTTCATTTGCTGACGTGGCATAACTCAAAATGAGAAGAAACAGCTACAAACGTCCATTAATAAGCAGAACCTGGAATGTACGAAGTATGAATCTAGGAAAATTAGAAATCATTAAAAATGAAATGGAATGCATACAGGTCAGTGTCCTAGGCATTAGTGAGCTGATATAGACTGGTATTGGTCGTTTTGAATCAGACAATCATATGGTTTACTACACGGGGAATGATGACTTAAAGAGGAATGGTGTTGCATTCATTGTCAAAAACAACATTTCAAGATCTATTCTGAAGTACAACGCTGTTAGTGATAGGATAATATCCATATGCCTACATGGAAGACCAGTTAATATGACTATTATTCAAATTTATGCACCAACCACTAAGGCAAAAGATGAAGAAATCAAAGATTTTTACAAACTTCTGCAGTCTGAAATTGATTGAACATGCAATCAGGATGCACTGATAATTACTGATGATTGGAATGTGAAAGTTGGAAACAAAGAAGGGTTGGTAGTTGGAAAACATGGCCTTGGTGATAGAAACAATGCCAGAGATCACAAGATTGTATTTTGCAAGACCGACAACTTCTTCATTGCAAATACCTTTTTTCACCCATATAAACGGCGACTGTACAAATAGACCTCGCCAGACAGAATACACAGGAATCAAATCGACTATGTCTGTGGGAAGAGACAATGGAAAAGTTCAATAATCAGTCAGAACAAGGCCAGGGACCAACTGCAAATCAGACCATCAATTACTCATATGCAAGTTCAAATTGAAACTGAAGAAAATTAGAACAAGTTCACGAAAGCCAAAGTAGGACTTTGGGTATATCCCACCTGAATTTAGAGACTATCTAAAAATAGATTTGAAACGTTGAACACTAATGTCTGAAGACCAAATGAGTTGTGGAATGACATCAAAGGCATCACACATGAAGAAAACAAGAGGTCATTAAAAAGACAGGAAAGAAAGAAAAGACCTAATGGGTGTGAGAAGAGACTCTACAAATTCTTCTTTAAAGTCAAGTAGCTAAAGCAAAAGGAAAAAATGATGAAATAAAAGAGCTGAACAGAATATTTCAAAGAGTGAGAAGACAAAGTAAAGTATTATGATAACATATGCAAAGACGTGGAGTTAGAAAACCAAAAGGGAAGAACACGCTCAGCATTTCTCAAGCTGAAAGAACTGAAGAAAAGATTTAAGCCTTGAGTTGCAATACTGAAGGATTCTATGGGGAAAATATTAAATGACACAGGAAGCATCAAAAGAAGATGGAAGGAATACACAGAGTCACTATACCAAAAAGAATTGGTCAATGTTCAGCCATTTCAGGCGATAACATATTATCAGGAACCCACAGTACTGAAAGAGGAAGTCCACGCAGCACTGGAGGCACTGGCGAAAAACAAGGCCCCGGGAATTGACCGAATACCAATTGAGATGTTTCAACAAATGGATGTAGTGCTGGAGGTGCTTACTCATCTATGCCAAGAAATTTGGAAGACAGCGACCTGGCCAACCGACTGGAAGAGATCCGTAATTGCACACATTCCAAAGAAAGGTGACCCAACCAAATGTGGAAATTATTGAGCAATATCATTAATATCATATGCAAGCAAAATTTTACTGATCATTATTCAAAAGTAGCTGCAGCAGTGTATCAACAGGGAACTGTCAGAAAATCAATCCGAATTTAGAAGAGGACATGGAACCAAGGATATCATTGCTGATGTTAGATGGATCCTGTTCTGAAAGCAGAGACTACCGGGAACATGTTACCTGTGTTATACTGACTATGCTAAGGCATACAACTGTGTATTATAACAAATTATGGATAACATAGCAGAGAATGGGAATTCTGGAACACTTAATCGTGCTCATGAGGAATCTGCACAAGGATCAAGAGGCAGTTGTTTGAACAGAACAAGGGGATACTGCATGGTTCAAAGTCAGGAAAGGTGTGTGTCAGGGTTGTATTCTTTCACCGTACCTATTCAATCTGTATGCTGAGCAAATAATCTGAGAAGCTGGACTATATGAAGAAGAACGGGGCATCAGGATTGGAGGAAGACTCCTTAACAATCTGCGTTATGCAGATGACACAATCTTGCTTGTTGAAAGTGAAGAGGACTTGAAGCACTTACTGATGAAGAACAAACACCACAGCCTTCAGTACGGATTACATCTCAACATAAAGAAAACAAAAATCCTCACAACTGGACCAATGAGCAACATCATGATAAACAGAGAAAAGATTGAGGTTGTCAAGGATTTCGTTTTATTTGGATCCACAGTCAACAGCCACGGAAGCAGCAGTCAAGAAATCAAAAGATGCGTTGCTTTGGGAGAATCTGCTGCAAAAGACCTCTTCAAAGTGTTGAAAAGCAAGATGTCACCTTGAGGACTAAGGTGCACATGACCCAAGCCATGGTGTTTTCAATTGCCTCATATGCATGTGAAAGCTGGACAATGAATAAGGAAGACTAAAAAAGAATCGACACCTTTGAATTGTGGTGTTGGCGATGAATATTGAATATACCATGGACTGTCAAAAGAATGAACAAGTGTGTCTTGGAAAAAGTACAGCCAGAATGCTCCTTAGAAGTGAGGATGGCAGCCAGGACTACATTTCACATACTTTGGAGATGTTGTCAGGAGGGATCAGTCCCTGGAGAAGGACATCATGCCTGGTAAAGTAGAGGGTCAGGAAAAACAGGAAGACTCTCAACGAGATGGATTGACACAGTAGCTGCAACGATGGGCTCAAGCACAGCAACAATTGTGAGTGTGGCGCAGGGCTATGCAGTGCTTTGTTGGCAGTGGTCACTGTGAGTTGGAATCAACTCAATAGCACCTAACAACAGCAACAAGAAATATTAATTATTATTAAGGTATGGATGCCTTACCCAGTACTGTGCCTCAGTGTCCTCATCTGTAAAAGGCGATGACAATGCCTGCCTGCAGTGTTTTCTGATGAGTTATGGACTGGGGAGAGAACATCACACTCACACATGTGCAGACACTCATGCGTTCACACTCAAAAAGATTCAAACGAAGTCCCAATTTATGTGGACAGGAGCAGAGGCAGCTTATTTCAATGTAGTTTCTCAATGCCCCCCCAGCCTCCTACGGGGGGTCTCCAGGTCTGTAAAGCTCAGTTCTTGCTAACTACTGTCCTTATATATTCGAGGTTTACATTGCCGTGTAGAAGTGATGTATGCCAACAATCCACATGCTTCCGTCTAAGGAAATTTTTGCAAATCAAGAACTCCTGCTTCTTGACTGAAACAACATTGTCGTTGTTATGTGCCATCGGGTCGTTTCCGACTCATAGCGACCCTGTAGGACAGCGTAGAACCCCCCCA
The DNA here is from genome assembly GCF_030014295.1 of Loxodonta africana. Taxonomy (NCBI): domain Eukaryota; kingdom Metazoa; phylum Chordata; class Mammalia; order Proboscidea; family Elephantidae; genus Loxodonta; species Loxodonta africana. The sequence goes on along the minus strand of NC_087355.1, from coordinate 81,033,205 downwards.
TAGGATTTCCAAGGAGCGGCTGGTGGGTTTGAACTGCTGACCTTTTGGTTAGCAGCCAAGCTCTTAACCACTGTGCCACCCGGGCTCTAGTCAAACAGCATTATAAAGGCCATATTCATCTCTGAGGGATGAAGACAGTGTGTAAGGCTTGTCCTTGAATAATCTCTCTGCTTCCAGCCTTTGCTTTCTGGAAAGCCCTGGCCTGGGATGTTTCTAAACCAAACCAAAACCCAAATTGGTTGCTGTCAAGTTTATTCCAACTCGTGGCGACCCCGTGTGTTTCACAGTACACCTATACCCTACAGGGTCTTCAGTGACTGTGGTCTTTCTTCCAAGGCTCCTCTGGGTGGATTAGACCCACCAACCTTTTGGTTAGTAGCCAAGCACTTAACCATTTGCACCTCTCGGGGGGTCCAGGTTATTTCTAGATTAGCACTAATAAATGTGCAGCGCCTCAGAAGTCGGAGGCACATAATAAATTACTGGCTGTAGTTCTCATTGTTACGAATTGCAAGAGTGCTCCTCCCTTCTGAAAAGTGACCAAAAACACCACACTTACTACCGCTGAGTCAGTTGTGACTCATGGCAACCCATGCACTGCAAAGTAGAACTGCTCCATAGAGTTTTCTTTGGCTGTAACTTTAATGGAAGAATATTGCCAGGCATTTCTTCTGTGGTGCTGCTGCGTGTGTTTGAACCACCAACCTTTAGGTTCGTAGTTGAGTACAGTTTGTACAACCAAGGGACCTGCTAAAAGTAAACACCGCAGTATTTCCTCTGAACCATTAACAATGACCCCCACCTCCTAAGAAGTAATTCCGTTTCCTTGTGTTTTCCAGGTTCATGACATGGGGAAGAAGCTCGATTTCCTCGTGGACATGCACATGCAACACATGGAGCAGCTGCAGGTCCAAGTCATGGATGACTACCCAACCAAGGGGCCCTCCTCGCCAGCTGATGTGGACAAGAAAGAGGAGAACAGGTACTCCGATTTGAAAACCATCATCTGCAACTATTCTCAGACAGGCCCCCCTGAGCCCCCCTACAGCTTCCACCAGGTGCCCATCGACAAAGTCGGCCCCTATGGGTTTTTTGCACACAGCCCAGTGAACCTGCCCCAAGGGGGACCCAGTTCTGGAAAGATTCAGGCGGCCCTCCCTTCCACAGCAACGACATATGCAGAAAGACCCACCGTTCTGCCTATCTTGACTCTTCTCGACTCTCGAGTGAACTACCACTCCCAGGCTGAACTGCACGGCCCCGTCTCCGACCACATCTCCCCCCGGCAGAGACGCAGCATCACACGGGACAGCGACACCCCCCTGTCCCTCATGTCCGTCAACCACGAGGAGCTGGAACGGTCTCCGAGTGGCTTCAGCATCTCCCAGGACAGAGACGATTACATGTTTGGCCCCAGCGGGGGGTCAGGCTGGATGTGGGAGAAGCGGTACCTCGCCGAGGGTGAGACAGACACTGACACAGACCCCTTCACGCCCAGCGGCTCCATGCCTCTGTCCTCCACGGGGGACGGCATTTCTGATTCGATATGGACCCCTTCCAACAAGCCCACTTAAAGGGGTCACTGGCTGACTCCTCCTTGTAATGTAGACAGACTTTGTATAGCTCAGCACTCCCACACCCAGAGCTTACCAGTGGATCACACTGGCTGCCTCTAATGCATGCACGTGCGTGGTGGCCCCCACACAGGCAGGGGCTTGTCACCGCCTTGTTCCTCCCCACGTCACCACAATGAAGCTGCCTCCTTTTCAGCATGGTTTGCATGACTTTACAGTATATATAAATGGTACCTCTAACCTCTTCTGGGATACACACGGATCTGCTGTTCTTACTTTTAATCATGATTGGACTGGTACAGGGAGAAATTATTGACAAACTGTGCTATTTGTCTGTTTGGTTGGCTGGTTTGGGGTTTGGCTTGGTAAGCAGAGAAAGTAGTTTTAAGTGATTTCTAGGATCACTGCCCCTTTGTGTTAAACACTGCAATGACATTTTCTGAAGAAAGGAAACAATTTTCTCAAGACATCACTCGGAGTATCAGTGTGGCTGCCTACTGAGCTGACGCTGGCCAAAGAACAAGATAGTCATTGTGTCTCCAATACCAAGACATTTTTAAATTATTTTATTAAAGGAAGACTGGCACAACCATTTAGAAGCTCTCAAAGGAACCTCACTTAGCCTGCTGTTGTCCCATGCCTCAGTTTCCTCATCTGTAAAAGGTGGTGATAATCCCAAGGGTAGCTTTTCTGATGTGTCATGAATTGGCAGGGGAGAAAACACACTCACACACTAAAGTGAAAATAGTTCCCAATTTATGTAGTCAGAGATAATGAAATTTATCAGAAGTGGGGGCCCCTCTGGGCAGGAAGTAGGTTCAGTGCCTTCAAAATGAGGTTCCAACTCACATTCCTCCCCACGATACTTAAGTTCAAAATATAAATTTACAATAGAAATTAGAGCCAAGACGGGCGTGCAGAAATTATCTGGTCCACAATGAGACACCTTGGGCTCAGTCCAAGTGACCTTCCCAAGGTCAGTCAGTTTCCTTGTGGAGAGCTAGGACTCTATGCCTAACTGCTGATCACCACCACCCCCCCGCCCCACCCAGAACTGGTCTCCTTTCAACACCCCACTGTGCCATATCCACAATGGGACCCAGAAATCGTGCCAAGATACCAGTCCTCTGTGCCTGTGGAAAGCACCCATGACACAGTTTACACAGCGGGAGGGGATGGCCACTGTTACTGCAAAACATGCTTACCCGATGCATTGTATTTTGGATTCAGAAATAAAATAATGCAAGCAAGCTACAACATTTAGTGATATGCAAATAGGCAAAATTTCTAGAAACATCCAATTTTGCTCCGTCAGATTTTTTTGTGTGTGTGAAAAGACTAAAACCAATGTAGCTGTAAGACCAACTGAAGTACAAGCAGACAGACCACAGAGCACTGCCCTGCTCTGTAAGTATCAATACTAAGCACAAGCCAACTTAACGCCCTCTTGTGAGACATCACTACTCTCTCTGAAGACCTTTGATGGAAAAAGTCTCTGTTAGGTTTGGTCTGGAATAGCTAAATGACTGCATTGCTTATTCTTGTCTCACTCTTTTCACACATCTAAGCACTGGTCATGGATGGTTGCCATGGTGACCGTCAAATGATTGAAATGGCCCAAGCAAATGTCAACATACAGATGCCACCAATGTGCTCCCTCAGAGTCTTGTCAAGAGCCACAGTAGCTGTGACAGACATCTGGTTGACAGTTTCATCATTACCTAATGTGACATCCTGCACCATGTTGGGGAGAGGAGCTACTTCTTGAGACGTTGGTTCCTTTCAATCACATGTCAACCTAAAGCGTACAAAAAGCTCAGAGCACAGTAATGATGAAGGCTTGGCCCCTGACTTTAGGAACTTACAACCAAACCCCAAAGTCACTGGCCAAGGGAGAGCATTTTGAGTAGTAGGAAGGGGGATTTACATGGGGAGTTCCCATGGATGGATGGGTGTTGACCTTGAAGTGCAGAGTGGTAAATACACAAGAGTGATCACAGACATCATGAAGCCCCTACTCCATGGTTTGCCATTTGAACTTCTGACGATCTGAAGGTGAAAGAACTTGGTCCTCCTCCTCACCCCT